>NC_084848.1:41492317-41794567 GCF_033115175.1 Lepus europaeus | reverse complement strand
ACAAAAAGAGAAGGAACTTCCATTTGCTAGTTCATTCCTAAAGGTCTACAATTCCATCTGGCCTCCCATGTGGGTGACAGGAACCCAAGGACTCGAGCCGTCACCTCCTGCCACCCAGGGTGCCCATCAGTGCCCATCAGCAGGAAGCTGGATGGGATGTAGAACTGGGACTCAAACCCAGGCACTCCAATGTGGGACAAAGGTGTCCCCAGCAGAATCTTAACCGCTACACCAAATGCTGCACCACCCTCCATCATCACCACCACCAATAGGCCCTCAAACTTAACAGAGCTTTCCTGCTAAGTCTGTGCATCGTGTGCATTTTCTATGAACTTTTTGAGTTTCCTGTGTATTCTGGATCTGACCACTGTTTACCAAACTCACTGCTGGGTCCGTTCTAAGCCACCATCTTCTGCCGCTTAGATTCCTGAGATAATCTACTGATGTTCTGTGTACTCTTGTCCACCTATCCCTTAGGACAAACTCAAAAGCCCAAGTGAACCTGTTACATGTAAGCAAAGTCAGCCCTTTCCTCCCAGCTCCCTTCTCATCCCATCCCAAGTCAAGACGCTGACCTCGGCCTGGAAGGCACATCCACCTCTGTAACCTCTCCCCCTGAGCCCTCCAGCTCACTCCCTCTGCCCCCTCTGGCTTCCTCACTGCTCTGTGTACCACCGGGCATGCTCCAGGCTCAGAGCACTGGTGCTACTGTTCCCTCTCCCCACAGGCTCCAAAATATATGAGGATACCTCAGCAAGTCCACGGAAGAGTGGGATTTCAAGATTTGGGTTATTTTGGGGGGGTTGGCAAAATGGTTATGACACCCACATGAGAATATATGGGTTCAAGATCTGCGTCCAGTCCCAATGGCAGTTTCTGCTATAGAGACCCTGGGAAGAAGCAGGTCAAGCTCAAGTTCAAGTACTTGAGTCCCTGCCCCACCAATGGAAGACCTGGATTGAGTTTCCAGCTCCTGGTTTTGGCCTGGCTCAGCCTCAGCCATTGCAGACACTTAAACCAGTGGATAGGAGATTTTTCTCTATTCCTCCCCACAACTACCACACCCCATCTCTGAGTTTCTGACTTTCAAATATGTTAACTACATTAATTTGTTTAAGACTTATTTGAAAGAGTTACAGAGAGAAAGCGAGAGATCTTCCATCTGCTGGTTCACTCCCCCGATGGCCACATGGCCAGGGCTAGGCCAGGCTGAAGCCAGGAACTTCATCTGAATCTCCCATGCAGGTGGCAGGGGCCCAAACACTCGGGCTATCTTTGATGCTTTCCCCAGGCCATTAGTAGGGAACTGGATCAAATGTGGAGCTTCAGGGAGATGAACCAGCACCCATATGGAATGCTGGCACCAAAGTCGGCAGCTTTACCTATTACATCACACCAGACCCAAAATAAATTAATTTTTTTTAAAAAATGTATGGGGGCGGTGCTATAGCATAGCAGGTTAAGCTGCCACCTGAAGTGCCAGCATCCCTGTGGGCGCCGATTTGAGGCCCAGCTGCTCCACTTCCGATCCAGCTCTCTGCTATAGCCTGGGAAAGCAGTAGAAGATGGCCCAGGTCCTTGGGCCCCTGTACCTATGTGGGAGAAACTCCTAGGTCCTTCAGATCAGTGCAGCTCCAGCCATTGAGGCTATCTGGGGAGTAACCAGCGGATGGAAGATCTCTCTCCCTCTCTCTTCCTCTCTCTCTCTTCCTCTTTCTCTTTCCTTCTCTCTCTCTGCCTCTGCCTCTCTGTAACTCTGCCTTTCAAATAAATAAATAAATCTTTTAAAAAATTAAAAATGTAGGTGCTGGCATCGTGGTGCAGTGGGTTACACTGATTCTGGCAAGGCCAGCAACCCATATCCAGTTTGAGCCCTGGCTGCTCTGTTTGTAATCTGGCTTCCTGTTGATATGCAAGGGAAGGCAGTGGGTGATGGCCCAAGTATCAGAAAGAAAGGAAGAAAGAAAGAAAGAAAGAAAGAAAGAAAGAAAGAAAGAAAGAAAGAAAGAAAGAAAGAAAGAAAGGAAGGAAGAAAATTAGAAAGAGAAGCAAAAGAAAAGAAAAGAAAAGAAAAGAAAAAGAAAGAAAAGGAGGGAGGGAGAGAGGGAGGGAGGGAGGGAGGGAAACCTTTATAATACATGGTCTTCAGAAGGGTAGGTTTGGGGTGGGCACTTGGCACTTGGTTGCTCACGTCTCATATCCGAGTGCCGGCTTTGGATCCCCAATTACTCTGCTTCCACTTCCAGTCTAGCTTCTTGCTGATGTTCATCCTGGGTGACAGAAATGATGGCTCAAGGACTTGAGTTCCTGCCACTGAAGTAGGTGACCCACATGGAGTTTCAGACTCCCTGATTTGACCCAACATTGCTACTAGTATTTGTGGAGTGAACCAGAGGATGGAATGGAACATCTCTCTTTCTTCTTCCTCTCCTTCTCCTCCTCCTCCTCCTCCTCCTCCTCCTCCTCCTCCTCCTCCTCCTCCTTCTTCTTCTTCTTCTCTCTCTCTCTCTCTCTCTCTCTCTGCCTTTTAGGCAAAATGAAAATAAAAATTTCTAAATGAATTGATTAAAAAAGGATATGTTTATCTTGGTGCAAAATTTTTTTTGTAATCCATGCTTTTTTGCATAATGAACATTTTTAAAACCTTGGTATGCATGTTTTTTAAAACTGTTAGCATCAACATAAACTTCTTTTCCTTCCATTTTCCCACTAACATTTTGAAGTACGCTTGCATACATGGCTCTGTCACCCACAGCAGCTGGCTTGCCTCAATTTTTTTTTCACCAACTAAATAATGAATTACAGTTCAGAGAGAGGAGAGTAGGGGCCAGTAAGTAAAGTTTTTAAAAAGTATGTTCTTAAGGGAGGACCTGGCCAGTTGAGAGGGCACGAGACAACCTTTCTTCCAAGTTTGCGTGCTTGATGTGGCCTTAATACTCATGATTGGCATTTGTGATTGACAGATGGGAGCTGCATAACACGGTGGCTCTCTGTGTATGTGGCTATAAACTAGACTTTTCTGGTTCGGCTGAGCTGCATGTTATCAGGATTCTTTAACCACAAATGAAACCACAAAGTGGGCAGTCTGGGGGACAGGGGTGCCTGTGGAGAGGAGGGTCCCGGACTTCACCCCTGGAGGAGGGTCGCTCGTGTCTAATTACCGGCCTGACTGCTTGCCCCTCACTCCCTGTGATCTTTAATTAAATTCTGTAGCCTAATTCAAATTCCCTTTCCCAGAGGACGGTCCTGACCTCCCTCGATACAATGGAAGTGTTCCCACCCCCAGCTCTCAGTAACACTTTATCCACTCCCTGGCCTGGTTTGTTTCTCACCAGAGCACAGGCTTTATATTACGGGTACTTACTTTGTTTACTGCCTGGCTCACCCCTACCACAGCGTAAGCTCTACAGGGCAGGGATTTCTGTTCGCTTTGTTCATTGCCGAACTCTCTGGCACACAACAGGCATTGAATGGATTAAACAATTTGAACAGTTGCCAGCCATTGCCATGAACACTGGGAGTGCCTGTGTCACATGTTGTAAAAGAGAATGACAACAGACATTAGCCTCACCTGCAGGGGCTCACCAATAACTACAGAAACCATACAAATGAGTACAAATATAAAGTAAATGTATAATCATATTAAAGAGAAAACAAAGTATGTAAAAATAAATGCAAACATAAGACGTCTTCCCCACCCAAAATGCTGTGAGAGAATGGGTAGAGAAGGAATTAATTTCGATTTGTTTAATGAAGATGGCTTCCTAGTCATGGTATTTTTAATATAGTAAAATATTCTCCAGTAGTAATTTTTTAAAATGTATTCTTTAATTTTTTTTAATGTATTGGAGAGGCAGAAAAAGACAGGGAGTTCCCATCCACTGGTTCAATATACCTGCAGGTACCTGCAACAGCTGGCACTGGGCTGGGCCAAACCTGGACTCCACCCATGTGGGGGACAGGGATCCAATCACTTGAGCCATCACTACTGCCTCCCAGGGTCTGTATCAGCAGGAAGCTGGAGTCAGGAGCTGGAATAGGGACTCAAACCCAGACATGTAATGTGGGACCTGCTGCCAGGCTAAGCACCCACCACAAGAACAGCTTTCTTTAAAAAAAAATTATTTATTTGAAAGGCAGAGTTACAGAGAGGCAGAGAGAGAGAGAGAAGTCTTCCATCCGCTGGTTCACTCCCCAAATGGGCGCAACGGCCAGAGCTGTGCCAATCCAAAGCCAGGAGCCAGGAGCTTCTTCCAGGTCTCCCACATGGGTGCAGGGGCCCAAGGATTTGGGCCATCTTCTGCTGCTTTCCCAGGCCATAGCAGAGAGCTGGATGGGAAGAGGAGCAGCTGGAACCTGAACCAGCGCCCATATGGGCTGCCAGTGCTGTAGACGTAGGCTTAGCCCACTACACCACAGCACCAGCCCCAGAAATCTGTTTTGTTGCAACTTTTCTGAGATCCCCACATGTGCTCTATCACTGAAAATCTACACAAAAGTGTTGATGGTCAATTCTGTCTTGGATTTATCATGCTGAAAACTGTTATCAGCACATAGAAAGCTGAGGCTAAGCAAACAGCACTGTTTTGCAGAAACAAATCTGAGAACTGATTTTTGATACTCCTGAAAGACAGCACCAGGAGTGTGCACTGCACTGCGTACTGGACACTCTCAAGCCCACTGATGCTTTGAGAGGCCTGGAAGCACCTTGAAAAGCAGAGACTTTGCGGCAGACATCGCAAAACAGCAGATGAAGCTGCAGGTTCTGACTCTGGCGTCCCATATCAGAGCGCTGGTTCCAGTCCCAGCACCCTTGCTTCTGATCCAGCTCTCTGCTAATGCATCCTGGTAGGCAATAAAAGATGGTCCAAGTGTTTGGGCCTCTGCCAGCCATGCCAGAGACCTACACGGAGGTCCTGGCTCCTGGTTTTACTTTGGTCCATCCAGCCCTGGCTGTTGCATTTGGGGGCAGTGAACCAGTGAATAGAAGAGCTCTCTCTCCCTTTCTCTCTTTCAAGTAAAATAAAATAAATAAATAAATAAACAACTAAATAAATTCTTTTAAAATGAAAAGTAGAGATTTCCCCAGGCATTAGCACACTTACTGATTCAGAACACCTGGGCCTGGAGCCCCAGCAGGTACATTAAAAATTTACTTATTTATTTATTTGAAAGAGTTACAGAGAGAGAGGGAGAGACAGGGAGATCCTCCATCCTCTGGTTCACTCCCCCATATGGCTGCAACCCCCTGGTGGACCAGGCCAAAACCAAGAGCCTGGAACTTTGCCAGGTATCCTATATGGATGGAGGGTCCCAAGCATTTGGGCTTTCCTCTCTTGATTTCCCAGCCACATTAGCAGGGAGCTGCATCAGAAATAGAACAGCTGGGATATGAACTGGCTCCCACCTGGGATGCTGGTGTTGCAGGTGGTGGCTTTACCTACTATACTATAATGCCTGTTCCCTAGGTGCATTTTTAAAAAGCTCTACAAGAGATGCTGATGGATAGCCAGGGCTGGGGTCACCATGGACCTCCTTTTTGTATGTGGCAAAAATGCTGATTGCCCACCAGAGTCCTGTTGCCTTCCATAAGCAGTGTCTGCTCCACAGTGCCCCTTGCTTTAGGCACAGCCTTGTGATCAGGCTCTGGTGAATGCAATTCGGGAAAAGTGATAATTCGGGAAAAGACATCCTGGCCTGGCCCTTAACCTTCCATTTCTTTTCTTCTCTCTGCCAGCTGAGAGTCAACACCCAGCCCTCCCACCGCATTTTCAAACGAACTTCATGCCGGTTTTTCTAAAAACTCTGTGAACAAGGAGGTCTTTCAGTGTTTTACTCCACTGGACAAATGGGATCCCTTTGAAGATTATTTTTTAACAAATATTTTGATCTCTTTCAAAAGCGTATCATCACCACTCCTATCAAACAGCCTTTTGAAGTCTGCTAGGGTCTGCTAATTTGAGAATAAGGTGAACTGTGCCCTCTCCTGTTGGCACAGCTCCTCCTCTGCTCTCTACAAGGCGGTCTCAGAGGGAGAGCTTCACAAAGTTCATGAAAATGTGTATTATGAAACAAACAACGTGGGACCAGCATGGTGACACAGTGAGCTAAGCAGCCACCTGCAACACTGGCTTCCCATACGGGCACTGGTTCAAGTCCCAGCTGCTCTACTTCTGATCCAGGTTCCTGCCAATTTGTCAGAGAAACAGCAGTAGATGGCCCAAGTGGTTGGTCCCTTGCCATTCATGTGGGAAACCCGGATGGAGTCCCAGTCCCCTGGCTTCGGCCTGGCCCAGATTCAGCAGTTGTGACCATTTGGGGAGTGAACCAGCAGATGGAAGATGTGTATGTGTGTGTGTGTGTGTGTGACACACGCAGAGATTTTCAACTAAATAAAGTAAATCTTGTTTTTAAGATGTAGGAAGCTGGTGGGTGTGCTCCTGACCCCTCCTGCAGAGAGGGGTCCGACACACAACAGCAGCAGCCTTTACACTGCAGCCTAGCCCAGGGGTCCCTTGGTGGAGACAGCACAGCTTCTGCCACGCTGGGGTCTAAATGGTTCTGGGTACTCTTTCCACCTTGCTGCCCGTTTGAATTTACTTGTGAGGTGAAGACATCTTCTGGTGTGAACCCTGGAAACTTAGAGGCTTATCTGTTACAGCAGCTAACATGGCTTAACTGATGCATGCGATGGCTCATTGCTCCAGGGTCCTGATGTAGATCTTGTCCCCCAAAACACAACTTTGACTAAAAATTTAGCATGACCTACTTTGCATGGCTGGGGGTTGCTACTCAACTCCCTCAGCCCTGGTCTCATATGGGTGTCGATTAAGAAACCATAGCTTTAATTTCCTGCTCTGAGAGAATAAAATAATCGTTAAAACCATATGATTGCCCGCTCCAACTCCAGCTTCTTTTTCCAGCTTCCTGCCAACACAGATCCTGGGAGGCAACGGTCATGGTTCAAGTAATTGGGTTCCTGCCACTCACATGGGAGACCTGCATTCAGTTCCTAAATCCCAGGTCTGGCCCTGGCCCAGCCTTCGCTATTACAGGCATTTGGGGGGAGTGAATCAGCAAAATTTTCTGTGGTCTCCACTGTTCTATGTGGTTCTTCTGCCAACATTGCCCCCAAAACCTCAGCTCCTCCATCTCATACCATACACAAACACACACACACACACACAGTGAGGAGAGGGGAGAGGAGAGGAGAGGAGAGGAGAGGAGAGAGAGAGAGAGAGAGAGAGAGAGAGAGAGAGAGAGAGAGATTAGTATAATTACTCTGAAAATGGCCAAGCCAGGGTGAATACAGATAATTGAAGCCTGGTCTTCTACTGGAGTTGAGACCAGCCCACAGAGATCAGCTCATTCCCTTTGCTGTCTTGCATGAAGAAAGCCATTTCTTCCAAAGCGAATGTTCCTCTCCGGCTGAGGCATGTACCTCTGCTCGCATCTGCTCTCCACTTCCCTCCAACAGAAGTCCACACAGAGCACTAGTGGTCCCCACAGGAAGGCTGTGGGAGTATTGGTCAATGGGAAGGCAGGGGGGCCAGGCCCAGCCACACCTGTGCTCTGTGGGCATGTGGACTCGAGCAGGCTGGGCCTTGGCCCCACGAAGCCCTCTTGGCCACATTCATGAGTGGGACAATCCCAGCACCCAGGTCTGCATCTGGCAGGATGTTTTCCATGCCTCTGCACTTTTTTAGAGAAGGGATACGGCCAGCGTCGTGGTTCAATAGACTAATCCTCCACCTTGCGGCGCCGGCACACCGGGTTCTAGTCTCTGTCGGGGCACCGGATTCTGTCCCGGTTGCCCCTCTTCCAGGCCAGCTCTCTGCTGTGGCCAGGGAGTGCAGTGGAGGATGGCCCAAGTGCTTGGGCCCTGCACCCCATGGGAGACCAGGAGAAGCACCTGGCTCCTGGCTTTGGATCAGCACAGTGCGCCAGCTGCGGTGCAGCAGCCATTGGAGGGTGAACCAACGGCAAAGGAAGGCCTTTCTCTCTGTCTCTCTCTCTCATATCCACTCTGCTGTCAAAAATAATAAAAAAGAAAGAGAGAGAAGGGATCAAGTACTATGCTAAATCCTTGCCACACATTATCTGATATCCTCTTTCCCACAATTCTTTCTTATTCTTCTTATTATTATTATTTTGAAACGCAAAGCTAGAGAGAGCCAAAGAGAGAAAGACATTCTATCCACTGGTTTACTCCCCAGATGGCTGCCGTGGCTGGCGCTGGGCCAGGCTAACTCCATCTGGGTCTCCCGTGTGGATGGCAGAGGCCCAAGCATTTGGACCATCCTCGGCCGCTTCCCTGGGTGCATTAGCAGGGAACTGCATTGGAAGTGGAGCACTGCTCATACGGGAGGCTCGTGTGAGATGCTGGCATTGCAGGTGGCAGCCCAACCTGCTGTGCCACTACGCCGGCCCCTCCAATGATTCTTTGCGGTGGATAGTCTACATGTCCTTATTTTGAGATGAGAAAACAGAAGCACAGGGGAGTTCAGTGCCACAGTCAAGGTTACAAAGCTGATGAGCCGCGGCTAGGGATGGAACCCAGGTGCAGCCAACCCCAGGGTTGCATGCACCTGAAACCCAGTGTAGACCAATGTACCCAGAAATCTCAGTGGGATCCACAGGATCAGTTTCTTTAGCTTTTCGTGTAATCTAAGTAACTATCAGTCAGCTCGGGATTTTCCCCTCTGTATAATAAATTTAGAAACTTTGCCTGAAATACAACTCTCAAGTAAGTGGACGCTTTCCCCACCTACTGCTGGAAAATACATTCTCCATCTAACATTCAGCCTGAACACATGCCCCTATGCACACACACGCCTTTCCCCGCCTTTCTTTTCTTTTAAGATTTATTTATTTACTTGAAAGTCGGAGTTACACAGAGAGGGAAGGAGAGGCAGAGAGAGAGAGAGAGAGAGAGAGAGAGAGAGAGAGAGAGGTCTTCCATCCGTTGGTTCACTCCCCAGTTGGCCGCCACGGCCAATCCGAAGCCAGGAGCTTCTTCTGGGTCTCCCATGTGGGTGCAGGGGCCCAAGGACTTGGGCCATCTTCTACTGCTTTTCCAGGCCATAGCAGAGAGCTGGAGAGGAAGTGGAGCAGCCGGGTCTCAAACAGGCGGCCCCCACTGCAGGCGGCGGCTTCACCCGCTATGCCACAGCGCCGGCCCCTCTCCCTGCCTTTCAAAGACGCCGGCCTCCGTCTGGGGCTGATGCCTTGGTGGCACCTTAAGCCGAGTGCAGAGAGGGGCCGGGTCAGTTCTGGGGTGGGTGTACACCTAAGTGCCCAGCTGTCTGAGATGCTGCATGCAAAGGACTTTGCAGCCAAAACCGGGGGTGGCGAGGCGTTCGAATCCAGAGCCCGGTAGTGTCTTAAGAACCGGGTGCGCCCCGGTGAAGCCTGGGCTCCTGCAGGCCGGGGTGCCTCGGCGGGGCGCCGGTGCCAGAGCCAGCCGTGCGGCCACGGCTAGAGACCCGGAGGCCGCCCTAACCTCCCCCGCCCCCCAGTCAGAGCGCCCGCAGAAACCCGAAGGCGCCCCCGCATCCCAGCGCTCCGCGTCCCGGCCGCGCCCGCTGACGGCCCGCGCCCTCTCCCGGGCGGCCGCGGCGGCGCAGGGGAAAGGGGCGGGCAGGGGCCGCCGCCGCCGCCTCCTCCCACCGCCGCGCGAGCCCCGCCGAGCCCCGCCGCAGGCGCGCTTCCCGTGGGCACCGGCGAGCGGGCGAGGCCGGCGCGCGGCCCGGGCGCCACTTCCTTCTCGCCTCGGCGGCCGCGGGCGGCGATGGCAGCGGCCGAGCGGGGCTGAGCCCGCCGCCCGCCCGCCCGCAGCCCCCCGGCGCCTGCGGCCCCAGCCATGGCGAAGCAGTACGATGTGCTGTTCCGGCTGCTGCTGATCGGGGACTCCGGCGTGGGCAAGACCTGCCTGCTGTGCCGCTTCACCGACAACGAGTTCCACTCCTCGCACATCTCCACCATCGGTAAGGGGCGGTGGCCCAGCGGCGCTCGCCCTCCCCCGGCCCCAGCCCCTCCGGCCAGAGGTGGGGGCGCGGGAGGCCAGGGCCAGGGACTGAATCTGGGCGAGGCGACCAGATATCCCTTCTACCCCTCCCCAACAGCAGAGCCCAGCGCCTGCAGCCCGGGATCGGGGTGCGTCTCCAGCCTCGCGCTGGGAGCCCTCCGGTGGAAACGGGGGCGGGTGTAGGCCTGGGTATCCCGCGCCAGGGCAGCGAAATCAGGACCACCGAAATGACAGCCATGCGCCCGCCCTGGGAGAGGGGGAGGGGAGCGGCGGGGGGAGCCGAGGCACCGAGGTTCGGGAGTGAGCCAGTGTGGGGTCAGGGTGCAGAAGAGAGGAGGAAGGGAGGGGTCGACAGGATGGAGTTTCCAGGGCACCGTGGTGAAGGTAAACCACAACCGGGACACCTGGAGGAAGGCGGAGAGATGGTGAGAAGCCACCTGCCTGGGAAAGGGACCTACCTGACCCGGGGGCTGCAGCCATGTCAGGAATACTTGTCCAGACCAGAGGGTGGGCAGACGGGCGGGATCCACCAGGACTACATCTCTGATCTGGCAGTGCCGGAACCCCCTCCTCCTCCCCACTCTGGGGTAAAGGCACAGGCCTGGTGGCTTCCTGAAACAGCACTGGAAGGGGCTCACCTATTCCTGGAGTGGGTTTGTGCCCCCCCACCCCACCCGGAGCCTCTCCCTCCTCAGGAATTCCACCCAGACCTAACAGGTTCCAGGCTTGGTCATCAGTCAGCCATGGAGTGGCCTCAGCACCCAGGGCCCTGCTGGCTGGCAGGTGGCTCTTCCAATTGGATGCTCTGGTCTGAGTCCCTGCTGCCATGAGGGAGGGCCCCAGCAGCCTGCTCTGGAGGATTGCTCTCCCTCCCCCAGCACACACTCCTTGCCAAGAAAGAGAGGGAGCAGGAGCATCACAGGGCCAGGAGGAAGGGAGCCTGTGGTGGCTAAGAGGCTGGCTCTGTGGTCAGGTGCACCGGGACCAACAGTGACCTTGACTATCTCCTGACCCCTACACTTTAGTTGCTCCACTGTAGAATGGGCAGGTGTTGTGAGGGTTAAATGCCATCCTGTTTGGAAAGCACTGAGCAGACATATGGTGAAGCTGGCTCAATGCTGCTTGTTGTTATTATTATCACTGGCATTAAGCTCTTAGGGTCTCATTTGCTTCACTGTCTGCAAGGAACTTTGGGTGAGGAAGCTGAACTTGTCTGTCTTTGGGGGGGAGGGTGCTGGGGGTAGGAAGGCAAGCCCCCAGGAGATCTAGGAGCTTGGGCTGGGCCTCTGCCAGATGAGAGGCATCTCGGAGATGAGCAGGGTGCACACGCTGAGCCTTGGCTGAGAGAAAGCAGTGTTCTCTGGTGGGGGTGGGAGATGAACTCAGGATGAGGCAGGTGTTTGGAAAAGCATGGGGGAGAGTTAGGGAGTGGCCGAGGAACCAGATGGGGACTAGGGACAGCTTGCAGGCTTGGGGACAAAGGGCAGCAGCTTACCATTTAAGGAAACTTACAGTGGCTGTTGTTGAGATGGGCCTGGTACCGGGCAGGAGCAGCTGAGTCTGCAGAGAGCGGTGGGCTGCCTGGGGGACCCTGCCTTTTGTCTGAGGGGCAGTGCACCTGGATGTGCTGGCTCCAGGGATGACCTGGGCTTTTCTCTTTGAGCATTTCATTCTTGCCCCTCATTTCGGAAGCTCCAGGGGTTCCTGCATTGTGCTGTGGGGAGTCAGTGCCCCCTAGGGCACGCCTGTCCCCCATAAGGCAGACAAATGAAGGAACCTGGGTTTCTAAAACACCACAATGAGCCTTTTGAGACTTTGCCCCTTGCCCTTACTGGGAACCCTCCTCCCAGTCTCTGTGCCTGGCAACCTTCTGCAGTGCCTTCTTGCTGCTACACAGGTGAATGCCAGGTTAGCCACAAGGAACCGACTGGGGCACCCCTCCCCCAAGGCCCATGCTCCTCTCAGCCTAAATGCTGAAGTTGGCTCCTGATCTCTCCTCTTTCTGGTGGCCAGGACGCAGGGGACTCCTTTGGAGCCTGGATTCCATGGAAGAGAAAGAAACTTTCTTTTCTTTTTCTAGAACATTCACTTATTTATTTGAAAGGCAGACAGAGAGACAGAGGGGGAGATCTTCCATCTGCTGGTTCACTCCCCAAATGCCCACAACAGCTGGGGCTGGGCCAGGCCAGCTCCAGGAGGCTGGAACTCAATCCAGGTCTCCCAAGCCAGTGAGAGGGGCCTTGAGCCACCACCTGCTGCCTCTCGGGTGCACATTAGCAGAAGCTGGATCTGGAGCAAAGCTGGGGCAGAAACTCAGGAATGCAGGCGTCCTGTCCCAAGCTGAATCTTTTTTTTTTTTTAAGATTTATCTTTTTATTTATTTAAAAGACAGTTACAGAGAGAGGTAGAGACAAAGAGAGAGGTCTTCCATCTGCTGGTTCACTCCCCAGATGGCCAAAATGGCTGGAGCTGTGCTGATCTGAAGCCAGGAACCAGGAGCTTCTTCTTGGTCTCCCACATGGGCCATCTTCTGCTGCTTTCCCAGGGCATAGCAGAGAGCTGGATCAGAAGAGGAGCAGCCGGGACTAGAACTGGCGCCCATATGGGCCAGGGCCTTAACCTGCTGCACCACAGCACCAGCCCCCATTTTTTTAAAATGTGTATTTATTTGTTTGAAAGGCAGAGTTAGAGAGAGAAAGGGAAAGGGGTTTTCCATGTGCTGCTTCACTCGCTAAATGGCTGTGGCAGTGAGGAAGGGACCAGGCAGGAGACTTCATCTGGGTCTCCCATGTGGGTGCAGGGACCCAACCACTTGGGCCATCTTCTGCTGTATTCCCAGGTGCATTAGCAGGGAGCTGGATAGGAAGTCGAGCAGCTGGGACTCGAACTAATGCCCACATGGGATGCTGGCATTGCTGGGGGAGGGTTAACCTGGTTGCCAAAACGCCGGCCCCCTCAAACTGCATCTTTGCTGCTGTGCCAAACGCCCACCCCAAGAAAGCTTTCTTCACACCAGCATTTCTTAGATGCTGAACACCCACTGGCTTTCTTAGAGGCTTTCTGGTGTTAAGCTTACTAAAGGGCTGTGATTCTCCCTGTTCTTGGACACGTCTCTCAGCCTTAACCAAAACTTGAGGGGCAACAGTTAGCTGGCCACGGACAGTCTGCCAAGGAGATGCAAGGGCAGCCAGGACACCATAGTGTCAAGGAGTTGGGTGCTACGCAGTCATTAACTCACCTGCTCAAAAAGCATGCGCTGGTGCTAAGACCTGAATTAAAAAAAAAAAAAAAAAAAACCATGGAATGAAAAGACAAGCTTGTTATGATGCAAAACATTTTTTGAAATCCATGCATAAGTTGTTCATAGTAGGCATTTTCTACGGAGCTTTGGAAGAACCCCCCGTATGCGTGGAAATCACAATTTTTTATCTTTAAAAATTCTGTTTGCTGTGAGATATATATATATATATATATATATATATATATATATATATATAGCCTTTGCCATGCTGGGCTTTGCGCTAGGCACCTTTCCCAGGGGCTTTTTTTTTTTTTTTTTTTTTTTTTTTGGTGAATGGGGAAAATGAGGCAATTGACTGGTTACTGCCAAGATAGAGTTCAGATTCTTGGCTTGTGTGGCTGTCACCTCGGCTGGCACTTCTGGGATTCACTGTGTGCTCCACTTACAGTACTCCTGCACCAGCCAGAGAAAAGAGCTTTCTAGGGAGCATTGAGGAGAACTCCCAGGTAGACCGAGGCACTGACCCCCTCTCTTGATCCTTCTCTTCTTTCTGGCCAGTGGGTGGGCAGGTGGCCCTGCAGCTGGATCTGAGCCACAGGCATTCCCTTGCGAATGCCCATGCAGAAGGTGGTGCAGAGAGGGGAGCTGGTGCCTTAGTGCTTTCTGCCTGCAGGACTCTCTTACCTGCTAAAGGAAGGGAGTGAGCGTTGCCTACAAAGCACCATGCCAGGCAGTCTAGAGACTATTGTAGTAGACTTTTTCCTGCCCACAGGAGTGTATGAAAAAACTTCAGAAAGTTCGAGGTGGAGTGAGCATTTGGTCTGGTGGTACACCCCATATACGGAGTGCCTGGGTTTGGCCTGGTGGTACACCCCATATACGGAGTGCCTGGGTTTGGCCTGGTGGTACACCCCATATACGGAGTGCCTGGGTTTGGCCTGGTGGTACACCCCATATACGGAGTGCCTGGGTTTGGCCTGGTGGTACACCCCATATACGGAGTGCCTGGGTTTGGCCTGGTGGTACACCCCATATACGGAGTGCCTGGGTTTGGTCTGGTGGTACACCCCATATACGGAGTGCCTGGGTTTGGTCTGGTGGTACACCCCATATACGGAGTGCCTGGGTTTGGTCCCGGCTTTGCTGCCACTTCTAGCTTTCTGCTCATGTGCACCGTCGGGAGGCAGCAGGTGTTGATGGTTCAAATGGTTTGGTCCCTGCCACCCACATGGGAGACCCAGAATGAGTTCCCGGCTCCTGGCTGGGGCTGTTGTTGCAAGCATTTTGGGAGTGAATCAAAGGATGAGAGCTCTCTGTCTCTGTTTCTCTGCCTCTCAAATTAAAAAAAAAATTTTTGGTGTGAAAATGAAAATAAGGGGGCCAGCATTGTAGTGTGCAGGGTAAGGCTGCTGCCTGTCATGCCAGCATCCCATATGGGCGTGGGTTCGAGTCCCAGCTGCTCCATTTCCGATCTGGTTCCCTGATAATGACCTAGGAAAAGCAGCAGAAGATGGCCCAAGTGTTTGGGCCTCTGCCACACACTTGGGGGACTCTGATGAAGCTCCTGGCTTCAGCCTGACCCAGTCCTGGCAGTTGTAGCCATCTGGTGTATAAACCAGCAATTGGAAGATTCTCTCTCTCTCTCTCTCTCTCTCTCGTTTCTCTCTCTCTCTCTCTCTCTCTCTCTTTCAAATAAATAAATCTTTTTTAAAAATGAAATTGAAAGATGAGTTTATTTTGGTACTAAAAATTTGAAATCCATGCATTGTTATTGTTTCATAATATACGTTTTCAATGAACTTTTTGAAGACCTCTTATGTACAACGATTTCAAAATCTTTTTTGCACCAAAATAAACTTATCTTTTAATTCCATTCCCCCCTCTCCCAACCTTTTGAAATATCCTCATAGCTGGGGAGGCACAGACAGGCAAAAAAAAAAATGCTATTGCAAAATGAGATATTGTATCCAAAAGTATTTTGCCATAGTCTTCTTCAAACCTAAGGGATCAGCTGTTACCCACTGTTAGTGAAGATTCCCTGGTCGTTGTCTAAATAGCCATGGAGCTGTGCCGTGCCGCAGCCAGTGCACGTGGTAGAGGCTGGAGGCGGGCTCCTGTGGGCTCCACCCAGCAGGGAAGCCTGGAGCTGGACCCTCCAGTGTGGGTTGCTTGTCATTGTAGCAGCAGAGGCAGCAGATGGAGCCCAGATAACAGAGGTAGGGATTGAGTGGGTGGCTGAGGGACTTGGGGCAGTCGGGCTGCAACAGAAGGGAGTTTCAGCAAAAAGTCAGAACATGCCTGGCCATCTGTCTTCTTCCCCAGGAAGTGAGACCAAATCTCATGCCTCTCTGTCTCCCTGGTCCCTAGACCATGTCCAGCTGAGATCTCAATCCATATAGTTAGATTAGTAAAGGAATGCTGGGCTAGACGGCAGAGGGCATTGAGGGCTGGGCCACAGAGATGGGACTTGAGCCACAGAGGGATGGGACTTGAGCCTTAGCAACGGGGCCAAGGGGTGGTAAGCAGAGTCCTCCTGGTGTTGGCCAGATGGATGCTTTTCTCCTTGGCCTTCCTGAGTGGCCATCACCAGTCCCTGTGTCTGTGGCTGGGAAAGTCACCCCAGGGCTCCAGCTGCCTGGGACAGGATCTCCAGGTGACTGATGGGGAGAGAAAGGGTGCAAGAAGCAGTCTCAGCTGACACCAGGCGAGCCTGCCGGCACTGGCGCAGCTGCTCCGCAGTGTGGTCCTGGGGTCTGCCGGCTTGCAGACTGAGAGAGCTGGGTACAGACAGCATTGTGAGATATGACGGGGCCTCGGGGTCAGGGCGGCATCGCTGTGCTCCACCGCCCACCCCAGCGCTCGGCAGCCTGGGACACGCAGAAGTGCAGGGAAGGTGAGAAGCGATGCATGGGCTCAGAAGAGTACAGATAGGCTGGCGCATCATCCGGGACCTCCCTGCCCGTGGGGGCGTGAGACACTTAGCGGACAGGGGAGACAGTACCGGAATCTTCCCGAAGGGCTGTGGTGAAGGTTGCAGAGGCTCAGGAATGCGAAGCCCCGGCAGAGCCCTAGGTGTAGGCTACCTGCTGTCACCAGAGCATCTGCCCCCGACAAGGAAGTTGAGCTGCTGAATAAGTGTCACTGTGTCCTGCCCATCACTCGGGGATTCCAGGCACCACGCTCAGAGCTAGGGATCCATGGAGACCAAAGCACACGGAATCCAACCGGGCTGCATTGCCTTCCTGGGCAGCCCCTGCCTGGGCCCTGGTTCTCAGCACGGCTTCTGTCCCAATGCCTCCCTTGCCCTGGTGTTGCCAGTGTTTCAGAAGGCAGAGGGAGCTGGTGGCAGAGGGTGGAGGGCGGGGTGAGGCTGGCTCTCCCTCAAGGCTCAGCCCCTACCAGGTGTGGCGGGGCCTCGGGCTGTGTTCTTGCCAGAGGCACAGGTGCAGGCCGGGCCTCCCCAGCACACCCTGAAACTGCAGATGGGCTCGGCTGAGCTGCGCCTCTCTAGCCTGGTCACAGGTCTGAGCACCCCGCTTCCCTCCTGCCATCTGCCCATTCCCTGCTTTCTGCTCCTCCGTCCACTCCCCCCCCCACCCCGCTCGCTATACCCTCCCCTCCCCCCAGCTTTGTAGCAGGAAACTCGATATTTGGCCATTGCCTTCCTGCCCGAAGCACCAGCTCTTAGCCTGCCACCTTTTTCTGTAACCCAATACTTGTGTCGGTTTCCCTGCACAGCTGTCAGTTTTCTAGCCAGGCGTCTGCCCGCTCCTCGGCTGTTCTGTCACTGGGCTTCACCAAGAGCGGCGCAGGGCACCCTGGATATTTGCTTCTTCCCATGGAGGAGGAGAGAGTGGTCGTTGACCCCTTCATATTACTGGGAAAACTGAGCCCCCACCCCCACCCCTGAGAAAAGTGACTTCCGTCTCGCGCACAGGTGGCCTGGCCTGGAGCCATCTCCTGTCCTCCCGTCTGCATGTTGGCCTTGATGTGCCCTTTATCCCAGAAGTCCCCTCCCCAGGAGCCAAAGGGGAGCAGCTGAGCGCCTTCCCCACCCCATGCGCAGGCTCTGGGATTGCAGGGCGCCCCCTGTGGGAGAGTCAGGTGCCTGGGAGAGAGGAGCCTGGCTGGGGGGGGACTTGGAGGGTGGTGTCCCAGGGTTGCCCCTCTATGTTGCCATCTTGACCATGCACTCATGCCGTGCTCCATGGCTGAGGCACAGAGATCTGTGGAGAGGCACAGGGGACACTGAAGTAGGGGTCCTTCCCTGATGAGAATTTTGTCTCTGCTGATTTTTCTCTCCTGCTGTGTGCTGACTTCATTCATTCACTGCTTTCATTTATTTATTTTTTTAATTTATTTATTTGAAAGGCAGAGTTACGGTGGGTGGGGGAGGGAGAGAGAGAGAGAGATCTTCTCCCTCACTGGTTCACTCCCCAAATGGCTGCAATGGCCAGAGCTGCACTGATCCAAAGCCAGGAGCCAGGAGCTTCCTCTGGGTCTTCCCATGTGCGGGCAGGGGCCCAAGCACTTGGGCCATCTTCTACTGCTTTCCCAGGCCATAGCAGAGAGCTGGCTCAGCAGAGGAGCAGCTGGGACTTGAACTGGCACCCATATGGGGTGCCAGCCCTGCAGGCGGCGGCTTTACCCACTACACCACAGCGTCAGCCCCCAGTCACTCCTTTTATTCATTCCCCCAAACTTTTTCTTTCATTTGTTCAGCTCCTGTGTCTACACGGGTCCTAGGTTTCCAAACCGAGCCTTTAAGACTTGTATGGGCAGGTGCTGGCCTCCACAGTGCTCCTGGTCCCCTTTCCATCACCGTTCTGTGTTGAGGGTGTTGTGGGTATGTGTGCACATACGTGTGGGGGGAGTGTGTGTGTGTGCATACACGTATGCATGTTGGTATGTGAGTCTGAGTGTGGGCATGCGTGTGGTCTCTTTGGCTGTCCCTCTGTTTTGCCCTCCTGCCCCCAAGTCCATCATTAGCGGAAATGGCGTGGTTGGTTCCCTGATCTCTTCTGGCTACAAGAAGGGGTTTTGGGGGCCAGTGCCATGGTGCAGTAGGTTAATCCTCTGCCTACAGCGCCGGCATCCCATATGGGCGCCGGTTCGAGTCCCAGCTGCTCCTCTTTCAATCCAGCTCTCTGTTATGGCCTGGGAAAGCAGTAGAAGATGGCCCAAGTGCTTGAGCCACTGCACCCACATGGGAGACCCAGAAGAAGCACCTGGCTCCTGGCTTTGGATCTGTGCAGCTCTGACCATTGCAGCCATTTGGAGAGTGAACCATCAGATGGAAGACCTTTCTCTCTGCTTCTCCCTCTCACTGTCTGTAACTCTACCTCTCAAATAAATAAATAAAATCTTAAAAAAAAGAAGGGGTTTTAAAGTGGGGATTGCTGGGGTGCTTGTCTGGGGCAGCACAACCAGGCGGTCACATTCCCCAGGGTCTACTTTTTCCCAGAGCTCACTGGGTGTTGCTCAAGAGTGACCTCTGTGGCTGTGACCTCCTGCTACAGCCCGCAGGAGCTCTGCCTGTCTGGCCCATGCTGGTTTCTCACCCGTGGCTGGGGCAGGGAGGGGGGGACATTCCTGGGCCTCGTGCTTGGTAACTGGAGCCAACAGGACCACGCAGATTGGGTGTCTGCCTTGGGTTTCGGGTGTATTAAGTTGTTCCCCCTGGTGGAGTCTGATTGCCAAGGAAAAGGTTCAGGTCACCCTACCAGTCCTCCAGGCCACGGCTGATCACATCGATAACGCTTGGCACCCGGGGGCAGTGCTGTTTCCACTGAAGCGTGTGGCCCTTGGCAGGCAGGCAAACTGGTACCTGACATTGACCCTTGAGAGGCTGGCCCCCCCACCATGGGCACACCCTGCCCTTACCAGAATTCAGGCTGTGGGCCGACTCTGGGAGGCTGGCTGGGCTCCAGGTGGGTGGCATTTTCTCTTCCTGTTGAACCGTTCCAGCCTCACCTCCCTGTCCCCCTCCTTCCTGTCCCCTGCACGAGCCCCTCCTCTTCCTGGAGCTCTTGCCATGCCTCAAGCTGTGACTCCTGCTCCCCAAGAGGGACCCACAGTGACTGCAGGGGACGTTAACAGAGCTCCATGCGCCTGGCCCTGAGTTATGGGTTTCATACTTGTCCTTACTCTCACAAGACACTGTCACCCCAGATAACAGGCGAGGAAGGTGAAGCCAAGAGACCCGAAGGGATTTTCCCAGGACCACACAGGTTATTCCAAGTTCTGAACTTCCATCATGTTCTTTTTTAAATT
Organism: Lepus europaeus; assembly: GCF_033115175.1. NCBI lineage: Eukaryota > Metazoa > Chordata > Mammalia > Lagomorpha > Leporidae > Lepus > Lepus europaeus. Next base: position 41,775,026 of record NC_084848.1, on the reverse strand, counting down.
CTTATTTATTTTAATTTCATTTGAAAGGCAGAGAGAGAGAGAAACAGAGACAGACAGAGATCTTCCATCTGCTGGTTCACTCGCCAGATTCCCACAACAGCCAGGGCTGGGCTAGGCTGCAGCCAGGAGCCAGGAACCCAGGTCAGGTCTCCCATATGGATGTGGATGGCAGGGGCTCCAGCACTTGAGTCATCCACCTGCTGCTTCCCAGAATGCACTCTGGCAGGAAGCTAGAATTGGAAGTGGAGCTGGGACTTGGACCAGGGCACTCCAGTGGGGGAAGCAGGTGTCCCAGGTGACACCAGAACACCCCCCCACCTGTCTTGGTCCCAATGTGCCATTGTTCATCGAGCTGCACTTCCCCCGTGCTGCGTGGGCTTGCTGTGGAGGCAGACAGCCGTGAAAGATGTGCTATTTTGCCTGGATGTGCAACTCCTTTGCCACCTTGAGCTCTTGCCTATTTGCCTACCCAACACAAGATACCTTAGGAGCCAGGTGAGTGCCAGGCCAGCTCTCCTGCCCCTCGCCGCTGGTGCCTAAAGGAGGGCTTTTCAGTTCCTACCAGGGCTCCTGTTGTGGCCCTGCTGTCTCCGGGGTTGTAGTCAGGGGGACAGCGAGCACAAGATCAGAACATAGCAGGAAGAGCAGCTGCCTGGTGAGAGCAGCTCCACCCGCAGGCGTGCAGGGCCTGGCTCTGGCACTGAACTCAGTGTTGCTTGTCCATGTCTGCGCGGCATCAGACGGCACCCCTCCCCCTCCGCTGCACCTGCTCCCTGGGGAAGGGGGATTCCACTCCTGGAATTGCCATCCTTGGCCTGACACAGTGGCAGCATCGAGGCAGGCAAACAAGTGACCAAAGAAGAGAAACACATTGTCAAACACAAAATATATTCTCTGCCCCTTAGGTGCGTGGTGCCTAGCTGGGGCTGGCAGATGACAGCTGAGAGGCAGGTGGACGCTGGGGACGCTGGTTTAGCAGTGTCCTTCCTCCCACTCCTGGAGGGGGTGGGGCAGCATCTTGCCACCAGTGTGGGGGAGCCGTTGGGCGGCAGTGGACAGTCTCAGGCTGTGAATTTTTTTTTAAAGATTTATTTGTTTATTTGAAAGGCAGTTGGAGGCCGGCGCCGGCACCCCGGGTTCTAGTCCCTGTCAGGGCACCGGATTATGTCCCGGTTGCCCCTCTTCCAATCCAGCTCTCTGCTGTGGCCCGGGAGTGCAGTGGAGGATGGCCCAAGTCCTTGGGTCCTGCACCCGCATGGGAGACCAGGAGAAGCACCTGGCTCCTGGCTTCGGATCAGCGTGGTGCACCAGCCACAGCACACCGGCCGCAGCGGCCATTGGGGGATGAACCAACGGAAAGGAAGACCTTTCTCTCTGTCTCTCTTTCTCACTGTCCACTCTGCCTGTCAAAGAAAGAAAGAAAGAAAGAAAGAAAGAAAGAAAGAAAGAAAGAAAGAAAGAAAGAAAGAAAGAAAGAACCCTTCCATGCACTGGTACACTCCCCCAGATGTCTAGCATGGCCAGGCTGGAGCCAGGCTGAAGCTAGGAGCTTGGAACTCCATCCAGGTCTCCCACATGAGTGGTAGGAAACCAAGCCCTTGGGCCATTTTCTGCTGCTTTTCCCAGGCACATTCGCAAGGGGCTGGATCGGAAGCCGAGCAACCAGGACTCAAACTGGCTGAGGATACCATGAGCTGACCTTGGCGTCTGTCTGGATTGGTGGCTATGCAAGCATCCAGCGACCCAGACCCAACTCCAGCAGGCATATGCATTGCCTTTGGCCTGGTTGCTTCTCTCTGCACATCTGTTGGCCTCATATTCCTTTTGTTGCAAGCTGAACAGTCCCCTCTGACCTGCCTGGCCCCAGCTGCATGCCTTGTGAGTCACTGGTGCAGTCAGGGGCTGCTTCTCCATAGAGAACACACTGCACCTGGCCCTGCTTCCACAGTACAGGCTCGGGGCTGAGCAGCATTAGCCAGAAGCGGGGCCAGGGGGAGGCAGGCAGCACGAGGGGCGTGTCCGATGGGTGCTGACTTTCCCAGGGTCTCCGAGACCTCCGCTGTGGCTGTGCAGAGGTGAGGTGCTCGCTGCTTCTCTCTGCACCCTGTTCCTCTCTGTACCAGGAAAGGAAGGAGACTGGTATGTGAAGGCATTGTCAGGGTGATGAATCTGGCCTGGCTGCAATCATGCACTCGAACTCAAGGAGCACGGAGTTCCCTGAAAATAGGTTCTAGTGGGTGTCTCAGTCAGCTAGGGCTGCTGTGACACAATGCCGTAGTGAGTCATCCGTAAACAACAGAAATGTACTGCTCTCAGCGCAGGAGCCAGGTGCCAACAGACTCCGTGTCTGCTGAGTGCTCGCCCTGGGCCACAGAGAGGGTGCCTTCGAGCTGTGTCCTCACCACGACAGGCCAGAGGGTGTCCGTCACCTGCAGCAGGCCCCCTGGATACAGGGACACTGACCCCAACCATGAAGGCTCCACCCTCAGGACCAGACCACCTTCCAGAGACCCCACCTCCCCACATTGCCACGTGGACATTGTTTCTTTCTCTCTCTCTCTCTCTCTCTCTCTCTCTCTCTTCTTTCTTTCTTTTTTAACAGGAAGAGTGGACAGTGAGAGAGAGAGAGACAGAGAGAAAGGTCTTCTTTTTTCCGTTGGTTCACCCCCCCAATGGCCGCTGCAGCCGGCGTGCTGCGACCAGTGCACCGCGCTGATCCAAAGCCAGGAGCCAGGTACTTCTGGTCTCCCATGCGGGTGCGGGGCCCAAGGACCTAGGCCATCCTCCACTGCACTCCTGGGCCACAGCAGAGAGCTGGCCTGGAAGAGGAGCAACCGGGACAGAATCCAGCACCCCGACCAGGACTAGAACCCGGGGTGCCGGCACTGCAGGCAGAGGATTAGCCTAATGAGCCACGGCACCGGCAGGGCACAGTTTCAATACACTGATTTTGGGGAGACACAAACATTCAGACTACAGCAAAGTGGGCCAGCTCCCCTTGTGCCCCCACCTCTACCATTAGGATAGGTATGGGCTGTTGAGAAAGAAGATTCCTCAGCTCCGAAGCATTGGGGAACCACTCACTGAATGAAGAGCACCCTGGGTGGGTTTTAAGAGACTGGCTTTCCAGCTCCAGGTTCAGCAGTAGGGTATGGGTTTCTGTGCCTCTCTGTGCCCCGTGATGATGATGGTACCCATGCACACCTGCTTCACAGAGCTAGCGTAAGAACTGAGGGCATGGGATCCCCTAGCTAAGGTGCGGCTGTGCTTAGAGATGGGCTGGATGAGGTTCTCAAACTTCAGTGTGCCTAGGATTCAGTGAGCTTGGGGGGACCCTGAGAATTTGTATCTCTAACAAGCTCCCTGCTGAGGCCGATGTCACTGGTAGCTGGAAAGGACAGTGGGGTGGCAGAGGACTGGACAGTGTCATCCTGTCTCCAGGAAGGGTTTCTTGGGTATGTTTTGCTGCCCGATCCCTAGGAGGGAGAGAACTACAGTGCGGCGGTGCTCACGTCCGTGGTTTGGTTTATATTGCACACCAACCTGGAGGAAGTCACTGATGGACTCCTTCTATAGATGAGAAAGCTGAAGCTGAGAAAAGCTGACTTGTACAAAGTCACACAGCAAAGGGCTGGCGCTGTGCAGCAGCCAGTAAAGCCACTTCCTGCAGTGCCGGTGTCCCAGTGGGTGCTGGTTCCAGTCCCGGCTGCTCCACTTCCAATCCAGCTCTCTGCTGTGGCCTGGGAAAGCAGTAGAAGACGGCCCAAGTCCTTGGGCCTCTGTACTGGAAGAAGCTCCTGGCTCCTGGCTTCATACAAGTCCTAGCCCAGCTCCAGCCATTGCATCCATTTAGGAAGTGAACCAGCAGATGGAAGATTTCTCTCTCTCTCTCTCTCTCTCTCTCTCTCTCTCTCTCTGTGTGTGTGTGTATGTGTGTGCTTCTGCCTCTCTGTAACTCTGCCTTTCAAATAATAAATAAATCTTAAAAAAAAAAAATCACACAGCAAGCACCTTCACCAGGACTGGGACTCCGCTCTTTCTGACTCCAAGGCCACTACACTGCAGCTCTCAAGCTTTTCTTTATCTGAAAATCACAAGACACAATGCTGTAGAAAACAGCTTCCTGGACTCCCCTCTCAAATGATGAGTCAGCAGGTCCACGTGGGACTGCCCATTGAACCCCAAAATGATCTGTGGTGCCAGTTTTTAAGATGAGGAAGGCTTTCGTAGCAGTCAGTAGGAGGCAGGCTGGCTCAGCCCTCCCTCCAAGACTGGGGGTCTGGGACACTTCTCTGGATTGGGTAGGGGAGAGCTGGGCCGCACTGATGCCCATGAGACAGGTGTCATGGGAGGGGCTTGGGATCAGGCTAGCCTTGCATGATTGTGTCCGAAGCAGCTCTTCGAAGAAAGCAAGGACTAAAAAAAAAAAAAAAAAAAAAAAAAAAACCATGATTAGACCCACTAGTAAAGCATAACATGGGGATTTTTCAGGAAAAGAACGGGGTGACGGAGAGAGAGAGCTAGAGAGAGAGGTCTTCCATCCACTGGTTCACTCGGAGCTGCGCTGATCCAAAGTCAGGAGCCAAGAGCTTCCTCTGGGTCTTCCCATGAGGGTGCAGGGGCCCAAGCACTTGGGCCATCTTCTACTGCTTTCCCAGGCCATAGCAGAGAGCTGGATCGGAAGAGGAGCAGCCGGGATTTGAACCTGTGATCACATGTGATGCCGGCACTGCAGACGGCGACTTTACCCATTCTGCCACAGTGCCAACCCCCTGCCACCATTTTTTTTTTTTTTGACAGGCAGAGTGGACAGTGAGAGAGAGAGACAGAGAGAAAGGTCTTCCTTCTGCCGTTGGTTCACCCTCCCATGGCCGCCGCGGCTGGTGCACCGCGCTGATCCGATGGCAGGAGCCAGGGGCTTCTCCTGGTCTCCCACGGGGTGCAGGGCCCAAGCACTTGGCCATCCTCCACTGCACTCCCGGGCCACAGCAGAGAGCTGGCCTGGAAGAGGGGCAACTGGGCCCTGCCACCATTTTTAACAAACTACCCCAGTGACACAGCAGCCAAGGAGCTGCCAAGTGCACCTGGGGATGGAGAACAAGTCTGTTGCAGCTCTGATGCTGCAGGTGCAGAGCCTGGGGCTGCAAGTAGTTCACAGACTTCAGCAGGTGTGGGCGTCCCCTGCAGGGCCTGCCTGCAGCAGCCAGGATGGTGGCTGTGGGCGGGTGCTGGTGCGCACACGCCTGGATCAGCAGTGTGCTGAGCAGCCCCAGTGCCTGTGGGCGGTGAGAAGGCAGGAGGGGACCAGATCAGACCACCAGTGTGTGAGTTGGTCCTACAGAGCCCAGCAACAAGGCAGAGAGAGAAGGAGCCAGGATAGGCACTGGGTACTGAGGGCCAGGGTACGTGGGAACAGAATGGAAGGGATACATTCCTGCTGGAGCTCCTGGGGTTGCTGACTTTTTTAAATTATCATTATTATTATTTCAAAAGGAGGGCATGGGGGTGCTTCTTAAGCAAACAAACTCAACACTGTTTCTTCCATCCTTGCAAGGGGTCTTCAGCAAGTTCATGGAAAAAAAGCATATTGTGAAAAATCTATGCTGCTTGGGTTTCTTTCTTTCTTTCTTTCTTTCTTTTTTTTTTTTTTTTTTGCTTCAAAATAAACTTCTTGTCTAATTCCATTTGTCTGTGAATATTGTGAAGTTGCTCATATGAATGTCCTATGAACAGCCAAAATGGAAGCATTTTTCTTTTTTTTTTTAAGATTTATTTATTTATTTGAAAGGCAAAGTTACAGATAGGCAGAGCAGAGAGAGAGCAAGAGAGAGAACAAGTGAGCTTCCATCCACTGGATCGCTCCCAGATGGCGGCAATGGCCAGAGGTGAGCCAAGCCGGGAACTTCTTCCAGATCTTTCACACGGGTGCAGGGGCCCAAAGACTTGGGCCATCTTCTACTGCTTCCCAGGCCATAGCAGAGCTGAATCAGAAGTGGAGCAGCCAGGACTCGAACCGGCACCCATATAGGATGCCGGGCACTGTGGGGGCAGCAGCTTTACCCACTATGCCACAGCGCTGGCCCCACATTTTACTTCTCACACTTGTTAAATTTGAGGGCCTTAGTGAGGCGTCTGGCAGAGCTTTGAGCCCCATAACTGCCCAGCCATGGTCAGGGAAGGGGCACAGGCATTGTTGCACAGCAGGTTAAGCCACTGCCTACGGCATCCCATGTGGACACTGGTTCGAGTCCCGGTTGCTCAACCTCTGATCCAGCTCCCTGTCAAATGCTCCTGGGAAAGCAATGGAACAAGGCCCAAGTGCTTGGGCCCCTGCGGCCTACATGGGAGAGCCGGCTAAAGTTCTAGGCTCCTGTGTTGTGGCCACCTGGGGAGGGAACCTGTGGGTGGAGGATCTCTCTCTCTGCTTTTCAAATAAATCAATCTTTAAAAAAAAAAAAAACTAAATAATTATTCAGGACAGCCCAGTTTAAAAAAAGTTGGGGGGCGGGGAGCGGGACCCAAAGGCCAGGTGTCCCTGACAGTGTAGTTGGTGGCTGCTGTCCAGCCTGTCCTCCCTGCCCTCCCGTCTGCTGTCACAGGGAAAACATCCCCTACGTGTGGGGTGGAGCCACAGAGCACCAGGAACCTACGAGCACCTCTGTGTCCCAGGCAGCTGTGTAAGGTGTAGCAGGTGCTGCCATGTGCTGTGCCAGCCTCAGACTAGTTGTTGACCAGTCTGGGCCTGGGTTTCCTTTCTAGTAAGCTCTGTCGGGGCAGAGAGCACTGCTCTCCGCCTAAGGCACTGTTCTTGACCGGCCTGGTTAGGCTGAGCCAAGAGCGGTTGGGTTTAATATAAAACCAACAAAATCTCTGGTTCTCCTTGGGAGGAGGCACTGGACCGTGACACAACAGGAATTTCTTGATTCCCTTCTATGCCAGGTATTGAGGGGAAGCAAATTAGTGTTTGCCCAGGGAAGGAGAAGGCAGGATTTGGCCTCCCACCGAGGCCAGGCGCCCTCCCCCTCCCCTTGCTCTTGTCTTCCTCTGGGAACATGGAGGAATGGCTGCCCAGCTTTGCCCATCTGGAGGACAGCTCAGGAGATGTGAATCAGCTTGGGTAATGGAGCGATGACTCACACCTGACCAGCCCCACTTGGTTCAGGTCCTCTGTTCTGAATCTTTTCCTCCCTGCTAATTAAATGATGATTTGGCCTCCATGGTGGGAGGGAGGAGATGGCGTTGAACGGTTCTGCGTTTGTGGACAGCTGGGGATGGGATGGATGAGGGAGATGGGTTCCCCCGTGTGGCAAAGCAGGGATGCAGCATGGAAAGGCCATGGCGTGGGGAATGCTGGCACTTTCTGGGGGCCGCTGAGCAGGCCAGCGCCCTGCCTGTCTGCTGTTCCCATCTGAAACCCCAAGTGATGATACCCTCTCCTGACCTGCCTCCCGAGAATGCATGAAGACTTCTTGATTCACTGGGTAGGCATAGCTCGAGTCACTGGGCCCGGCACCTGGGCACAGTTAGGGCTGGGGTGGGGGCACACTGGCAGAGGCGTCACCCACAGTTCTCTGCCAACATCAGAATCCAGCCTGTGTACTGCTGGCGGAGCTAACGTCTTACTGCAAATTCTCACACGTGTGTTTCTGCCTTGGGCTGGCTTGCAGGGGTCCCTCGAGCCTCCCCTGTCTCGTGGCAAACCCTTGGGTGGATGAAGCTGTGTGTCTCTTAGGTCTACCCCAGCACCATGCCGGGCCACTGCCTCTGCACTGGTCACTCGGTGGTCACCCAGGAGCACCTGCTGTGTAGCCCCAGGGTCTGATGACGGCTACGGCTGACTGTACCAGCCGCGGGGCTGCCCTTGATTTCTCAGCAACTCTCAGAGGACTGTGGATCTCCCTGGTGTTTATTGATGATGAAACGGAGGCTTGGAGAAGCTAGGTGCCCAGAGTACAGGGGTGCTTGAGAAAGTTCCTGGGAGGTGGAATTAAAAGCTAAGCTGATTTTGGTGCCAACAATTGCTGAAATCCATGCATATGAGAGGTCTTTCAGAAGGCCATGGAAAGTGCATATTATGAAAGAACTATGCGTGCATTTCAACATGTTCCATGCTAAAATAAACATCTTGTTACAAAAAATATTGAGAGGAGAGAGAGAGACAGACACATAGGAAGAGACCGGATCTACTGGTTCACTCCCCAGGTGCCTGGTACTGAGCCAGGCAGAAGTCAGGAGATGAGAATTCAATCCAAGTTTCCCACATGTGTGGCAAGGACCCAAGGTGTGTCTTAGCGGGAAGCTGAAACCAGGAGCCAGAGCCAGGAATCAAACCCAGGCGCTCTGATATGGGACGTGCTGTCCTCACAGGTGTTCTTGGTAGGCTGAGTGCCTGCCCCTACGTTTATCTTCACGTTTTAAAGTCTGCTTGTATGGGCTAAGTCACCAGTGGAGATTCAAGCTCAGGCCTGGCTGCAGAGTGCCCAGGTTCCTTGTAGTCGACAACAGCGCCTCCTGCAGTAAGAAGGGGTCAACAACAGCTGAGATGTGCCGGGCCTCTTCTCCATGCCAAGGGCTGGGTCATGCACAATGGAGGGGTTAAACAGTCCTCCCTCCCCAGGGCCTGTGCCTTGCCTTCAGCACCGCAGCACCACAACCCCTTCTGCTCACTAATAAGAGCGAGACAGAAGCCCAGGCAGTCGTGGTGGGCTGTTGTTCCTAGGGCATGACAAACACAGACAGCTCCAGAGGTAGGAAGAAGGGGGCTTCACGTATGAGTAGACACATCTGGGGCCTAAGCGAGGCCATGCTGAAAGTATGTGCATCAAAAAGCTTGTGGAAAAACAGAACTAGCAGGTAAGTTTATTTTGGTGCAAAAAAAATTTTTTGAAAACCTTACGTAGGTTTTTCATAGAACACCTTTTTTTTTTTTTTTCAAAAAAAATATTTATTTATTCATTTGAAAGACAGAGTTAGAAAGAGAGAGAGAGAGAGAGAGGTCTTCCATCCGCTGGTTCACTCCCCAAATGGCCACAACGACTGGAGCTGGGCCGATCTGAAGCCAGGAGCCAGGAGTTCTTCCTGGTCCCCACATGGGTGCAGAGGCCCAAGCACTTGGGCCATCTTCCACTGCTTTCCCAGGCCATAGCAGAGAGCTGGATTGGAAGTGGAGCAGCTGGGACACAAACTGGTGCCCGTATGGGATGCCAGCACTGCAGGTGGCAGCTTTATTTGCTACACCACAGCACCAGTCCCCATAGTACTCCTCTCCATGAACTTTTGGAAGACCCCTTCATGGGTTCCCCCTACTCACCCCACCTCCTGGCACCCCCAAACCCTTTACTGCTAGCAACCTGCAGCTCAGGAAGCTGCAGGAAGGGGAGCCCCATGCAAAGCTCTGGCCAGCACTGCGAATCAGTCTACAGCTAAAGAAGGCCCTGCCACACGCCCTCTCCGCGCACGTGAAACCTAGAGACACTCTCGGCGAGTGTGAGTGCCTGGGGCCCCTCCCACTCAGGTCTCAGCAGGGGCTTTCCTCACCTTTCTCTCTTCCTTCTGCAGGGGTGGACTTTAAGATGAAGACCATCGAGGTAGACGGCATCAAAGTGAGGATACAGATTTGGTGAGTTGCGTGGGAGGGGAAGGACCCTGCCCCTCAGCTGCCACTGGCCACGCTGTGTGCAAAACCCTGTGGGACGCCTGGAATGGGGGGAAGATGGCTCTCCTTGTGTGCCTTAACCACTGAGCCCTTCCTTAAGAAACTGCCTAGGATTGACCACGAGTCACCGAAAGGCAGAAATTAGAAGGAATTAAGGGCCGGCAGCGCGGCTCAATAGGTTAATCCTCCACCTAGCGGCGCCGGCACACCGGGTTCTAGTCCTGGTCGGGGCACCGGATTCTGTCCTGGTTGCCCCTCTTCCAGGCCAGCTCTCTGCTGTGGCCCGGGAGTGCAGTGGAGGATGGCCCAAGTGCTTGGGCCCTGCACCCCATGGGAGACCAGGAGAAGCACCTGGCTCCTGGCTTCGGATCAACGAGATGCACCGGCCGCAGCGGCCATTGGAGGGTGAACCAACGGCAAAGGAAGACCTTTCTCTCTGTCTCTCTCTCTCTCTCACTGTCCACTCTGCCTGTCAAAAATAAAAAAAAAATTAAAAAAAATTAAAAAGAAGGAATTAAGAAATAAATGGCTGTGGGTTTGTCTTACAATTAAGCTGTACCGTTGACCCAGGCCACACTGCAGGAAGAAGGGAGGGAGGGCTCTACCTACCATGTAGGGGGAACACATGGTGCAGTTCCCACAAGAAGCCACAGGGTGGTGCCGTGGCTATCCCGTGCGGAAGTCTTGGACACACTGCTTTTGCCAGGGTTCAGAGTTGTCCTCCAGGCCTGGACTTGTGTGGACTGGGCCCTGAGCCATCCCACAAGGTCGGGGGTGTAGCAGCATCGCCCCAGTCCACTCCCACAGCCACGCTGTCCAAGGCTCGGGATTACAGTTCCTAGTGCAGGTGCATGTTGAGTGTCCTGTCCAAAATGCCTGAGACCCGAAGTTTTGGATTTTTTTGGATTGTGGGATACTTGCATCTCTGAGGGTGCTTCGAAAACTTCATGGAAAATATGCTTTATCTCTTCATTCCGTTTTTCCACAAATGTTGAAGTAGCCTTGTACCTGATGAGATAATGTATCTCATATACACCTTATCCACATAGCCCAAAGGGACTCACACACAGTATTTCAAGTGACTTTGTGCATGGAACAGCGTTTCACGGTGTGGAATCTTCCTGTTGCAGCATCATGTCGGTGCTCAGGAGGTTTTGGATTTGGGAGCATGTGGGGTGTTTGGGTTAGAGACTCTGCCATCTTTGCAGTCAGGGGTGCCTGGATCCCTGGGGATCAGAGCTGTGAGCTTTCGTCTGACACTCCCCAGTTTTTCCTGCATGGGCACAGCGTCACCCAGCACCTACTCCCCTGACCCCTGCGTGCACCCCTGGTCCCGGCTGCCTCCACTGAGGGACTGGCTTTCTCCCGCAGGGACACAGCGGGCCAGGAGAGGTATCAAACCATCACCAAGCAGTACTATCGGCGGGCCCAGGTGAGCCACCGTTTCCAGGGTGTAGAGGTGGGAAGCCACCACCCACACTCCCAGCTCCAGCGTTTGAGGTATCTGTGCCAGCAGCCACCAAGACAGGACCCTCGGACAGCTTGCTGCCGAGGAGGGGCGGGGTAGGGGGAAGGGGGGCCCTGGGGGCCATTTTCCATTCATTCCTTAGTTCTTCACAGAACACTTGGTATAGTCAGGCCCTGGCCCGTGCCCCCAGCTTCCCCCCTCTACCTGGGCCAAGGCCTGGGGCGCCTTCCATCCTCAGAGGGTCCAGGGACAGCCCTGGGAGCCTCAGCGGTGGGGGTCCCAGAGAAGGGGAAGTTTCTGGATGCTGAGGGGGGTCTCATTCAGCTAAGCAGGGAGGAAGAGCAGGTGGAGTGTTTCGGGCACCCCAGCGCTGTGGTCCTGGTCAGTGCCTACCTCCCCATCTCTCCCTCTCCCTCCCTCCCTCCCTCTCTCTCTCTCAGGGGATATTTTTAGTCTATGACATCAGCAGCGAGCGCTCTTACCAGCACATCATGAAGTGGGTCAGCGATGTGGATGAGGTAGGTGAGCCCCGCCTCACGAGGAAAGGGTGTCTCTGGGGAGGGCTGGGGTTCTCAGCACGGGCAAGCAGCTGCCCTCCCCCCCCTCCCCCAGGAAACCTCACCTTGCACAGCCCCAGAGGAAGATATCTGGATGAGTAAATCACAGAAAGACCCCGGAGCCCCCAGGCCCTCCTGCTCCGCACCTCACCAGACCCCGTGGCCACGAATGCCCTGAATGAGTTAACTCCCAGCTTGACCCTGAAATCTCAGAGCCGAGACCAGGGACCAGATCTGAGTCTGCGCAGCCGCTGTGGAGCTGTGGGCAACCCGCTGCGACTCACTGGGTCCCCAGTTTCTCATCTTCAGCCCAGGCTACCTTCCAGCTGGGGTACCCGTTGTCCAACCCGGGGAAGCACCAACATTAGCCAGCGTCTTCTACCCTGAGTTTCCCCCCATGGCACTCGTGGGTTTGTTTGGCCATGGTGCAGTAGCTCCCCCACCCCATGTCTGCAGAGGATACATTCCAGGGTCCCTGGGGCCCCTGCAGCCACAGGTGCTCCCAAACCCTGTGTATATCTCGTGTTTTTTCCCTACGCATGATAAAGTTTACAGTGCAAGGTGGACAATAATATGTAATATGAAACAGAAGAGTTATGACAACATACTGTGATAAAAGCTAATGGAGACCTTTATGAATTGATTTCTGGCATTTTTCCTAATAATTTAGATCTTGGTCAATGGTGGGTAACTGAAATTATCAATAAGTAAATGAATTAATGGAACCACTCCAGGGGAGCATTACAGGTGGCAGAGCCCAGCAGGTGGGCCCAGGCAGCCCACCGTGTCCCCAGGCGTGAGCTCCGTGCAGGGCAAGGGTGGGGGAGAGCAGCCTCGCTGCAGGTGTGCTGTCCTCTGTCCTTAGTATGCACCGGAAGGCGTGCAGAAGATCCTGATAGGGAACAAGGCCGACGAAGAGCAGAAACGGCAGGTGGGCAGAGAGCAAGGGCAGCAGGTAAGTGGAGTGCCCCTGGCACCCTGCGTGGCCATGCAGGCCAGCCCTGGGAACTGGAACCCAGCCGCCCAGCCGCCCAGCCGCCAGAGCTCCGCAATACCCAAAGGCACGGAGGGCCCCTGCCTGAGCGAGGAGGAGGGGGCTTCAGGTGCCAACTCCGAGGAGCCGTGGGGCAGCGGCGAGGGTGAGGGCCAGTCCAGGAGTGCAGGGAGAGCTGAGAGTTTGCGCGACAAAGGCCACCCCCCGCAGAGGGCCTCAGTCTCCCTCCTCAGTACGGAGCATCCCGTTAGCCCTTGCAGTACCCTCGATTCGTTTAATGATAAATGAGGCGCTCTGTGTGTGTGGCAATGCGCTCCATCCCCAGGAACTGAGCCACAGCCTGGGAGAAAGGACACTTTCATTCCCTCCCCGCTGACGGAAGAGGAGGCCGGGGCCACGGAGAGAAGTCACTCGCCGGGTCACCCACTTGACTGGTGGCAGCCCTGGCACTCAAGCCTGGCTCTACAGCCCCTGCTTTTGTTTGTTTTCTGTTTTGTTTTACATTCATCCACCACACTGCCCCATGGTTTCGTGTCATTGTCCCCTGGTGAGTGGTTGTGTGTGTGTGTGTGTGTGTTGGTGCATGGTGGCCAGGGCTAAAAGAACAGAGAGGCGTATTTGTGGGGCATCTCTCTCCCCACCCCCAACTCTGCCAGCCTCTGTCCCAAGCTCTCAGCTCTGAGCATCTCCCAGCACAGCCTGCCCCTGAGGGCAGGGACACAGGGGTGTGCCCACCGCCTCCCCTCCCTGCATCGTTCATCAATGCCCTTCCCTCTCGCAGCTGGCCAGGGAGTACGGCATGGACTTCTATGAAACAAGTGCCTGCACCAACCTCAACATTAAAGAGGTGAGCACCCCAGGGCAACCCGCTGCCCTGTCCCTGTCCTGGCTGAGCCCGCGGGAGGTGGGGGCACATGGGGGCAGGGCTCAGACCACAGGGTCCCGCCCCGCGCGGCTGCAGGGCCGCGGAGCAGAGGCTGGGCTCAGCCGTGCCCCTCTCTTGTCCAGTCTTTCACGCGGCTGACCGAGCTGGTGCTGCAGGCCCACCGGAAGGAGTTGGATGGTCTCCGCACCCGGGCCGGCCACGAGCTGGCGCTGACAGAGCTGGAGGAGGCGGGCAAGCCCGAGGGCCCAGCGAACTCTCCTAAAACCTGCTGGTGCTGAGGGCCGTGAACGGAGCACCGCGTTCCCGCGGGAGGCCTGCGGGCAGCCGGGGAGGCTGGGCCCCTGTCCCGCCGCCGCTGTCCTCGCATCTGACGACCCTGTTGAACGTCCCCCGCCTGGCGCGGATGCGGCCCCGCTGTCGTTGCCTCCTCGCCATCCCTCAGCCCCAGCCCGCCGCGAGCCCAGCCCCAGGCCAGCTCTGACTCCACGCTGCTGTGCGGAGCTGCGCATCTCGCCGCCCCAGGGGCAAGGGCCAGGGCTGGAGTCAAGGCCAAGGCTCCTCCCGGCCCCTCCGCTCTGCTTTCTCCTCCTCACTCTCTGCTGCATCCCCTCCCCTCCGGTGTTTGTGTCTTGGTCTCTCCAGCACCCCCCCCATGTGGGTGCAGGTGCCTCCCTCCTCGCTCCCTGTAGCCCTGTCGGAGGGAATGTGCATAGGCTCTGGGGGTGATGCACCCCCTGATGCAGGGGGAAGCCCCCAGCTTTGTGGGGGCCTGAAGGCTACAGGGTGCATTGTCCTTTCCACTCCCCACTGCCTTTTCTGTGCTGTGGGCGGGACGGGGTGGGGGGGGCACGCAGGGGGCCTCAGGCTCCGGCCGTCCTACCTCCACCTGCTCCCCTCCCCGAGCTCTGGACATGCTTGGCTGCCCGCCCGCCTGGCCGCCTCCCCTGAGCTCACCGGCAGGTGCTTCAGAGCAGAGACGGCAATGGCGAGGGGCGGCAGAGACAAAAAGTCACCTCCATTCTCTACCTCCCGTGCGGCGGGGTCCACGACTTCTCCCCGCCTGGGCTCCTGAAGTCAGAGGTGTGGACAGAGGCCTGAGGGAGCCACAGGGGCAAGGAGAGCCCCGAGCCCCAGATCCTTTGAGGTCAGGCTCCTAGTGGTGGGGGCAGAGCAAGGGCAGGGTCGGGCCACGGTCTGCCTTTGGCTTAGTGCAGGCAACGTGGTGGCCATGGGGCCTCCTGACCCCATCTCTTCCCGTGTCAGGAGGGCATCCCCCAGCCCAGGAGTAGTCCCGTCAGCCTTCAGTCGCTGATCCGGGTCTCCCGCCCTTAAGGTTTGCCTGGGAAGAGAGAGAGAGAGAGAGAGAGAGAGAGAGAGAGAGAGAGAGAGAGAGACCCTGCGTAGAAGTGCTCGGTGCTGTGATTGCAGCCTTCAAGACCAAGTGCCCATCCTGCCTGGTCGCCCCGAGTTGGCCTAGGGGTCCGCCAAGGGCACTGAGGCCACCTGCGGTGGGGGAGGGGAGGCGAGGCCTCCTCCCCCTGACTCCTGTGTGCAGGGAGCATCTTTAGCCCCCAAGAGTAGCTGGAAGGAGCCCTTCCTTGCCCTTCCCGTGGGGGGAGGAACACAGGTCAGAGCACTGTTCCCCAGCTGCACTGCAGGGTTGGGACCGGAAGCGAGTGAAGAATGCGGCTTGGAGCATTCTCCAACCAAGGGCCAAAACCCAGGACATATGGGTGTGCAGGAGAAGAACCCCCTTCTGTACCACTCCAGGCACGACACGGGGGTGGCGGGTCGCTTCCCCAGCCTTCCTGCCTGCCCTGTCCAAGGGGGAAGTCGGTCCCCGACTGAGGGGATAGGTCAGCATAGCGGCAGGAGGGGCTGCCCAGTGAGAAATGGCGGGCTCCTGAGGTCTGCCAGCCAGAGCTCTGGTGCCTCCATCTGGGGCTGCGGGGGTCTCACCTTCAGCCAGGGACCTCGGGGGCAGCAGAGCAGGTGTGGCACACGCCATGGACGGGGACAGGTTTCCCTGGAGATGGGCAGAGTGGGTTCTTTCTCTCCCAGCCGCCTGCCCCCCTGGAAGAGGGACTGTATTTTGACTGGACCCTAGGGGTTCTGGAAGGCAAAACATAGGGTAGGGACTCTGTGGACTCACGAGCCCTCTCCGGGAGAGCCACAGCTGGGAACAGTCCGGGAGCAGAAGGAGGGTTGGGATTTGGGGGTGCAGCTGTCCTCACCACCCCAAAGCGGGTCTCACCCCAAACCCCAGTCCAAGGAGAGGCTCTGGGGGTGGCTCTAGGCCCAGACTAGGGAGCAGGCTCTGGCCTGCGTCTTCGTCACCGCCTCTACACCTGCTGGCTTGAGACTCAGCCCAGCCCCAGGCACACCACCTGCTCCTGAGCCCCTGCCATCTCCCTGGGATGGGTAAACCTCGCGTGCTGTGTCTCGGGTCTATTATAGGGATTGTGAGCAGGGTTCGTTTATTTTAAACACAGATGTTTACAAAATAAAGGCTATTTCAGACCACAGCTGTGGCTCCTGTGGATGCGTCTAGGGAGGAGGTCTCGCAGGGCCCACGGTGGTGAGGTGGGACGGGAGAGGGAAGTGGCAGAAAAGCCTCCACGTGCCCGCAGCCACAGCAGGAGAAGCGACAGGAGCGGCCAGCCCTGCCTTCCCTGCGGTCGCCTGCAGGAGGCCATTGCAGAAAGAAGGCTCGGCCCAGGCCTTGGGAGGGGGCTGCGCCTCTCCGAGGGGGTCCCAGGGACTCTGTCCAGCCCAGGTGGCCGTCTGTTTGGGAGGGAGCTGCCTCGTCTTTCAGATTTCTGACTGACTGACACCTCGGGGTGCAGAGGCAGACGGCTGTGTAGGAGCTAAGGGGCTTGTGGGAAATGGAATTCCAAGATAACATTTTTTTCGGTGCCAAGATGAATCCATACAGATCAGAGGTCTTCAAAGAGTTCACGGAGGGGCGGGCATTTGACCTGTTGGTTAGGATGCCAGTTAGAGCGCCATGTTTTCCACGTCACAGTGCGGGGCTTGAATTCCTGGCTCCTGTGTGCGGCTGATGCAGACCCTGGGAGGCAGAGCTGGTGTCTCAACCAGCCATCCACATGGAGACCTGGGTTGGGTTCCTGTCTCCTGGCTCATCACAGACATCGGGGAGAGCTCCTTCTCACTGTTTGTGTCTATCCATCTCTGCCTCTCAATTTTTTTGTTTAAAGTTCATGAAAAATGTGGATTTTTTTTTTAAATGCATGGATTTCAATTTTTTTGCATTACAATAAACATCTTTTAATTCCATTTTCCACAAACTTTTTGAAGTCCCTCCTACTACTTAATACCCTGTGGAAAGTAGAGTTGCAGGACAGAGAGAATGGGGGCGAGGATAGAATAAGAAGGAAGGAGGCAGGGCAGTAGTCATCTAAAGACCTTATCTGCCCATCACAGTCTGTGACACTCCAGCTCCTCCCATCCAACAATCACTGCGAGGTAGGGAGGGGTGTCCATGCCCCACAGATCAGGAGAGAGATGTTCAGACGCTGGAAATTTAACTGCAAGTCACTGGCTTGGAATCAGAAGGGCAAAGCTCTGGCATCTCTATTTAGAAGATGAGCGAGTGATTCCTGCAGTCGGGATAGCGGCCCACCCACCTGGGCTCTCTGCTTCCCCGAGCAGTGCTGTTTGTACAAGAACCACTGCCCTGCAGAAAGTCCTGGCAATCACGGGCGTCGCTGCCTGCCCAAAGCTGGAGGCTTCTGGAATGGGGTCGAGTTGCAATCAAGGGACTTCAGGGGAGCCTTGCCTGTTACTCAGCTGTGAAAGGAGAGCACCCCGGAAGGCTGTTAAGGACCACAGGTGGTGCCTGGAGGGAAGAGTTGGCCCGGACCCCTCACCCCCGCCCCTCAGTGCAGGGATTTCTCTGGCCTTCCTGAAGAGGCGGGTTTGCAAAGCAGAGAGGGGCCCTGGGAGCCCAGCGAGCACTGGCAGATCTGCCCTGGCCATGCGGGGCCCTGGGAGCCCAGCGAGCGCTGGCAGATCTGCCCTGGCCATGCGGGGCAATCTGGCAGGTCCGTGTCAGTTTCACCAGTCTGTGCCAAGTCCTTCTGTCTCGGTGGCCGGGTACAGATGCTTGCTGGCTGCTCCCAGGAAGTCCACCCAGCCTCAGCAGGTGACACATTTCACCCTGCACGTCCTGTCACCCCTCCCCATGGCAGAAAATTCCATTCCCAACTTGGAAAATGGAAGCTTGTTGGGAGCAGCCAGCTGAGACCCATGGTGCCCACACGCTCACAGAGCCCTGGGACGAGCTACAAAGCAGAGACGCGGGGCGGCCCCTGGAGGGTGGCGCCTCCTTAACAAACCAGACTCAGGAGCAGCTGCTCCCAGCCTTGCTTTCTTCTTCGCTCTGGGAGACCATTCCCAGTGGACGTGGACCTGCGAAAGGCTCCCTAATAAGCACTGAAGTCCCCAGCCAGGGAAGCCTAACTGCTGGTTCTGTGTTGGTGACAGGCTGAGTCGCTGAGGGCCTGGAGGAAGCAGGGGCACTCGGGTCTGCTAGTTTTCAGGGATAGGCTCCCGTGGGAGCCCTTAGTGGGTCCTGGGGCGTCCTGCAACCCTCTGCGTGGCTGGTATTGAAAATACCACAGGTGCCTCGCTGGGTCTAGGGCCACAGCAGTTCCCACTCCCTGGGGGTGCCTGGCACAGGCCCCCTCTGAAAGGTCTGGGGGCTGAAGCTTTGTCTGTGAGGAGGCAGGTGCAGTTTATTGGTTCTGAGCTTCCTCATCTGTCCAATGATCCCCTCGCCATGATCCCAGCAAGGACCATATCCTCGTGACTTTGGGGTGGGGAGGAGGCTGTCAGTGGGGGTTATAACGTAGCGCATGGTTAAAATGCAGGGTCATGGGCAGGGGGCAACCCCCATGGAAAGATTTCAA
Source organism: Lepus europaeus (assembly GCF_033115175.1). Classification (NCBI taxonomy): domain Eukaryota; kingdom Metazoa; phylum Chordata; class Mammalia; order Lagomorpha; family Leporidae; genus Lepus; species Lepus europaeus. Next base: position 41,756,535 of record NC_084848.1, on the reverse strand, counting down.
GACAAACAACTTCCTCTCTGCCGGGTACGTGTTAGGCTCTGAGAGCCATTACTTCTCTTTTTACTTTTTTAATTATTTATTTATTTATTTATTTGAGAGGCAGAGTTACAGAGAGAGAGAGAGAGAGATTTTCCATCCACTCGTTCCCTCCCCAGATGGCTGCAATGGCCATGGCTAAGCCAGGCTAAAGCCAGGAGCCAGGAACTTCATCCAGATCTCCATCACCCATCCAGGTCTTCCACGTGGTTAGCAGGGCCCAAACACTTGGGCCATCTTCCCCTGCTTTTCTCAGGCCATTAGCAAGGAGCTGGATTAGAAGTGGATCAGCAAGGACTCGAACAAGCGCCCACATGGAATGCCGGCATCACAGGTGGCAGCTTTACCCACTCTGCCACCACGCAGGCTCTTTTAGAGCCATTCTTTCTAGAAAAAGACATACTCCCCTCTGAAGTGGCCCTTGTGGAAAGCGACAAAGAGAACAATGCACACAGTAGCATGTACCTCCCAACAGGTGCACGCGAGCCCCCGATTCTCTCCCTCCGCTTTCTGAGCCCTGCAGACCCCACAGGCTCACTGCCCAATTCACAGATCGGCACTCAATAAAGGAATCCTGTACAGGTGTGTGCCAAGGGAAAATGACTTGCTGGGGCAGGCAGGAGTCAATCCTGCTGCGCCCCTCCCCGCCCCACCCCTGTTTTCCTCTCATTCGGCCTTTATGGCTCGAGTTTCCTGAAGGTAGTGAATTATTCACATCTGCACACAGGTATCAGATTGGCCCTGCCCAGGATGCCAGCAGGGCGGGGCAGGGCGGTGGCTTTTTGTTCAGAGACTGTAAATAGGAGGCACAAGCTCCTTGTTCCGACAGGTGGGTGCCTGTTTTTGCTAAGTCATCCTGGGCACTTCTCAAAGACCTTTCTGTACTCCTCGGTGACTCCGCCTTCCTCCCCGCCCACCCCCGTGACGGGCCCTTAAGTGGGCTCCCCGACTCTGCAGGGCTCGCTCAGCGCTTCGCCATGGCTTACATCGCCAAGTCCTTCTACGACCTGACTGCCGTCAGCCTGGACGGGGAGAAGGTAGACTTCAACACATTCCGAGGCAGGGCGGTGCTGATTGAGAATGTGGCCTCTCTCTGAGGCACCACCGCCCGGGACTTCACCCAGCTCAACGAGCTGCAGTGCCGCTACCCCAGGCGCCTGGTGGTGCTCGGCTTCCCTTGCAACCAGTTTGGACATCAGGTGAGTGGCCCCTTGTGTTGCACCCGAGGAGCTGCACTGACGCAGCCCGAGGAGGGTGAGGAAAGCAAGTGAATGTTTCTGGGTGTGCAGTAGATGGAATCATGGGGTATGTTTTGTTCATCTAGACTTTTTATTTAGTCGAAAGGCAGAGTGCGAGAGAGACAGAGAGCTTCTATCCATTTGTTCAGTCCCCCCAAAGGCCCAAAACAGCCAGGGTTAGGCCAGGCTGAAGCCAGGAGCTTAGAATTCCATCCGGGTCTCCCATGTAGGCGGCAGGGGCCCAAACACTTGAGCCATCACCTGCTGCCTTCTAGGTGTGTATTAGCAGGAAGCTGGATCAGTCGCAGAGTAGTTGGGACTCGAACCCAGGTATTCTGGGATGGGCACCCCCGGAGGCAGCTTAACCCCCTGTGTTACAATGCCAGCCTCAATCTAGGTCTTTAAGTTCATGTAAAATATCAAGGGGATGTAGATATGTTTTGAGACTAAATACGGAGGGTGTGCGTTTTTACTGTTTACTGTCTTCCTGTTAGATTCCATGAGAGTTTGGTACTAGGGCTGTTTTTCTCTCCCTTGTGTCCTGAGTGTCTCATTGAATATTGAATATTAGACGAATGAGTGGAGGCAATAGAAGATCAAGAATCAAATTAGCATTGACCTGAGTCAGGCAGCCTCAGTTCCAGCCAGAGCTGGGTCTGCTATTGAATAGCTCCCTGCCCCCTGGGAAAGCCATGCACCTTTTCTGGTTTAGTTTCCTCTTTTGTAAGTTGGAGATCATCCACTTAGCTCAGAGGGTTAACGTGGGGTTCAGGGGATAAGATAACCAAAAGGAACCTGAGCAAATAAAGCTCTAAGCCAACATAAGCAGCTTCGTTGGAGTGAAGATGTTTGTGTAGCTCAGCCCAGTGGAAAGTGCAGCTGGAGCAAGGGGGAGGTTTGCACATGCACGGGCTTCACGCACCTCTGGGCTTCATGCACACCCTCCCATCTCTGAACGAGTCACGTCACTGCAGATCTGCAGCCCGCACACCCCGCCTTATCTTTTAGGGCTCCTTCTATTTCCACCTAGGATTTTAACTGGACTCGCAGCAGAATGCCCCCTAAGAAGCCTTCTAGTTATAATCCCTGGAGGCTCAGTGCGCATGGGCAGGAAGACGAGGAAGAGATTGGAGAGACGTAAGCAGGAAGGCTGAGGGGTCGTTGGCTGCGACAGGCCTGCGCCACAGCCGTGACTGCGCTCGCCGCTCCTTGCCCCCTGGGGCTCTCTCTAGCCTTTGCAGCTCAGGAGAGACGGAAAGGCAGACGCTCTTCAGAGGTGTTTCTGCAGCCCTCCACCTGTCACTCGGGCCTGGCTTGCTACTGGAGGGAGTCCAGACCAGGAGCCAGCCAGCCACTGCCCTAAGAGATAAGAAGTCTAATAGCGATCGATTCTGGACTCCTGATGTCCGTGACGGCCTGGAACTGACTGTACTAATTGGTTCCAGTAGGTCCGAGGCAGGAGCTCCACCCCCAAGGGAGATATCTGACTCTCACGTTGTGGAGCCGGGTGGAGGACAAGGGTCCTCACCACGGTGGGGGTAGCAAGTGCTGAACAGTGAGCACACGGGGAAGAGGGTGGAGGAAGGGAAGACAGGAGCAGGTTCTGAGCTACAGCATGCCTAGCTGTACAGAGTTCAAATTCTGGATTACAACACAGAAATGGCTGCTGAGCCCAGATCCGCAGCCCTTAGCTCCCAAGCATCCCTCTCCCCCACCTAATTCCAGAACCAACCGCCTTCTATCCTGCCCAGTCCATTTGGTCACGAAGCAGTTCTGTATTGAGTCCATTCCTTGTTGTCTCTACCTTGGTTTGCCTTCATGGCTTTGGAAAACCCAACCACCTTGGGAGGGATCTGCCTCCCACAGAGCTTGCTCCTAGCAACACTTCACATCTAGGAGCCAGAGGCTGCAGGTGCCATTCCTCTGGCCTTTGAGTGAGGAGCTGAGTAGGGCGGCGGCGAAGCTGTCCTCAACAGAGGTGTAGGTAATTAGAAGCAAGGGATGAAAAACCAGGGCAGAGGGAAGGAAGGGTGTTGCAGGGTGTGGGTGGGTGGGTTGGGTAGGTGAACAGAAGGCGAGGCTCTCAGATGACCTGAGCCGCCCTTTACCCCTTTCTTCTGCCCTGAATCCAAAGTCCCCCACACCTCAAAGAAATCCTCTAAGAACTGCTCAGGGTGGCTTAGAGAGAGAAGCCACAGCTTGAGAGGGTGAAACTCTGTAAGTGGCAGAGCAGCCATGCTAGGAACACCAAGAACTTCCAGAAATGGCCAGAGCCAAGCATGGAACCGCAGGTGTGAGGGGGAACGCTCCAAGCCCGCGGTAGGACAAAGCCCAGGGAGAGGGGAGTCGCGCGCACACACAGGATGTCGGGAAGCAGTAGAGGAAAGAGGGGCGTGGGGTGGAGCCGCCCTTTCCCCCTGTGGTGGCCATGCCCCTTTTCCATGCTCTCTGTCTCTCCCCTCCCCCAGGAGAACTGTCAGAATGAGGAGATCCTGAACAGTCTCAAGTATGTGCGCCCCGGGGGTGGGTACCAGCCCACCTTCACTCTGGTCCAGAAGTGCGAGGTGAACGGGCAGAACGAGCACCCCGTCTTCGCCTACCTCAAGGACAAGCTGCCCTACCCCCACGACGACCCGTTTTCCCTCATGACGGATCCCAAGTTCATCATCTGGAGCCCCGTGCGCCGCTCGGATGTGGCCTGGAACTTCGAGAAGTTCCTCATAGGGCCGGAGGGCGAGCCCTTCCGACGCTACAGCCGCACCTTCCCCACCATCAACATCGAGCCGGACATCAAGCGCCTCCTCAAGGTCGCCATATAGCATGAGCCGCAGCAGCCGGGGGCCTCGGCAGACAGGCGCGACCGAAGCTGCCCCTTGCCCTCGGTCCCCTTGCCCTTCTCATCCACCCGTTTGCGAACCCTCTCGAACCTTCCGGTTGGTGATCCCGCTTGGCTCCGAGTCTTGGTGGGCCCTGGGCCTTCACAGAATGATGGCACCTTCCTAAAGCCCCATGGGTGGTGTCTGAGCAGCGTGAAGGCCCGCGCCAGCCTGGCAGATGAGTCCAATAAAGAGCAGGTGTGCAAATGGCCGGCTCTCGTGTCTTCTTCCTTGCCAGGGGGTGAGGGGCGGGGCCCACTGCTGGTAGCACCTAAAGGTTTGGGAGACGGAGGCTTTGATCAAGGGGGCACCCTAATGACTGCCTGGAAAGCAGGGTCCGGGCAAGGCGAGCCACGGCAGTGGGATCTGCAGGCAGTTGGAACTGAATTGTTACTTTAGGGTTGCACTCCAAACTGGAGGGTGGAGGGAAGGCCTAAGGACGGAACGAGGAGGAAAAGTCCTTTGGATGAGGGCACTAGGAGGTTGTTGGGAGGTTAGAACAGGAAGACACCACTCTGGGGGTACTGGGAGTTAGTAAAACCATACAGTCTTATCTGTGGCACCATCTTAGGCTCTGGCCCCATGGCCATTTTGTACAATAAGCTTCATTCTAAGCCCAGCCTGGCTCACTAGAAGTCAGGTGACCAAACAGCCCAGTCACAAGCGTCCGACCCCCTCCTCCCCACAGTGGACCTGCTGTTCCCACTTCTTTACTATATAAGACCTGTTCCCCAGTGCACGGGAGGCAGCCTGTCGGGTTTCCCCCACCTGACAATAAACCTTTACCCTTACTCCGGTGTTCGGTGTGTTTTATGGTGGCTTTTGCTTTCATTGGGCCAACTAGATATGACCTGTACCTGAGAATTTCCTAAGACGTTAGTTTGCTTAGTCTGTACCGGTAGCCAGGGTATAGACAATGCAGTTACTAGAAACACCAAGAGTGTTTTCTTTTTCCTGGTTACCTTGTTGACTAGTATGTGTCTGATCCTTTGGTAGACTGATCTCCTTGCTTTTTAAAGTTCACATTCCAGGGTTGGCACTGTGGCATAGTGGGTAAAGCCGCTACCTTCAGTGCCAGCATCCCATATGGGCGCTGGTTTGAGTCCCGGCTGCTCCACTTCTGATCTGGCTCTCTGCTATGGCCTGGGAAAGCAGTAGAAGATGACCCAAGTCCTTGGGCCCCTGCACATGTGTGGGAAGACCCAGAGGAAGCTCCTGGCTCCTGGCTTCAGATCTGTGCAGCTCCAGCCATTGCAGCCAGTTCAGAAGTGAACCAGTGAATGGAAGACCTCTCCCTCTCCCTCTCTCTCTGTGAAACTCTTTCAAATAAATAAACAAACCTTTAAAAAAAAAAAGTTCACATTCCACACTTATTATTCTCAAACTCACATACTCACAGATTCAGGCAGGGGATGGGAGAATCTGATGTTTCTAGCCTGCCATTGTCATTGGCGTTGCCTGTGACAAGGGCTATGTCCAAGGGCATTGGGGGGATGGGGTCTGGGATTCCCCGATCACTGCAGGCAAGTTCTGGAAATATCAGTGTTGCTTGAACAGCTCCCCAACTAGGTGGAGGTGTGGCTATGGAACCCCCAAACCTGGGACTGCTGGCTAATAAGCTAATAATTGACATGGTGATGGGAAAGTAGATGGTGTAGAGCAAGGAGCTTAATTCCTGGGCTCCCAAGGAGTACAGGGTAAAGTCTGGTATAGATGGAAACTGGGCTGAGACGTATGCTCAGCTCATTCCAGGTTCCTGGTTGGTCAGTGGTGCTCATGGTCTGCCTTTGATTGGTGAGTGATGCTGTGCCATCCTAAGGGAAGGGAAGGAAAGCTTGAGCTAAGGATGGGAGCCTAGGTCCCGTTGGTATCTTGCCTATGCTCTTAGGGACACTTGAATAGGGGTTCGGTTTCGCCACCGGCATCCAAGCACTGCGATGGTCCAGTGGAGACGCCTGCTGACAGGCCGCTGCCCTGACACTGCCCCACAGACCTTCTGGATCCTTCTCTTTTCGTCTTTCCCCTCTCTGACCACTAGGTGGGCTGCTTCACTTCTCAGCGCAGTCCTGAAGGGCCTCACGAGAACCACAATGCCGAGGAGGGAATCGTGTAACTGCTTCCCCCATAACCACTTCCAAACGCTTGTCTCATCTACGAAGTCAATGTGGAACAACGGTTAAGAATCCCCATTCTCTCATCGTCAACCATAGTGCTGTCAATGACAGCACTTAATTCAAAAGGGTAACCTGAGCAATACAGCCGGAATCCCCTGAGAGCCTTCTGCTAAATCAAGGCTGCCCTTTGCCCGATTCTTCTGGAAACTCAATCCCTTCAGATTCCTGTTCTCAAGGCCAACAGTTGGGCTATGAACTCTTTGGGGGCAGGATGGTGCACTGATTTTAGAACAATAACTGCATGAGCTGATTAAACCGAGAATTCATATCGGGCGTTGGTGTGATTTGCTCATTATCTTGACAGTGCTATAGCCTGTTGTTACAGCCAATAATGGAACCAGCTGTCCTGGATGTTGGCGTCGTGCCGCAGGCAATTTAGGGCCTGCCAGGCAAGTACAGCCTGTTGACTCCTTCCCATGAGGCCCAAGTTCAAAGAATTATTTCAGGATTCCCACAGGAATGGGAATTACAGTATGAGGAAATCTGCAGAGAGAGTTAGAAGAGGCCATAAAGTACTAAGAGGGCTCCACACCCAGGCAAGCGAAAGGGTTTCTGTTTGTTTGTTTGAGCTGTATCTCACTAGCTTGGTTCCGGGGGAGTAGAGCAGGGAAAGCAGGACCGGAGGAACTCGTTTTACAAAGATCTTCAGCTTTACTAAATCCTTCCTTGTGCTGTTGCTAAAAGGAACAGAAAAGAGAAAGTGTTTTCTTTATTCCTCTTGTATGCCTCCCCCCTTTCGTAGACAGACAAGGCAAAGCTTTAATACAATCAGCCACTTTCCTAGATCAACAAAATCTTTTCATCAGATTTCCCTGGGGCCCTCAGGAGCTGGGAGAAGTCTCATTAACAAGCTCTCCCAGAGGTGCTAAGATAATGCTACTCAATTTAGAAGGACAAAAGAATTGCTGCTATGAGGGCTCTTAGAAAGAGACACAGCTTGGAATAAGGGATTTGGCAGGGGGACCAAGGTACAGAGACCGAAATCAATGATTAGTCCCATGACTATGTTTCCGTGGCTGTACTTTTTCAGTTGACGCACTGAGCCAAACTCTAGAACTTTCTTATAATCCCTGTCACAACCATCACCCAAATTATCATTTATTGAATATTTACTATGCTCACACACTGTGTTATATACATTAGCTATTTAATCTTCATATGGACCCCATAAGGAATTTTTATCTATTTAAAGAGAAGGTAAGTGGGCAAGACATTTGCCACGAATGAAGGGCTAACTAGCAGCAGAGTTGAAAGCACAAGCTAGGTGAGTCTCCCTCCTAAGTATTACTTGACTACAATGCAATCTCACTCAATTTTTTTCATAAAAGAGACCAGTGCTGCAAAACCTAAAAATGGCTTCATGGGGCCGGTGTGGTGGTGTAGCAGGTTAAGCCTCAGCCTGCGACACCAGCATTCCCTTATGAGAGCCAGCTGGAGACCTGGCTGCTCCACTTCTGATCCAGCTCCCTGCTAATGCGCCTGGGAAAGCAGTGGAAAATGGCCCAAGTGCTTGGACCCCTGCACCCCTGCTGGAGACCCAGAAGATGCTCCGGGCTCTTGGCTTCAGCATGGCTCAGCCCTAGCCAATGCGGTCATTTGGGGAGTAAACTAGCTGATGGAAGATTCTGTCTCTCCTCCTCTCTCTGTAACTCTGCCTTTCAAATATGTAAAACTATAAATCTTAAAAAGAAAAAAAAAAGGCTTCACTCAGATTGTATCATTTTATTTAAAAACTTTGTGAAGGAATAATTGTTTTTATTTCTCCACTGAAGAAACCAGTGTACAGCCAGGGTAAGTGATGAGCCACGATGCCCCACTACTAGCAGGTAGCACAGCTAATGTTAGACCAGCTTTCTGGGTTTTCTTTCCGCTCAACAAAATTGAATCTCACAGTACAGACTTGCCCTGCAGTCAAGAAATATATATTTTAAAAGTGAGAGCCTCAAACTCAGTCAAGAAAGAGGCCCTGAATGAAATCAAAAGGCTTTTTGATGTACTAAAATGAACAGGGAATAAATTCCTCTAAGTGATAGCTTACAAATACCAAGCTGCACTTAGCTGTGTCCAAACCATCTCAAATGTCAGTTTATTAGTACTGGGAAAACCCAAGGCCATCTGAGAAAGACAGAGCTAGCTAAAACAATACAACAAATATAACCTAAGCTTTGAACTTCAACAGCCCAGCAAGTCAGATGCCAGATATGTATATGATAGAACGAGTAGATAAGGAACGAGGTGCCAGGACAAGCCCATATTTCCAGCGATTTATTTTCCTTTTCATTTCTCAGGACGGGAAGTAAAGAACACTAATGTGTTTGCCCAGTTCCCCTTCATTTGAACAGGAAAATAAGGATTCGGTGGAACTGGCTTCAAGAGGTCTTTATTCTGTTAGAGCCACTATTAGAGCCACTCTAGAAAAATTAAAGAAGATGGTAAAGAAAGGATCACGAAACACATGTTGGCTGATTAAAATGAAATACACAGCTAGAATCGTATGCTTTAAGTTTTTGTAATCGACAGTCCAGAACAAAGAATGGCACATTCTGCAATTAGAGGAAGCGATCAGCAGGGGCAGATAAGATCATACTCTCGCTTCAAATGACTAAGCCGGACACATTAACTAACCCAAGAAGGGACAATTCAGAGGCTATAATGGGCTCAGTCCTGCTATTTAAGGTAATGAGGCATTTTCTCTGCTTTCGGGATTCATTTCACCAAATGATTTCCTCAGCAGGTCAGATATAGATTTGCAGCAGAATGGAAAACATTTTCCAGGAATAAAACGACTGATCCCTCTGCAGCAGCTGACTTGACTTTCCGAGCGATGAACCCACGTGTGGCCTGCCTACGACCCTCACGGCGCGGTGACCGCAGGTGCCTCCTGCTTTCCTAGTGCCTCACTGAGCAGGGGTCACTGGCTGTGAACCTGAGCAAGTTCACCGCTTTTTGGCTCTAAAACTGGAATAACAGCAGTGCCTACCCCGCGGATTAAATAATCGCCTTAAAAGTCTTGGCACACAGTGAGCTCTCAACAAACCTCAGCTATTATTACTGTTATACAACAAAGCTTTCTCCTGGTATCAACAAACACTTTGCTCACTTTTTTTTTTTCCATATAAGCGAGGCCTTAGGGTTTCAAAATCTCTTGGATCTGAAGAAGAAACAATTTTGTTTCTAATGCCTGAGCCTTTAAGTTTTGGTTCCAGAATGAGAACTGAAGCCACCTCATTCTATCCAGTTCCATATACACCTTCCAATGCATTTTACAGTTATTCATTCCATTGGCTCTGGTAATGATACTGTGAAGGAAATATATCACTTTTTTTTAAAGATTTATTTATCTTAAAGAGTTACACAGAGAGAAGGAGGAGGAGAGAGAGAGAGAGACAGGGAGAGAGAGAGGTCTTCCGTCCAATGGTTCACTCCCCAATTGGCCACAACAGCTGGAGCTGTGCCAATCCGAAGCCAGGAGCTTTTCCAGGTCTCCCACATGGGTGCCGGGGCCCAAGGACTTGAGCCATCTTCTACTGCTTTCCCAGGCCATAGCAGAGAGCTGGATCAGAAGTGCGGTAGCTGGGACTTGAACCAGCGCCCACATGGGATGCTGGCACTGCAGGCAGCAGCTTTACCTGCTGCACCACAGCACCCGCCGGCCCCAATATATCACTTTGTATAAGCTGGATTTAATAGAAAGGAGACAATGAACACAGTAGGGCTCTGCTTAATGGTTATTCCACTACCAATTGGCAGAGGGGCATGAATGCAGAGTTTAAAGCCCCCAGTGCTCACTCAGCTGTGCAAGTGCAGAGATTCTAGGATCCCTTTGGTGCCATTCTATTCGTTCACATTAACTAAAGTGCACACTGTATTCAGCATTCCCTAATTTCTACCAAATGTCCTTTTTCTGGCGCAGGATCCCATGTGGAACGCCATACTACACCCAGTCACCATGACTCCTTAGGCTCCTCTGGGCCATGACAGTTCCTCGCGCTTCCCTGGGTTTTGGTGACTTAGCAGTTTTGAGGAACACTGGGCGGGCATTTTTGTAGAACGCCCCTCCTGGGCTCTGTGATGCTTTTCCCATGAGTGGACTGAGGTTATGGGGAAGAAGACTCATTACATCAAGGGCACATTCTCTCCACAGGGCCTATCACTGAGGGTATTAACCCTGATCGCCAGGCTCAACCAGTGGCTGCCAGGTTTCCCTACCGTCAAGTTACTCCTCACCCCTTTATCACACTCTTTGGAAGGAAATGACCACGCTCAGTCCACGCTGAAGGGTGGGGGCATCCACATAAACCATTTGGAGTTCATCTGCATGGGAGGTTTGCCTGTCCTCTCCCATCTCTTCAGGATCATTTCTATCAGTGTGGACTCCTGGGTATTTATTATATAGTTTTGTTCATAACCCAATACTACTTAACTCTACCTGGTTTTGGACCAACCCCAGAATAAAACAGCTGCCTCTTCCAAACACACCCCTGTGCTACTGCTGTAGAATTCAACAGCTTGCATGAGGTGATTCACTGCAAAGGAGAAACTACAGTTTTAAAAGGCATTAATTTGTATAAAATAACTTGCTCTGTTGAAAACCAGTGTTTTCATTTGGTACTTAAATGATATTTTTGGAGTGAACATTTAGCACTACAAGAATATATAACTCCAACAAAAAATATGATTTTGTTACAGTAAACAGTACTGTATTGATTTGCCAAAGTTCTGTAACTTAGTAAAGGTATTCCCTTTCTCGGATTTGTACTTCGTGATTTAGTGTTCTGTGTTGTGGGCTGAGTGTGTTTGCGGAAGAAATAAAGTCAATCCCTGAAAAAAAAGAAAAAAGAAAAAAATCCAATACTACTTTATTTTATTGCCCAAATTGTTTGACCAAGCACAAACAATTAAATTCAATTCACTAGTATGCCATGCCTCATAGTTAGATAGTTTTGGTGACTGGAGGCCTTCAATTGGCTCCTCTCCTGACACACCACCAATCACTGTCATTTGTTTAGCACTGCTTTTTTTTTTTTTCTTTTTTTGGTGGGGGAGGCGGCACAAAATGTTCTAGACTCATCTGGTTTACTTCCTGCTCAAGTCCTAGAATCAGCCATCATTCCAAGAGGCCCTGATTCCTTTCTGAACCTGAGACCTAGAATAAGTGTATGTCCACTCTGGGTATTCTCTGGCTGTGTAACTGCCCACAAGGAAGTCTCTCTCTGGCTGCACCAATGGGAACTGGAGACTTCAGCAGGGAAGCTCAGCTCCAGGGAGCAGCAAGCCCTCCAAGTACTTTTTCTCACCAAAAAACTAAGAAGAGAAGGGAAAAAAAAAAAAAAAAAAAACATGCAAAGGGTTTTCATTATAAACTAGCTAAGACAAACCAGTACATCTGCTGTATTGCAAACCAGCCCAACACAGTCACAACAGAACTGCAGAAGGGTCCTCAGAATAACAAGGTCATTTGTCGGGGATCGTCAGGGAGAATACTGATGGTGTCTTCAGCTTTGCCACATAACATGCACAGCATGGTGTACTCCTAGAACAAGACAAGTGCACAGTTACCTCAAGGAAAGGCAGAAAGATGCCCCCTGAGCCCTCTGGGAAAGCCGCTCTCTAGCAGCTGTCACGGGTGTTCCCGCGGGACTCACTGTCTTCCACATCCACCAGCAGCCCCATAGGCTTATTCTGTGTATCCTTTTTGTTTACATAAATTGAACACATGCTCTTATTTACTATGTTACAGAAACAAGAAGGTCATCTTGGAAATGAATGGGTATTTCTTGGACTTAGAAAGCACTCCTATTTAGCTTAGCACTGCTATTATTGAAAGTTAACAGAGCACACAGAGTGTGGGTCCCTGAGGACAAATTCCTGTTCTTAGAGCTGTCCCTTTCAAGGGTGCCTAACACTAATACACAACAAAAATGACTTTAAAAAAAAAAAAAAAAAAAGGATGGGGCTGGCACTGTGGCATAGCAGGCACTAGTTCATGTCCTGGCTGCTTGAGCCCCCACACCCATGAAGGTGACCCTGAGGAAGCTCCTGGCTTCAGGTTGGCCCAGCTCTGGCCGCTGCAACCATCTGGGGAGTGAACCAGAAGGAAGTCATCTCCCTCTCTCTCTGTATAACTCTACCTCTCAAATAAATAAAATCTTTTTTAAAAAATGGAAAACATGGGGCCAGCGCTGTGCTGTAGTGGATAAAGCCACCTGTGGCAATGGCATCCCATATGGGGGCTGGTTCAAGCCCTGGCTGTTCCACTTCCAATCCAGCTCCCTGTTGATGTGCCTGAGAAAGCAGCAGAGGCTCGTTCAAGTGCTTGGGCCCCTGCACGTGGGAGACCCAGAAGAAGCTCCTGGCTCCTGGCTTCAGGCTGGACCAGCTCTGGCTATTGCAACCACTGGGGAGTGAACCAGCAGATGGAAGATCTCTCTCTGTGTGTCTCTCCCTCTCTCTCTGTAACTCTGCCTATCAAATAATAAATACATCTTTAAAAAAAAGTGGGGGAGGAATATATTAAACTAGACAAACACCTGAGTTTCCAACCAATGTATCCATTGAAAGTTTATACTCAATGCTGTATGCTGTGCAAGGTGCTAGGTGAGCTGGCAGCCATGAAAGAAGGCAAGGACAAGATCTGACCTCACAACACTAACAATCTAAAACGAGGGAAAAGCCCTACCCACAGCACAATCTGTACAGATTTCTGAATCAGCAAGACTGATTACACTGGCGACTTTTATTTATAGGCAGTCTGGGATCCAGATGCAGTGTCAGTCAATTGTATGGAATTCAAAAGTAATTTCCCACAGAGGTATATGATCCATAGCAGTTCCCAGGAAAGTCCACAAGTCCTTACATTTATATTACATGAGTGCTATGGAGTCTAACCATATATAGCGGTGCTTCTGTGGGAAAATATGTCTAGAATTCTAACCTGCAACGCCAGGGACACGGTGCCCTGTGCTGCCAACACCGTGGCATGAGGAAGCTTTTTTTTTTTTTTTTTTTTACAGGCAGAGTGGACAGTGAGAGAGAGAGAGACAGAGAGAAAGGTCTTCCTTTTGCTGTTGGTTCACCCCCCAATGGCCGCTGTGGCCGGCTGGAAGAGGAGCAACCGGGACAGAATCCGGCGCCTCGACTGGAACTAGAACCCGAGGTGCCGGCGCCACAGGCGGAGGTTAGCCTAGTGAACCATGGTGCCGGCCCTGAGGAAGCCTTTCACCAAAGCTGGCCAAGCAGAGACTCAGCAGACCTGAGGATGCCCAGGAGCGCAGATCTGGAAGGACGGGTGGAGGGGGTAGGATCAGCCTCAGCCAAGAGCAGACTCTGTGTTCTACCCCTAGGCCCACTGGTCCTTCTCCCCTATTGTTAATTAATTCTGTTAATTCCGACCCGAAGTCCCTCCCTTCCCTGGTCCACCGAGGAACAGGAGAGAGTCTTACAGTTCTGCCAGCTCCCTGAAGTAAACACACAGTTTATTTAAGGGCTTTTCATCAGCAGAATTTTTAAAAAGTAAGGACTACTTGTAATCAGTTAAATGTATTTTCCATTTAAACTCTGTACTGCTGTCTCCCTACCCCTCTAGTCTTGCCATCAGAAAATCTTACTTTGCTCAGTAGTGGTACTATGGTTGTTTTAAGAATAGATTCCCAATATTAACATTTTTCCCCCTTTATTTGAAAGGCAAACAGAAGGATCTCCTTCCTGCTAGTTCACTGCCCAAATGTTCACAATGACTGGGGCAAGGCCAGGCCAAAGCCACGAGCCCAGAACTCAACCCAGGTCTCCCACGAGCACGGTGGGAACCAAGGATTTGAGTCATAAGCCTCTCAAGGAGCACACTGGCCAGGAAGCTGTAATCGAAAGCAGTTCTGGGACTTGAGCCCAGGTACTCAAAAATAAGATGCGGTGTCCCCAGTGGTGCCTTTGCTGCTGCACCAAATGCCCAATACGTGACCCTTGTGTTTCTGAAATACGTAGTGAAATATTTACGGGGTAGTGACATGCTTGTGATCTGCTTCAGAATAATCCTGCATTATTTTGTAGGAATGGGGAGGGACAAATACAGCAAACTAAAGCTGGGTAGAGAAGGTTAGCATATGACTCTGTCTACTGTTGCGTTTGTTTAAATTTCCCATAAGATGTCTACAATAAAACGAAACAACACTGGTGGTGGGGAATCTCATCTTGAGAAAGGCAAGGAGAAATACAGAAGACAGACACGGAGGAATCACCTAACTGCTGGTTTACCCCCCAGATGCCTGCAACAGCGGGCAAGGTCAGGCCAAAGCCAGGACCCAGGAACTCCATCTGTTTCCCACCTGGGCATCAGGTACTCAACTACTGGAGCCATCACTGCCGGAGGCTGGAATGGAGAGTGGAGGTGGGCCTTGAACACAGGCACTCCAATGGGATACAGGCATCCTAAGCAGCACCTTGACAGCTGCGCCAAATGCCTATCCCTAAGGAAGATTAATTCAATGGCAGTGATAAAACTTCAACTGGAGGCTGCTTTAGTAATTTAAGCTTCACTAGGTATGGACCTGCAAATGTGGTTGTAGAGCTGAAAAAAAAAAAAAAAAAAGCAAACAAATGAACAAACAAAAAACCAAGAGAAACACAGGGAGAAAACAGGGCAGGTGAGGTGTCAGGGTTAGATGAGGAGATCTGGAAGATCCCCAAGAAGTTCCCACTGCGACTGAGTGTGTGCTCACTGTGTGGCGCAGTTTAGAGACGGTTCCAGAGCAGAGACCAAAACTCAAGGGAACTAGGGAAAAACAGGAAAGGAAATAAGAGAAAAAACAAAGGAGTGGTTAAAATTATTTAAAAACAAATAAAGTCAAGCACTAGGGACCTCAAGGGAAGAAATGTTTCAAAAAGATAGCAACAGTTAACAGACCCAGATCCAGGAGAGACCTTAATAGAGATAAGAAGCAAAGAAAAGTCACAGAATTTGGTTAGATTATGGGACCCCTGAGAGAGCGGTTTCAGTAATGTGAAAATGAAAACCAGTTTACAGGTGGTTAAGAGGAACACAGGGAAATAAGTGGGGAAGGTAGAGATCTATTCAATTAAAGAAGCAAAAGGAAGGAGAGATGATTACAGGATGAGTCAAAGAAGTAGCTGAGTGAAACGAAAGGATTTTAACAAATACAGAAAAACTAACTACATGTAATGCAGAAAAAAAAAATCCCAAGGAGAAAACAAAGATGCTAGAAGACTAACATGCAATTCCTGAAGAAGCGCAGCAGGGGCAGCGTGGGAGGCATTTGGGCATGTGGTCACGACGTGCACGTCCCACTAGGAGTGCCTGCGGTTGACTCCAGCTCCTGACTCCAGCTTCCAGCTAGTGCAAGACCCTGGCAGGCAGCACTGCTGGTTCCTACCACTTACGTGGGAGGCCTGGGCTGTGTTTCCAGCTACTGGCTCCTCCTGGCCCAGCCCCAGTTACTGGGGCATTTGAGGAATGAACCAGTGTATGGGAGCACTTGGGGTCTCTCTCTCTCTCTCTCTCTCTGCCTCTCAGATTTACAAAACAAAAAAATCTTTCTCTGTAACAAGAGGGAAGGAAGAGAATCTACAGTTAGGACAATGCTTTTACAGAATGTGTAAGGAAATCAGAGAAAAGGAAGGCGCGCTCGCCCAGCCAGGAGCTAGGATGTCACTACAGGCGAGCTATGAAGAGACCAGCGAGGTGACCTGAAAGTATCCTTTCAAGAGAAATACTCCGATAGCAGAGCACAGAATCTGGGTTTGGAGGTGGTGGGGGAAGTAGATGTTGGCAGTGAGAAGACCGCAGGCAGAGTCCAGATTAAGAGTACTTTCTCCATGAAAGTCTCACACTGCCTAGGCATTGAGACTACAAGCCTTCTTCCTTTACCTTTTCCTTCCCACCCCAGAGTAACCTGTGGGGCAGCTTTGAAAATGGCTGCGTTCATTCGTAAAGGAAAAGTAGCTAGACTCTCACCTCACAGCAGTGATTCACCTGGCTCAGGTCAGGACATAAATGAGCAACCTCAGTATCCATGCAGGGCTCACAGAAGCTCACAGGAGCATCTTGAGCCAAAGGGAAAGAGTTGTTAGCAATCCTTTCCTCTCAGAAAATGATAGAGCTCATTTTTCCCTTAAGTCCATGAAACTGCTCATTTCCCTATCTGGCCACTATTCCTCCATTGAGATCTTGATCTTACCCTACGCCCCAGATACCATATTTTTTTTTTTTTTAAAGATTTACTTGAAAGGCAGTTACAGTGAGTAGGAGAGACAGAAAGAAAGAGATCTTCCATCACTGGTTCACTCTCTGAACGGCTGCAATGGCCAGGACTGGGCCAGGCCAAAGCCAGGAGCCAGAAGTTTCATCTGGGTCTCCCATGTGGCTGCAGGGGCCCAAATACCTGGGCCATCTTCTGCTGCTTTCCCAGGAGCATTAGCAGGGAGCTAGATCGAAGTGGAGCAGCTGGGACTTAAACCAGTACCAATATAGAATGCCAGCATTGAGGCAGTGGCTTAACCCACTGTGCCACAATGCCAGCCTCATCATACAAGTAGTTTTCTTCTTCAAGATTTATTTCATTTATTCGAAAGGCAGAGTTAAAGAGAGAGAGGCAAAGATAGAGAAATCATCCATCTGCTGGTTCACTCCCCAAATGGCTGTAACAGCCAAGGGTGGGCCAGGCTGAAGCCAGGAGCTGGAAGCGTCATCCAGGTCTCCTATGTTGATGCAGGGATCCAAGGCCATGAGCCATCTTCCCCTGCTTTCCCAGGAGCATTAGCAGGGAGCTGGATCAGAAGTGGAGCTGCTAGTATTCAAATCGGCACCCATATGGGATGCGGGCATTGCAGGCGGCGGCTTAACCAGTTAAATCACAATGCTGGACCCACAAATAGTTTTTTAAAATATGTTTTGACTGTCTTTTTTTAAAGAGCACATGTTAGAATATTTTTAAAAATTATCTATATTTATGTAATTCTGAAGCAGAGAGATGAACAAAGAGAGAGCTCCCATCTGCTGATTCATGTCCCAAATGCCCACACTGGCCCAAAGCCAGAGGTCAGAACTCAATACAGGTCTTCCATGTGGGTGGCAGGAACCCAATTACTTGAGCCATCACACGCAGGGTGTGCATTACCAGGAAGCTGGAGTCAGAGCCAAGCACTGAACTTAGGAACTCTGAATGGGACGTGAGAATCATAATCAATAGCCCAATCACCTGCTTATATATATCCACATTTTATATATATATATATAAATACATATGAAATATAATATACATTGTATATATAAATATATAATACATATAAAATATATAACACATAATATATATTATGTATTATATAACATATATTATATAGTAATACTATATATCATTGTATATTATATAAATATATAATTATATATCCTTATATATTATAATTATTATATATTATCATTTATTTATATATATCAATTATTATAATATTATATATTATATAATCATTATATAATATAAATATATATATAAAATATATATACATACAAACACACACACATACACACACTTTTTGAGGCATAATTTTTGGATGCTCCTAAGGAGACACAAATATGGTCAAGAAGTAGCTTAGATTAACTGCACCATATCAGACCAGACCCTGATAGTGACTACATACCTTCTTCCATGCTAAAACAAAGTAAGTAAGGATAGGGGTAATACTATTTTATGATTCTGTTACACAAGATTATAATTTTAGTTTCTAATTAAAGTAGCCTCCAAATCTGAAAGACTCTAAAAATAATTCCGTTGACTATTAAAAGCTCTAACCTGCTACTTATATCCTTTGGCTGAATCTGTAGTTCACACAAAATAAGAAACTCAATCTGACAGCTTGAAAACACAGGCAGTGAGGGACAGAGGCAGGCTTCAGCTCATCGGGGCTCTCCCATACTGCCCAGCTTTGCTTTGACCACCAGACCTGAGAACCTTTGGCAATTTCCAGCCTATACCAACCTTCTACAGACTTCTTCACAAGTTCTCACAACTGCTGAAGAAGTAATCCTTCTAACAAATCCCTTATTCTCAAGACTCAGAATGACTGAAGCTTTTCTCCTCCAACCTCTCTCTTTTTTAAAAGACTTATTTACTGGGAGCCGGTGCTGTGGCGCAGGAGGTTAATGCCCTGGCCTGAAGCGCCGGCATCCCATATGGGTGCCAGTTTGAGACCCGGCTGCTCCACTTCTGATCCAGCTCTCTGTTATGGCCTGGGAAAGCAGTAGAAGATGGTCCAAGTCCTTGGGCCCCTGTACCCATGTGGGAGACCCGGAAGAAGCTCCTGGCTTTGGATCGGCGCAGCTCTGGCTGTTGTGGCCAACTGGGGAGTGAACCATCAGATGGAAGACCTCTCTCTCTGACTCTCCTCTCTGTGTAACTCTGACTTTCAAATAAATAAATCTTTAAAAAAAAAAGACTATTTACTTATTTGAAAGGCAGAGTTACAGATAGGCGGATACATACACACAGAGAGAGAGAGAGAGAGAGAGAGAGAGAAGGAGGGAGGGAGGGAGGGAGGGAGGGAGAGGGAGAGAGAGATCGGTCTTCCATCTACTGATTTCACTCCCCAAATGCCTGCAACACCTGGAGTTGGGCTGATCTGAAGCCAGGAGCTTCTTGCAGGTCTCCCACATGGGTGCAGATGCCCAAGGACTTTGGCCATCTTCTGCTTTCCCAGGCCATAGAAGAGAGCTGGATCAGAAGTGGAGCAGCTGGGTCTTGAACAGGCACCGATATGGGATGCCAGTGCTGAAGGTGGCGGCTTCACCGGCTATACCACAGTGCCAACCTTGATACACCTGTTTTAGAAATACTATTCACAGGGCCAGCATTATGGCACAGTGGGTTGTTAACTCACCACCTGTGATGCTGACATCCCCATATGGGTGCTGGTTCAAGTCCCAGCTGCTCTGCTTCCAATCTAGCTCCCTGATAGTGCTGCTGGGAAAAGCAGCAGAGTATGGCCCAGGCGTTTGGGCCCCTGCACTCATGTGGGAAACCTAGATGGAGTTCCAGGCTTCTGGTTTCAGCTTGGCCCAGCCCTGGCCTTTCAGGCCATTTGGGGAGTGAACCGGCAGATGGTGGAGCATAGCTCTCTCTGTTTCTCCCTTGCTTTCTGTAATTCTTTCAAATAAAGAAATAAATCTTGGGGCTGGTGCCATGGCATAGTAGGCTAAGCTTCCACCTGCAGTGCTGGCTTCCCATATGGGCACCAGTTCATGTCCTGGCTGCTCTTCTTCTGATCCAGCTCTCTGCTATGGCCTGGGAAAGCAGTAGAAGATGGCCCAAGTGCATGGGACCCTGTACCCATGTGGGAGACCTGGAAGAAGCTCCTGGCTCCTGGCTTTGGATCAGCTCAGCTTTGGCCATCGCAGCCATTTGGGGAGCAAACCAGCAGTCAGAAGACCTTTCTCTCTCTCTCTCTCTCTCTCTCTCAACCTCTCAAAAAAATTAAAAAAATCTTTTTAAAAAGAAATAAATCTTTATTTAAAAAGAAAGGAAAGAAAATCCACATGTCTTACTGCGTTGAGACTACAGAGGTGCTCAGCTCTACATGCCAACTAGGGAAAACAAAGATAACCCCCTATCACAACGCCCGTGCCCAGCAAGTATGGAGACAGGGGACAGGCCCACACTGAAAGCCAACAAGTATGCAATCACAAAAGTGGGCGGAGAACAAAGCAGCACAAAAGAAACCTTATGAGAAGTCTCAATGTGCTGCTCTTTATAAACTGAAGCAACAGAATCCAACACTCTGTGGTGGGACTCCTGTAAAGACAGGGCTACAGGCACCCAGAAGCACACCTGAAGTCTTTCTCTCCTACTTTGCACAAGGAGAAGACCCGGACACTCTGCCAGGCATGTGCTGAAGCTAAAAGAGTCGATCTGAACTTAGAACAGTGACCACCAGAGACTGAGGCAGGAAGGACAGAGGAAGGCTGCAAAACAGATACGAACGCACTCAGATAGAAGAAACAGGTCCTAGCACTCCACAGCAGAGCGGGGCAACTGTAGTTTACAACACTGCATGAAGAACTGGAACACAGAAGCTGCTAAACTCGAAAGAAAAGATGAGGAAACAGAAATGCTAATATGCTAACTACCTGATTTGATCAGCTTATGCAGTATATGTGTGTTGAAATACTGCACTGCTAATCAAAAATTGGGGCTGGTAGTGTGGCTGCTACTTGCAATGCCAGAATCCCATATGGGTACCAACAACCCCACTGTTTCACTTCCAATCCAGCTCCCTGCTAATGTGCCTGGGATAAAGCAGTAGAAAGTAGTTCAAGTATTTGGGCCCTCCCAGCCCTCCCACCCACATGGGAGACTTGCATGAAGTTCCTGGCTTCAGTCTGGCCCAGCCTGGCCATTACTGCCATTTGGGGAGTGAACCAGTGGATGGGAGATCTCTTTCAGTCCCTGTCTCTTCCTTTCTATATAACTCTTTCAAATAGGTAAATAAATCTTTTTTTTTAAGGCATAAGTTAATCAAGAGAAATATTTGCTAGTGTTCCATTTATGAAAATTGCATCTAGATTTTCTTTGTTTAAAATTCTATTTGTTGGGGCTGGTGCTATGGCACAGTAGGTTAATCCTCTACCTGTGGCGCTGGCATCTCATATGGGCGCCAATTGAGTCCTGGCTGCTCCTCTTCTGATCCAGCTCTCTGCTATGACCTGGGAAAGCAGTAGAAGATGGCCCAAGCACTTGGGCCCCTGCACCCGCATAGGAGACCTAGAAGCTCCTGGCTCCTGGCTTCAGATCGGCGCAGCTCCGGCCATTGCAGCCATTTGGGAGTAAACCAGCTGATGGAAGACCTTTTTCTCTGTCTCTCTCTCTCACTGTCTGTAATTCTACCTCTCAAGTAAATAAATAAATCTTTAAAGAAAACTTTTTCTTGTTATACAAGTTTCATGTATTTATTTCTAGGTTTCAAGGGTACTCTTATTATTCTTTTCCTCCCAACAATATCCCTGTATATATACACTTACCTGAAATTCATCCATGATACTGAAGGTATACTCATGTTTGGCTATTACATGATGACAATTCTTACACAGATCTGCCAAAACAAAAGAGACCTTGGTAAGCAAATATTAGAGTGTCTTAAAACAGTGAAATGTCTATTCTAAACATGATATTGCCTAAAAAGAATCTTAATTATGTCATATTTAACTTAGCAGGAAACTCACTATAACAACAACTTACATAAGAAATCCAGAATGTGTCACATAGCAATACAGAATTAAGGGTCTGAACTCAGAGACATAATACATATATACTGGTTTCCACTGAAAACTCTCTAAGGTAATCAACTAATAGATACTTATGTGTGCGTGTGTTTTAAAGATTTATTTGAGAGGCCGAGTTACAGATAGAGAGACAGAGAGGTCTTCCATCTGCTGGTTCACTCCTCAAATGACCACAATGGCCGGAGCTGGGTTGATCTGAAGCTAAGAGCCAGAAGCTTCTTTCAGGTCTCCCACGTGGGTGTAGGGTCCCAAGCACTTGGGCCATCTTCCACTGCCTTCCCAGGCCACAGGCAGAGAGGTGGATCGGAAGAGGATCAGCCAGGACTCAAACTGGCACCCATATGGGATGCAGGTGCCACAGGCAGAGACTTAACCCACTACACCACAGTGCCGGCCCATTAACTGTGTTTTTTAAGCTAGCTGGCTCTAACTGGATAAAAGTTTTTACTCTTGGGAATGATAGAAACTGCACTACTATAATCAGTCTTATGAATTTAATGGTAACAAAAAAATCTAGTAAAACAATATTCATTTATTGTGTGCTTACTCTGTGACAGAGTAAGTATTTTTAAAACCTACTTGTTCATGCCGGTGCCGCGGCTCAATAGACTAATCCTCCGCCTTGCGGCGCCGGCACACCGGGTTCTAGTCCCGGTCGGGGCACCGGATTCTGTCCCGGTTGCCCCGCTTCCAGTCCAGCTCTCTGCTGTGGCCAGGGAGTGCAGTGGAGGATGGCACAAGTGCTTGGGCCCTGCACCCCATGGGAGATCAGGAGAAGCACCTGGCTCCTGCCTTCGGATCAGCGCGGTACGCCGGCCACAGCGCACCGGCTATGGCGGCCATTGGAGGGTGAACCAACGGCAAAGGAAGACCTTTCTCTCTGTCTCTCACTGTCCACTCTGCCTGTCAAAAAAAAAAAAAAATCTACTTATTCACTTAATTTTTCTCAAAAACTCAATAGGTACAATGGCACACCATGGTTAAGTCACTAGGAAGACTACCCAGTTAGAGCCAGGGGGTTTTGAGTTCAAATCCAGACAGTCTAGCCAGAGCCTTTGCCTCTTAACCACCATGCTCTCCCACAGTTCACAGTGGCTACCTGCTAAAAAGAAAGAAAAAGATCCTTCTTAGAATCTTCTTTTCAGCTGTGTGATCACTCTTTTCATTTTTATTAATCTACTTGAATTTTACTTGAAAGGCAGAGAGAAAGACACGGACAGAAATCTTCCATTCACTGATTCAATCCCCAAATGCCTGAAACAGGGTTGGGCCAGGCAGAAGCCAGGAGCAAATAGCTCAATCCCTGTCTCTCACATGGGGGGCAGGGCTTCAAGAGCTTGAGCCTGCCAGGGTGTACATTAGCAGCAAGCTAGAATTGCAAGTGAAGCTGGGCCTTGAACCCAGGCACTCCAATACGGGATACAGGCATGCCAAGCAGAGTCTTAAAAAACCAGAGTGACAGTAAGATAGGAGACCAAAAGAAACCACAGAGGCAAAAACATGACAAAAAACTATAGCATGTCAGGGTCATTTAGTACAGTCTTAACCACTTCTTTGAAAGGCAGAGTGACAGAGACAGCTTTTCCATCTGCTGTTCACTCCCCAGACGCGGCAATAGCTGGGGTAAGGAACTCTACAAGGACAGCTCCTATCTTACACTCAAAAACCTACCTGCTGGGGCTGGTGCTGTGGTGTAGTGGATAAAGCCGCCGCCTGCAGTGCTGGCATCCCATGTGGGCCAGTTTGAGTCCTGGCTACTCCTCTTCCCTTCCAGCTCTCTGCTATGGCCTGGGAAAGCAATAGAAGACCGCCCAATTCTTGGGCCTCTACACTCATGTGGGAGGACCTGGAAGAAGCCCCAGGCTCCTGGCTTTGTATTGGCCCAACTCCAGCTGTTGTGGCCATTTGGGGAGTGAACTGGTAGATGGAACACTGTCTCTCCCTCTCTCTCTAACCCTACCTCTCAAATAAATAAATAAATCTTTACAAACAAAACAAAATCTACCTACTATGTGCTGCAATATAGTATCAAAATAGACCTCAGGATACTTCCAAACACTGATATTTGCTAACAAACTTGACATTTAAAAAAAAAAAATGCCTACTTACGATCATAGGTAACTATTTCTTCTCCATCTTCCTCTCTCAAAGATTTGTTTGTGATCAGCATAAAATCCCGCTTACTGCACACTGCACAACCTGTAAAGTTCAGCAAGAAAGATCCATTCTCCAGACAAGTGTTACCCTAAAAATTAGAAGCAGGAATTTAATTTCTCACATTTTGAAATATTTGGTGAAAAGGATTAACAGACTTAAAATCTATTAACAGTTGGGGTCAGTATTGTGGCATAGCCGGTAAAGCCACCATGTGGTATCCCATTTGGGCACCAGATCAAGTCTCAGCTGCTCTGCTTACAATCCAGCCCCTTGCTAATGGCTTGGGAAAAGCAGCAGAGGATGGCCCATGTGTTTGGGCCTGTGCCACTCATGTGGGAGACCTGGATGGAGCTTCTGGCTTCTGGCTTTGCCCTGGCCCAGTGTTGACTCCCTGGAGAATGAAGCAGTAGATGGAAGATCTTTCTCTCTCTGTCTCTCCCTCTTTCTCTGTAACTCTGACTTTCAAAATAAACAAATTAATCTTAAAAAAAAAAAAAAAACTCTAATGGCAAAAAATCATGGCCAGGATTTACCTGTTTGAAGGCTATGTCAAGTAATTTTTGAGGTTACTAGCTTTCTTTAAAAAAAATATATATTTATTTATTTGAAGGCAGAGAGAGAGAGAGAGAGAGGCCCTCCATCCACTGGTTCACTCCCCAGATGGCCACAATGGCTGGAGCTACGCAGATCCAAAGCAAGGAGCCAGGAGCCTCTTCCAGGTCTCCCACGCAGGCACAGGGGCCCAAGGACCTAGGCCATCCTCCACTGCTTTCCCAGGCCATAGCAGAGAGCTGGATTAGAAGTGAAGCAGCTGGGACTCGAACTGGCACCCATATGGGACACCAGCACGGTAGGCAGTGGCTTTACCCGCTATGCCACAGCTCCAGCCCCATAAAGTAAACTAGTCAATGATACTAAATGAAGCATATCATAAAACCAATAAAATTCAATCAAAATGGAGAAACTGAGGCAATGATAAAGATGACCTTACACTCTGGGATGCTCAGTTGACTGCTGAAGTAGCTGTTTCTCAAGACTTAGTATAAAATAAATAATAAAAGCACCCCCACACAGCTCTATAGATGTCAATCCTTAAGGATATCAGGGGACCTCAAGAAGTTCATGGAAAGTGGAATATGCATTTTCCAAGAGCCTTTGGAAAATCCCACATATATGTAATTCAGGCCAAAAGTCCTCCGAGGCATCAGACTGGCACAACAGCACTAAGGGGAGAACTGCTTCATCACAACACCATGAACAGCTTATGTTCCCGGCTCAAGGGAAGCCTTTGCTAAATGCTTACCAGTAATTATTAAGAAATACGTCATTTTATAAATAATTTTGTCCAACTCCATTTATAAGCAAACCAAATGGGCATTTTTAAATAATGTGACTACAAAATCATTCAAATCAACATTTCTTCAGTGCATCTATGTACCTGAAACAGTTCAGGCATGGTGGAGTCAAGGGTGAGCCCAAATGCATCTGTACTTTCAGGGAGCTTAAGAAAAACCAGTGGAATTAAGACCCATCTGGGGCCAGCGCCGTGGGGTAGCAGTTTAACGCCCTAGCCTGAAGCACTGGCATCCCACATGGGCGCCAGTTCGAGACCCGGCTATTCCACTTCCAATCCAGCTCTCTGCTATGGCCTGGGAAAGCAGTAGAAGGTGGCCCAAGTCCTTGGATCCCTGCACCCACGTGGGAGACCTGGAAGAAGCTCCTGGCTCCTGGCTTTGGATCGGCGCAGCTCCAGCCATTGCATTCAATTAGGGAGTGAACCATGGATGGAAGACCTCTCTCTCTCTCTGCCTCTCCTCTCTCTGTGTAACTCTGACTTTTGAATAAATAAATAAATCTCTAAAAAAAAAAAAAAAAGACCCATCTGAAATGCCACAAGGAAGTTTTCCTGTATTCCAACCACCACAGTTAATCTACCCCTTCTGAGTGGCTTCTAAGGTTCTATATAGTAACTCTGGTAGGTGGAAATCAAGATATTACCACACAGTTTGTAGATATTAAGTCATAGGCACATTAACTTAACTGCTAAAGGAAAAATTCTTGGGATTAAGAATAAATGCTTTACGTTTTTTTTAAACTAAACCTTATCGAATTTAATTTATATACCATAAAATCCACATATTGTAAGGGTACAGATAAATTACTCTTTTTAAAGATTCACCTGAAAAGCAGAGTTGCAGATAGACGGACAGAAATCTGTCCACTGGTTCACTCCCCAAATTGCAGCAGGATACTTGGACAAAGAGGTGAGACACCAGGGCTTTTAACAGGAAAACGGATTTTATTCCCTATGCAGGCGGTCCCAGATGATTTGTATCCACAGTCTGGGCCCCGGAACAAAACAGAGCATTGTCATGTATACCCTGGCACCAACAACTCTAAGTTTCCCTTTACATATCTGGTTATGCATATTTTGACTGGATATTTTAGAGCTATAATACCACTTGCATAATTGTTATAAGGCTACACTTGTAAATACTAAACCTGTTTCAGTTGCAGAGTGGCTTTTCTTGGAAAGCTTCCTATGCCCTCTTGTTATCAGAAAGCCCCAGCTGGAAAGCCCCTTCCATTTCTGCCTCTAGTGGGTTTCTTTTTTTTCCTACCTTAGGAAAGGAGTCCCTGCCACAAAATGGCCACAACAGCTGGGGCTGGACCAGGCCGAAGCCAGGAGCCTGGAACTCCATCTGGTCTCCCACATGGGTGGCAAGGGCCCAAGTACTTGGGCCATCTTTTGTTGCTTTCATAGGCACATTAACAGAGCTGAAACAAAAGTGGAGCAGCCGGGACTTGAACCAGCAACACAGGTTCACAACACTGTGCCACAACGCAGGCCTCAGGTGAATTACTTTTTACAAACATATATGTAACCATGACCCTAAATAATATACAGAACTTTTTTTTAAATCTTGCCAGGAAGTTCTTTCATGCTTTGCAGTCTATCTCCAAACTCCATCCTACTCTAGACATCCAATGATCTGATTTTTTT
Organism: Lepus europaeus; assembly: GCF_033115175.1. Taxonomy (NCBI): domain Eukaryota; kingdom Metazoa; phylum Chordata; class Mammalia; order Lagomorpha; family Leporidae; genus Lepus; species Lepus europaeus. The sequence continues at coordinate 41,729,770 of NC_084848.1, read as the reverse complement.
TAATTTATATATTTATTAATTTATTTTGAAATACACAGTGACAGAGGGAGAGACATGTTGAGAGATAAATCTTCCATCTGTTGATAAACTTCCCAAATGGCTACCACAGCCAGATCTGGGCCAGGCCAAAGCCAGTAGCCAAGAACTCCATCCAGGTCTCCCACACAGGTGACAGGGGTCCAAGAACTTGGGTCATCTTCTGCTGCCTTCCCAGGAGCATTAGCAGGAAGCTGGGTCAGAAGTAGGGCAGCAAGGACTCCAACCAGTGCCCTGGCATATTACAGGATGCCAGCATCAGCAGCGGTGGCTTAATCTGGTACGCTACAATGCCAGCCCCCGATCTGATTTCTATCTCCATGGATTAGTCTTGTTCCAGTACTGCATATAAACAGAATCAGTATACTCTTTTGCACCTGACTTCTTTTGTGCAACATAGTATCCATACTACTCATCTATGTGGCTACATGAATTGGTAATTTACTGCTTTTTACAGTCAGCAAGTATTCCATTGTATGGATTCATATGTTGATGGGCATTTCGGTTGTTTTCAATTTGAGATATTACGAATAAAGCATCAATGAAGATTCATGTACAAGTCTCATGTGGACATATGTCTTCCTTTATCTTAGGTATAAATCTAGAAGTAGAATTGCTGAGTCATATTGGTAAAAATGCATATTTAACTTTACAAGAAACTACCAGAGGGTTTTCCAAAGTTGTTCATTTTACATTCTTGTCAACAACTCAACATGTGAGTTCCAGTTGCTCCACATGATCACCAATGCTAGGTTTGTAAGTCATTTTTATTGTATCCATTCTAGCGATGTGAACCAGTCCTCTCATTTTAGTTCTAACATTTATTTCCCTGGTGACCAATGATGTTGAGCATCTTTCTTTTAAAAAAATATTTATTTTATTTATTTGAAAGACAGAGTTTCAGACAGAGGCAGAGACAGAGAGAGAGGGCTTCCATCTGCTGGTTCACTCCCCAGATGGCCACAACGGCTGGAGCTGGGCCAGGCTGAAGCCAGGAGCCAGGAGCTTCTGGGTCTCCCATATGGGTGCAGGGGCCCAAGGAATTAGGTCATCTTCTGCTGCTTTCCCAGGGCATAGCAGAGAGCTGGATCAGAAGAGGAGCAGCCAGGACTAGAACCGGCTACCCATATGGGACGCCGGCTCTTCAGGCCAGGGCTTTAACCCGCTGCGCCACAGCGCCAGCCCTGATGTTGAACATCTTTTAAAATTCATTTGAAAAGCAGAGAGAGAAAAAAAACTCCCATCCACTGGTTCACCCCCCAAAATGCCCATAACATCCAGGGCTGGGGTTGGGTCTGGACTGAGACTGGAGCTGAAGCTGGGAGACAGGAACCACGAGCCAGGAGCCAGGTCTCCCACATGGGTGGCAGGAACCCAATTATTTGAGTCATTACCACTGCCTCCCAAGGTCTGTATTAACAAGCAGGTAGAGTCAGGAGCTAGAGTTGAGTATCAAACCCAGGGACTCCAATGTGGGATGCAAGCATCTTAACTATTGTCATAAGTTAGGCGAAACGTCCACCCTCACTTTCATTTTTTTTTTTTTTAAGATTTATTTATTTGAAAGACAGAGTGACAGAGAGAGCTCTTCCATGTGCTAGAGCCTGAAACTCCATCCAGGTCTCCCATATGGGCAGCAGGGGCTCAGGCACTTGGGCCATCTTTGCTGATTCCAAGGCACATTGGCAAGAAGCTGAATCTGAAGTGGAATAGCTGGGTCTGCAATATAGGATGCTGATGCTGGAAGCAGCAGCTTCACCTGCTGCACCACAATGCCAGCCCCTCTGTCTGATTCTTATAAAGTTAATTTTATCAGTATATTCCTCTTATGCTTTGTGCTTCTTATCTCCAAAGACATCTTTGCCTACCCCAAGGTTACAAAAGTTTTTTTTCTATTTTTCTTGTACAAATTGTATAGTTTTAGCTTATAGGTTTATGATCTACTATGAAATAATCTGGTGTGAGGTAAGGATGAAGGTTTATTTAGTTCTACACAGATATCTAGTTGTTTTAGTAACATTTGTTAAAAAGACTATTCTTTCTCTATTGAATTATAATTTTCTCTTTGTAGAAAAATCAAATGTGAGTCTATCTTGACTATTCTGTTTCCATGATTTATATATTTATCTTTGCACTAGCACCATACTTCTTGCTTACTCTAGCTTTATAGTAAATCCCTAAATCACAAGTCTGTGTACTAAAACTTGGCTATTTTAGATTCTTTTCATGTTTATATAAATTTTAGAATCAACTTATAAAATTTTAGAAAAAAGCCTGCTCTGGGTTGAATCAGAACTCTAAGAAATTATGGGAAGCAAATGCTAGAATATAAACTAAGGAAACACTGAGGGAAGAGAAAAGATCTCTGTATCTGTTGCATACATAAACAAATACTCAAAAGGTAAAATAGAAGTACAATATATAAGAAACTTACAGGGTGGAGAGCAGCATTATGGTGTAGTGGGTTAGGCCTCTACCTGCAGCACCGACAACCCATATCCTCATTCCAGTCCTGGCTACTCCACTTCTGATCCAGCTCTCTGCTAATGGCCTGGGAAAGCAGTGGAATATGCCCAAGTGCTTGAGCACTTGTACCCACGTGGGAGACCTGGAAGAAGCGCTTAGCTCCTGGCTTCAGATCAACCCAGCTCCAGCCGTTATGGCCGTTTGGAGAGTGAACTAACGGATGGAAGATCTCTCTCACTAACTCTCCCTCTCTCTGACTCTGCCTCTCAAATAAATATATCTTAAGGAAAAAAAAAGAAGAAGAAGAAAAGAAAAAGAAATCCACATCCCTTAAAAAAAAAAACACTTATGGGACACTGTAAGAGCACTGGTCTGTGAAAGCAGTGAGGGTAACCATCATTCAAAGGCATTGCTCTTTTATTAGGTGAGCCCAGGCTATTAACATCCAAATTTGGAACATACATTGAAGCCCACAATATTCAAGGAAGCTTCAGAGACTCCCATAATAGAAGGGTAAAAGAACACAATTCAAATCAACTCCACGGTAATAAAAGTAAACCACCACAGTTTCAAGAAGGAAATAAAGTCAACAAGTTAAGTACCCTTAGAAAATGTGATTTAGAGGGGAACAGAGTTGTGGCGCAGCAGGTTAAGCTGCAGCCTGCAGCGCCAGCATCCTCTGTGGGTACCAGTTTGAGTCTCAATCAAGCACCCTGTTAACGTGCCTGGGAAAGCAGTGGAGGATTGCCCAAGTCCCTGGGCTCCTGCAATCGCGTGGGAGACCCAGAAGAAGAGCCTAACTCCTGGATTCAACCAGCTCCTGTCACTGGCACCATTTGGGGAGTGAACCAGCAGGTGGAAGATTTCTCTGTGTCTCTCCTCTCTCTGTAACTCTGACCTTCAAGTAAACAAAGAAATCTTTAAAAGTGTGGGATCAGTGTAGCTCCAGCCACTGTGGAATTGGGGAGTGAAGCAGCGGATATAAAATCTCTCTCTCACTCACTGTCTCTCCTCTGTGTAACTCCACCTTTCAAATAAATAAATCTTTAAAAAAAAAAAAGGAAAAGAAAAGAAAAGCAGTAGAGAAAATCAATAAAACTCAAAGATAAAGAAATGTGCAAAAAGAAATGGCTGGAATTTTGATAATAAGTCTGATAGTACCTTACAAAATCTCATTAATTGGAAAAATCTGCAAATATTCTGACAAGAATTAGATCAATTTATTCTTTCCAGATGGTACAGTTAACAGTCAATGTTTATATAAGTTAATGTACACGTTTTATCAGGGAATATCTAACATTAAAAATGGGAAATAAAGTTTTCAAAGAACCAACTTTGAGTTTTATTGATTTTCTTTACTGCTTTTCTTTTTTTAAAATATTTATTTATTTGAAAGGCAGAATTACACAGAGAAGGAGAGACTGAGTGAGTGAGTGAGAGGCTTTTACATCCGCTGCTTCACTCCCCAATTGGCCACAATGGCCGGAGCTACACCGATCCGGAGCCAGGAGCTTCTTCTGGGTCTCCCACACAGGTACAGGGGCCCAAGGACTTGGGCCATTTTCTACTGCTTTCCAAGGCCATAGAAGAGAGCTGGATGGGAAGTGGAGCAGCCGGGACTCGAACCAGCACCCATATGGGATGCTGGCACTGCAGGCGGTGGCTTCACCTGCTACGCCACAGCGCTGGTCCCTGCTTTTCTTTTTTGTTATCCCATTAACTTCCCTACTAACCTTTATTTCTTTCTTTCTGCTTGCTTTGGCTTTAGTTTATTCTTGTTTTTCTGCTATCTTAAGTGGAAGCTCATGTTATTGATTCAAATTTTTCTTTTTTTTAATATAGGCATTTAGAATCATACATTTTAAAATGCCAAACATCATTTTTAAAGTACCCATTTGCATACATTTGTTTTAGTAATCATATACCTGACTCAGCATTTAATTGAATATGGTTTAATACTATCTACTATGCAGCAATATGAGAACATGAAATGATACACATAAAACATGCAACTTTCAATTTAAACATATCACTAACTTACACTACTATTTTCCATCTGATTAATCTAAATTAATGATGTATTTCTATATGGCTGCTGTATTACCAAGCAGTTTAAAGCTGAAATTTGAAATTTATGAAATATAGTCTTCATTTACAGTTTGATCTGAAAAGTATTTTATTAAAATTTTGTGCTTGCTCCATAATTTTAGCAAATGCAACACAGTTGTGTCCTGAGTGGTTCACAAGTGAGTATAAAAACATCTGAATTCATAAAATTAGTTTCCTATTAGATTCATGTTTGAGTTCAAGTTCTTTAACATTACAAGAAGGCCAGAACCTTATTACAAATTCAGTACCGTATACTTCTAGTCTCTGCAAAACATTTACCATAAGCCTCCAGATAACTTTACGTAACTAACGATAAATAATTAAATATTACTTACTCATTCTGCACTAAGAGCTTCCCAAAAGCAAATCCATTTTCTCTGCCAAGGTTTCTGAATTAATGGAACATCCTTGCTACTGTCATCTTATTACCCTTCCTCTGTTAACCTTGGACAAAGTGGTCCATTCTTACTGCTCTTAAAAATCTGTCATGATCTCAAAGAATCCCAGAATTCAAAGGGTCCTTGAGCTTCCAAATGGCACCTATGGAACAACAACTGGAAGACAGCTCAATTCCTCTGAGTTACCCATTCCATTTCTGAACATCTGTTGGAAAGCTCTTCATTCTGATTCAAATACTCCATCATCGTAACAGCCACCCACTAATGATCTCTCTCTCTACCCTCTGAAATTCCAAGAAAAGTCTGATGCTTGCTCATGACAACCTTTATTTTAGAACAGTGCTCTGAAGGCACTGTCCTGGTTTCCCAGTCACCTGAGTCCTTCACTCTGTCTTCCTTATACCCTATTTCCCAATTTATTCTTTGAAGGTCAGTCCTTGATTCTCTACATTCTTTACTCACAGAACAAATCCTTTCTTTTGCCCACCTGGCTGACTCATCTATCTGATCTTGAACTAAAAAGTGCCTTCACTTGACTCCTCAGATGTTACATCTGCAACCTCAAATGAGGTATGATCAAAACACTTTGACCATTTGCCCTCCAATTTTGGTTGCTCTTCCCATATGTACCTAACTTCTGACGTGATACTTCCAATTTTCTAGCTGCCTACACTGAAAACTCTAAAATCACCCGCAGCCCTTCCCACTTTCCTCTTACATTAAACTGGCTGACTCTAACTAATTCTTTCTTGAAATGATGTCATCATTATCTCATGCCTACACTACTGTTGTCTCTTGGCTCCCAGATGCTCCATGGTACTTTCCTTTTAAAATTCTCTTCACCAATGGGGCTGGGCTGGTGCCGTGGCATAGAAGGTTGAGCCATTGCCTGCAGTGCTTGCATCCCATATGGGTGCCGGTTCGAGTCCTGGCTGCTCCACTTCTGCTCCAGCTCTCTGCTGTGGCCTGAGAAAGCAGCAGAAGATGGCTCAAGTCCTTGGACCCCTGTACCCACATGGGAGACCCAGAAGAAGCTCCTGACTCCTAGCTTCAGCCTGGCCCAGCTTTGGCCATTGCGACCATTTGGAGAGTGAACCAGAGGCGGAAGATATTTTCTCTCTCTCTCTCTCAAATAAATAAATCTTGAAAAAAATAAAATTCTGTCCACCTCATCACTCCAACACACAACCACAAGATTCCTTTTCCTAAACAAATAGATTTCAGAACCATTTCCCTATTCAAAGTTATTTTGATATCTACCCCATGTATAAAAAGTAAAATCTAAACTCAATGACTTTTAAGTCTTCCAATTAGCTCTACTGGGACATCGAGAGTCTCCACCTCTCAGCTTTTCAAATAAATAAAATAAAAATTTAAAACAAAAAAGCAGAAAAAGCACTGCATGCACCCCGGGCACCTTGCCCTCATCTGTTTCTGATGGTTTGCTAACCCCCTTAGCAGTAACCGCTATCCAGATTTATGGTTAATCGCCTGCTTGCTTTTAGTTTTAAAGAGCATATCTTACTCCGCCTGTTTTTGAAGTACACATTATGGGCTCTTTCATGAAGATTTACTTGTAAAACCTCACTCAGGTAGCTGTGTAATTCCGGTTCCTCTCCACTGCTCTAATTCGGAGTTCCTCACCTCAACACAACACACTGACATTGGGGCAGACCAGTGGTGGCCGCCCTGCGTGTTGCAGGTTTAGCAGCATCACCCATTAGATGTCCGTAGCACAAATGTCTCCAGATGCCGCCAAATACCCCAGGGGAGGCACAATCGCTCCTGACTGAGAACCGCTGCTCGAGTTCACTCACTGCCACTGCTCGGTCATTCATGGTGCTCCACTCTAGGCATACATCCCAGCTGTATTACTGTGTATTACTATGTCCTCACGACATTTCTTACCAGCCTCCTACTGTCAATAACGTCCTTACGAACACGCTGACCCAAATCCCCGGGGGCCTATGCACAAACGGGAACGGCGGGGCCATTGCTTTGGACTTCGTTTGATAATACGAAATCTTTTCTCCAAAGTGGTTGTACTACGTGAGAGTATTCCTCATGAAATATTAAGAGGGAGCAGCAACTACAGGGCGCCTACCTCCTGACCAAATGCAAAGATTCCTGCTACTGGGGGAGGAATGCATCCACTGCCTGTGGCTGGTCCCTTTCTCTAAACTTGCACAGCATTTACAGACAGCTCTGCGCGGCTTATTCACCCCATACTTCCCCAAAGATAAGCTCCTACGTAGCACGGAGACTGCCTTTTATTTCTTCTTTAGTTTTCCTTTCCGGCCTTAGCAACTCAGTGTTGCGCGCGCACACACACACACACAAGTGCACCCTGGATAAATGACCACGGACACGCTTCGCGACCTCCTGAGCCCGAGAGCGGAGCTGTAAAAGGCAGCAACACCCAGGAAACCCGATTTCCAGGCTTGGCTCTCAGGAGCGACGGCTGACAGCAGCCACAGACGGGGAGCGGAGGGCGCGGGCCGCCGCTGGCCACCCGCGGGGTCACCGGAACGGGCCGTGCGGCCTGCTCCGCCCCGCGCCTCGGTTTCCGGGCAAGGCCGGCCGCGGCTGTTCGAAGCTCGAGGGCCAGCCGCGCGCCAAGGCTGCGGGAAGTTCTTGTCAGCCACTCGCTCACCCGATTGGGATATTCCTTCTCCACACAGTCCCCACACATCGCGGAGCCATCCACAGGGAGCGTCCTCGGGCGCTTCCGGGAAGACGAAATCTCGCGAGAGCTGAAGAAAGTCGGTTGCCGCCTGCGCGCCGAGTGTTCGGCCCTCGCGGTGTTTGGTATCCGGAATGCATTCGAGGTCTCCGCCCCTTAGCAACTGTTGTTAGGGGCTGGGCGCGGCGCCTCGGGCAAGAACGGTGGGGAAGGCAGCGGACGTCCTAAAGCTTCGGAGAAAACAGGAGCGGACCGTGAGGTGACCGGTGCGGCGGGAAGGCGAAGTGGGTGCTGGACTCAGCCAGGTTCCCACGGCGCTTTCCTGGTCTTAGGCTGACGAGACACGACCGGACATTGCTTCCTGCTGCCTCGGCTTGTGTGGAAAACCGAACGGTAACACTCATTACCTTTCCGCACCGTTCTGTGGGGCGCGAGTGAGGAGGCCGGTCTCAGCAGGTGAAGGAACGTCTGCGAAGAGGCCCTTGGAACGTGGCAGAGAACCTCTTCTAAAGAACATCTGAATGGTGACCGAGCGACGGCCATCCCAAAGGCCTCCGAGGACTTGGCCGTGGACACGAACGTGTTTCCATCGCCCTGGGCCTCACGGAGGCACCTGCGTGGCTGGCAAGCACCGTGCAGGCAGGAAACCCCCGGCCAAGTATCCCTACATCATTTTCCAACCCTGCCAATCTCAAAACTTTCCCACTGAATTGACAGCGGCTTAGTATTCACAACGGTGTCACTAACCCGAATAAGAACCCCCTATGTGGTCGCTGTGCTATCAACCTGTCTTCATCGTACCCCCAGCTACTCCAGCGAAATACTGGAATCCTTTCTGTCTTGAAGATTTATTTTGTGTATTTGAAAGGGAGAATAACAGAGAGAGAGAGGGAGAGAGAGAGAGAGAGAGAGAGAGAGAGAGAGAGAGAGAGAGAAAGTCTTCCATCTGCTGGTTCACTCCCCAATTGACTGCAATGGCCAGAGCTGCACTGATCCGAAGCCAGGAGCCAGGACCTCCAGGTCTCCCATGCGGGTTCAGGGCCCCAAGCACTTGGGCCATCTTCTACTGCTTTCCCAGGCCATAGCAGAGAGCTGGATAGGAAGTGGAGCAGCCAGGACTCGAACCAGTGCCCATACGGGATGCCAGCACTGCAGGCAGCAGTTTTACTTGCTACGCCACAGTGTCAGCCCCATAACTCTGCCTTGCAAATAAATAAATAAATCTTTAGAAAAACTAATTGACTTTTAGTGTCATTACCATTGAATCTTTTTTATCCAGTCGTATAGATATGTGTTGAATATATTTGATGTATACCAGGAAGATGACAATAACATTGTCCCTCCCTGCTCTCCAGAGCCTCTCAAGACCATCTGAGAGATGAAGTGAGCACAAATACACATAATTACTGGCAAAGGATGGGATACGAAGAGCACAGAATAGACTAAACCCAGGTGGAAGGCTGGGAAGAGAATGTATCTGGCTTTAAAAAACTAGAGGTTTTTAGTATTGGGATTTCAAGCGGAGCATGCCAAGGAGTTTGGGTTTTATTTTGCAGGGGTTAGCAGCATTGGGTTGTAGCAGCATTGGGTTGGGTCTGACTGGAACCGGGAAACTGCAGATGTGAAAGGCAGTCACTAACAGAAACCACTAGGGGGAGATGTAGAGCTTTGTGCCTCATCTGCGATAAGAACACACAAGGGAAATTCAAAAGTTCATGGAAAATGGAATTAAAAGATGGGTTTATTTTTGTGCCCAGAATTTAAAAATTCGCAATGCTCTTTTTTTTTTTTTTTTTTGACAGGCAGAGTTAGACAGTGAGAGAGAGAGAAACAGGTCTTCCTTCCACTAGTTCACTCCCCAAATAGCCGCTACAGCCCGGCGCTGCACCGATCCGAAGCAACCAGGGCAGAATCCGGCGCCCCAACCAGGACTAGAACCCAGGGTGCCAGCGCCGCAGGCGGAGGATTAGCCAAGTGAGCCATGGCGCCAGCCCCGCAATGCTCTTTTGATATAGGCATTTCCATGAAGTTTTTGAAGAACCCTTACACATAACAAAAAATAAAATTAGTGCAGTCACAGATCTCCAAGATCTTTGGTGTGAACTGAGGCATGGGAGACAATCCATGTATTTGTGAATGCCTTGTTATCTTTCCAGAGTGATGGTGTATTGTGTTATTAAAATGAACAAGTGAAAAAAGATCATCTTATTCATCGGCACAAAAGTTCAAGAGCTCAGGACTATTTAGTCAATGAAAGCTTCTGTTCCCATCTAGCCAGATCAGAAGAGGAGCAGCCAGGACTTGAATCTGCACCCATATGGAATGCTAGTGCTGCAGGCCCTGGCTTTAACCTGCTGCACCACAGCACCGGCCCCTCTATGAACTTTTTGAAGTCTCCTCATAGAATCTTCCCTAGGACAATAGCCTATCAATTGAAGTCTTTAATAAACACAGGATGTCAATGATGTATATCAAATATACCCACATGTTGCAGTTTATATACATAGCTGCTTGTCATTTGATAAAAGGAATCCATTGAGGAAAATATAAATATTAAAATGGTTCTACTGGGACTGGCACTATGGTGCAGTGGGTTAAGCTGCCACCTGTGATACTGGCGTCCCATATCAGAGTTTGAGTCCCTGCTGCTCCACCCAATCCAGCTCCCTATTAATGCACCTGGGAAGGCAGCAGAAGATGGCCTAAGTGCTTGGGAACCTGCCACCCATAATGAGGGTGGGGGGGACCCAGATGGAGTTCTAGGCTCCTAGCTTTGGCTTGGCCCAGCCCCAACTGTTGCCATTTGGGGGTGAACTAGTGCAAAGACATCTCTCTCTCTGCCTTTCAAATAAATAAAATGATTTTTTTAAAGGTCTGACTTGCTTGCATAATTACTTTCATGGCAAGAGAGATGTTTTCCCTGAAGAGAGCAGTTTGAATCTCCTTTTAATTACTTTCTTTCTTTTGCCTTTTATGATCCCCAAACCAAGAGGCTGGAAGGGTGCACCACAGACCACACCTATTCTCCTCATCCTTTTTTTTTTTAATATGTAAAGAGGTGCCATGGGGCTGGCACTGGGGCACAGCACATTAACACCCTGGTCTGAAGTACCAGCATCCCATATATCCCATATCCCATATCCCATATCCTGGCTTCTCCTCTTCTGATCCAGCTCTCTGCTATGCCCTGGGAAAGCAGTAGAAGATGGCCCAAGTCCTTGGGCCCCTGCACCTGCATGGGAGACCTGAAAGAAGCTCCTGGCTTCTGGCTTTGGATAGGTGCAGCTCCGGCCATTGCGGCCAATTGGGGAGTGAACTATCGGATGGAAGATCTTTCTCTCTCTGCCTCTCCTCTCTCTGTAACTCTGACTTTCAAATAAATAAATAAATCTTTAAAAAAAAAAGAGGTTCCCAGGAGATTTTCTGGTAATATTGGTAATATTGCTAGGCCAGGCTTAGCATTAGAGGGAAAGAATCTTGACTCCAGCTCATCTACGTGATGAAGATGTGTGTCCTTCTTTCCATTGGCTCAAGGGAAGCATGAAGCATGAGACTGAAGTTGGTGGTTGCCTTTACCTGGTTTCACCTGCCTGGATGGATGAGTTATCAGCAACTCTGGGTTAGCACGGTGGACGCGGGTGAACCTGATGAGGACAAGTTCATAAGAGCTGCTGGAAGTTCAGGGTCACCCGTTTTCTTCCTAACTCAGTGGCTGAGTTGGCGAACCCGTTGTGGTTCTCGCAGCTCACTTTGAGCTACTTCTCCTAACTACACTACAGGCTCCAGCCTGGCAGGCACATGGCATTTAAAAGCAAGGAAGCAGCCCGCACTGCCCTTTGCTTCTGTGTCCTTCAGCTCTCTTCGCTTTCTTTTAAAATACAGATCATCTTTTCCATATAGATGTGTCATGACAGAAAGATACTTTAAAAAGTTCGTGGAAAGTAGAATTGAGAGGTAAGTTTTATTTTGGTGCAAAACCTTTTTTTAAATCCATGTGTAACTTTTTTCATAATATGCATTTTTCCATGAACTTTATGAAGATCCTTCATATGTAAAAATCCCTGATGTAGCAGCCTTTGGAAAAATATTGTATCCAATCTTATATGGATGAGATGGATTTATAATCAAAGCATGGGGCAGGTTTTGGTGTGGTGACTAAGACACTGCTTGGGATGCCCACATGCCATGTTGGAGTGCCTGGGTTCGAGTTCCACCTCCATTCCCTGTTTCAGCTTCCTGGTTTTTTTCCCAAAGATTTATTTATTTACTTGAAAGTCAGAGTTACACAGAGAGAGAAGAAGAGGCAGAGAGAGAGAGAGAGAGAGAGCGCTTCCATCTGCTGGCTCACTCTCCAAATGGTTGCAACAGCCAGAGCTGAGCCAATCTGAACCAAGAGCCAGGAGCTTCTTCCGGGTCTCCTACGTGGGTGCAGGAGCCCAAGGACTTGAGCTGTCTTCTACAGCCTTCCCAGGCCATAGCAGAGAGCTGGATGGGAAGTGGAGCAGCCAGGACTCGAACCTGCGCCTATCTGGGATGCTGGCACCACAGGCGGAGGCTTTACCCACTACACCGGCCCCTCAGCTTCCTGTTAATGATCCTGAGAAGCAGCAAGTGGTGGCTCAAGTACTTGGGTCCCCGCCATTCACACGGGAGACCTGGATTGCGTTCCTAGCTCCTGGCTTCTGCCTGGGCCAGCCCCAGCTGTTGTGGGTGTTTAAGAGTGAACCAGCAGATAGGAGCTGTTTCTCTGCCTTTCAAATAAATAAAATAATTTTTGAATCTGAATGTAACAGGTATTTAGATATGTCTTCACTATGGGTTGTTTTCTTCCTAGGATTCAGTAAAACTTAGAGTACACTTTTGTTTTCTACCACTCTGAGAGGTAAAGGGGTTTGGGACTCTATTTAGAGAAACTGGGGAGTGAGGAACAGGAAGTCAAGAGGCTCTGTGTTTTCTGGAGAATGACCAACAGCTGGGGTTTTTCCTTTTCAATAACTCAGGCACAAAATTCAGAGCAATGAAGAACCTTGGATAACGTTGAAAGACTAACGTTGACTTGGAATGGAGAAGGTGTGCACAGAAGTTTCTAGGAGTATTTGGGAAATAACATCGTGATTTAAGGTTAAAAACTTGGATTCTTGCCCCAATTGTGTTTTAATAATAGGAGGTCCATAAGAAAGTTGCTCATTGGCCTTTAGTTTTCACATTAGTAAAATAATGGCCACAATAAACCCACCTGCCTCACACAGGGTCACTTTTTCAATGATATGCAAATATATTAGATATAAGATTTTATATATATGACTCGAGGGTGTTAAGAACTATAACTCTGGGGCTGGCATTGTGGTGTGGCGGGTTAAGCCTGCTATTCAATGCCTCACATCAAGGCAGCAGTTCTAGTCCCAGCTTTCTGCTTTTGATCCAGTTCCTTCCTAATGTGCCTGGGAAAGCAGAGAAGATGGCTCAAGCACTTAGGCCCCTGGCACCCAACATGGGAGACCCGGATGGGACTCCTGGCCCAGCCCTAGCCATGGTGGCCATTTGGGGAGTAAACCAGCAGACCAAAGATCTCTTCCTCTCTCTGTCTTTCCCTCTCCATCAGTCTACCTTCCAAATAAATTTAAAAATTAAGAAATATAAGTCTGACTTTAAGCCTGAGGAGGTAGAAGGGAGGCTAAGAAATCGGGAAAGGAGTCTGATAATGACAAGGGCCTGCCAACATGGGACTCTGGAGCTGAACTGGGCCTGTGAGACCAGGCACTTAGCAGATTTGTGCACGGTGATCTGTATGCACTTGAGAAGACAGAGTGAGCCCATTGTGCTGCAGAGGACGCTGGGATAGAAGCCTGGTGTTAGGGAGGGAAACCGCAGGAGAGGGAGAGAGCAAACGGCCAGGCTACTCCAAGAAGCCAACTTGGAAAGTTCCCTGAAGGCACAAAGTCGGGAGCCTTCTTTGCAAGCCCTTCTACCTAATCATACACTCCCAACCCTGCTGCTGGTTCCTTGATCTTCTTTCTCTTGATAAGATCTTTGAGAACTAATCAGAAAGTGCATAGTGAGATTTGTGAGAACGGAGGCACATGAATAAACACCCATGGTAGACAGTGCCAAGAATGGAACAGGTGTAATAAATCTCATTGTGTCACTGCTTTAAATGCTCCATGATTCCCTAGTGCCCTCTGAATAAAGACTGAATTCCTTCTTCCTGCACCCAAAGCCTTTTAAAATTTGGCCCCAACTGCTTCTCTAGCCCCAGGTCCCACTGTCCCTCACATCTCCTCCTGCTGGCACTTCCTTGTCATCTGCTTCTGTTTCTAGTGACACTAAGTTTCTCATGACCCCAGCCACACCAAATCCTCACCAGAATGGCCCTTTCCTCGAACGCTTTGTAAAAGATGCATTTATTTGTTTATTTGAAAGGTAGAGTTACAGAGAAAGGGAAAGAGATAGAGATAGAGATAGAGATAGATAGAGAGAGAGAGAAAAAAAGAGAGAGAGAGAGATCATTCATCTGCTGGTTTAATTCCAAAATGACTGCATCGGCCAGAACTGGGCCAGGCTGAAGCCAGGAACCAGGAACTCCACCTCAGTCTCCCATGTCGGTGGCAGGGACCCAAGCACCTGGGCCATGTCTGGCTGCCTCCCAGGGGCTTTAGCAGGAAGCTGGATCAGAAACAGAACAGCCAGAATTTGAACCACACTATGAAGTGGGATGCTGGGATTGCAAGCAGGGCTTAACCCACAGCACCACAACACCCAGCCCCTCTGATTGTTGAACTCCTATTTAGTCTCTCAGAAATGGCGTAACCATCATCTCTTTCATGAAGACCAGATAGTATTAAGATCACATTCTTAGTACCTGTAACGACACTTTATTCAGTCTCCTATTATGATATGCACAGTTAGCACTTGATGGTGAACATGAGGACTTACTTCCAGCTTTTAGCATTATGCCTGACTCATAAAGCGTGCTAAGTATTTCCTTTCTTGATTGGTTATATGAGCTGAGCATATTGTGTCACATATCTTACCAGCTTACTCCAAATTCCATAGCCAAAAGCAGCCATCATCCCAACTATTTTACCCTCCTTATTGCAGGTCCTTGGTTTCAAAGGTTTTAAAACTTGAGATGGAAAACAACCAAAAAAATTCTTTTAGGAAAATGAGTTGTAGTTAAAGAATATTTTTGAGCCTTTGCCTCAGTAGCTATCAGGTTGCTTAGAGCGCCCACAACATTTCAAAGTGCCTGGGTTTGGGGCCAGCACTGTAGTGTAGTAGGTTAAGCCTCCGTTTGCAGCACTGGCATCCCATATAGGCACCAGTTCGAGTCCCGGCTGCTCCACTTCCAATCTAGCATTTCTGATGATGGCCTGGGACTGTAGTGGAAGATAGCCCAAGTGCCTGGACTCCTGCACCCACATGGGAGACCCAGAAGAAGCTCCTGGCTTCGGATTGGCCCAGCTCTAAATGTTGTGGCCATTTGGGGATGAGCCAGTGGATGGAAAACCTTTCTCTCTGTCTCACCCTCTCTCTGTCTGTAACTCTGACTCTCAAATAAATAAATCTTTCTTTAAAAAAATAAAAAGTGCCTGGTTTCTAGTCCTAGCTCTGCTTCTGATCCCAGCTTCCAGTTACTGCAGACAGTGGGAGGCAACAGATGATGATGAAAGTACTTGGGTCTCTGCCACCCACACAAGAAACGCAGATTGAATTTTATGTCCCTGGCTTTGGCCTGGCCCAGCCCCTGCTATAGTGGGCATTTGAGGAGTGAAGCAGAGGATGGAGGATCTCTCTCCTTCTGTCTCTCTGCCTTTGAAAAGAAATGAAAATAAGTGGTAGATATTGTTTGAAAAAGATTTATTTATTTTATTTTGAAAGGCAGAATTACAGAGAGAGAGAGAGACAGACAGACAGACAGACAGATATCTTCCATCTACTGGTTCACTCCACAAATGGCCACAATGGTCGGAGCTGGGCCAGGCTCAAGCCAGGAGCCAGGAGCTGCTTCCAGGTCTCCCACATGGGTGCAAGGCTCCAAACACTTGGGCCATCCTCCATTGCTTTCCTAGGCACATTAGCAGAGAGCTGGATTGGAAGTGGAGCAGCCAGGACTCAAACTGGTACCCATATGGGATGCCAGCAGTGCAGGCAGTGCCCGCCCCACTAAATAAACATTTTAAAAATTGTTTTAAAGTCAATATCCTGTTCTTCAATGAGTCACCAATAATTTATTGCTAAATTATATCTCTGTGTTGTCTCCATCAGAAGAAAGATTCAGCCTAAGGCATGGATTATTCAACCAGGAGAGCAATGTTTTCCAATATCATTCAACTTAACACCTCATTGCTTTCTAGGAAATGATCTGTAAATTTAGAGTTCAGTTTGTCACCTCATTCTTGGAAATTTAGGAACACATTTCTGACT
This sequence comes from Lepus europaeus, assembly GCF_033115175.1. Taxonomy (NCBI): domain Eukaryota; kingdom Metazoa; phylum Chordata; class Mammalia; order Lagomorpha; family Leporidae; genus Lepus; species Lepus europaeus. Next base: position 41,713,654 of record NC_084848.1, on the reverse strand, counting down.
TAAATTAGTTCTATGCACCACTTTATATTTCCCTTTGATAGATAGTTGGATCCACAGTGGTGCTATGGTTTCAGCATGTCCTCCAAAGATGTGTGGGCTGGAAGCTTGGTCCCCACTGTAGTGATGTCAAGAGGGGTGGAATCCTTAAGTGGTGGGGCCTGGTGGAAGGACATCAGGTTACTGGGAGCATCACCTGTGGATGAGATTAATGTTGGTCTCGGGGAACCTGGTTAGTTCCCATGAACCATGAACTATGAACCATGATTCAGGGGGAGTCTGGCCCCTGAATCTTGCTTGCTTTCTGTTTCAGCAATGGAAAATCCACCCCCCTTGCTTTTTTTAAAATTTCCATGTATTTGTTTTCATTTTATTTGAAAGGCAGAGAGAGAGAGAGAGAGAGAGAGAGAGAGAGAGAGAGAGAATTATCCATCCACTGGTTTATGATCCAAATATTAGCAGCCAGGACTGGGCTAACCTGAAGCCAGAATCCCAGAACTCAATCCAGGTCTCCAAAGAGGGTGGCAGGAACCCAAATACTTGAGCCATCATCTGCTGCCTCCCAGGGTGTGCATTAGCAGGAAGTTGGTCAAAAATAGAGTAGTGAAGACTCATTCCAGGCACTCTGCTATGGGCACGCACACATCCCAAGTGGTGACCCAACCACTGCAGCAAGTGCCCACCCCTGAGAGCTCCCCTCCACACAGGCTACCAACACAATGCCACCCACCATGGTATAACGCAGCCAGGAGGCCCTCACCAGAGACAACTAGATGTTGGCATGATAATCTTGGGCTCTCATACCATGAGGAAAATGAGACTCTTTTCTGTATAAAGTAGCCAGCCTCAGGAATTTTGTTACAGTAACAGGAACTGCATTGAGACATACAGCTTGTTGACTTGAGTTGAAGGAGGGTCGGTGAATCTTCTGTCAGTGTGAGCTCTTTATGTCTCATCTGTTCGGTTAGTACTTGAGCTGTCTGCCACAGAGAGCCTTTTATTTCAAGATAATTTTCAAAATTATACATGGTGCTTAGCATAAATATACCAGGAAATAGTAATACAGAAATATCACTCAGGAATTCAATTCAACCCATGTAACTGATGCTTGGGGCCTGTCTTTTTTTTTCAGATTTATTTATTTATTTGAAAGAGTTACAGAGAGGAGGGGCAGAGAGAGAAAGAGAGAGAGAGAGAGAGAGAGAGAGAGAGAGGTCTTCCACCTGCTGGTTCACTCTCCAATTGGCTGCAACAGCTGGAGCTGCACCCATCTGAAGCCAGGAGTCAGGAGCTTTCTCCAGGTCTCCCAGGCAGGCACAGGGGCCCAAGGACTTGGGCCATCCTCTACTGCTTTCCCAGGCCACAGCAGAGAGCTGGGTCAGAAGTAGAGCAGCTGGGACTTGAACTGACTCCCATACAGGATGCCAGCACTACAGGCGGCTGCTTCACCCACTAGCCACAGTACTAGCCCCAAGGGGGCCTGTCTCCTAGTAGCTCAGGACCTGGCAATGGGGTGGGGGTTGGGGGACCAGAGACCACGACATAGTGTCATGACTGCCCTATGGATGCCCCTGGGGCCCAGAGAAACGGCAGCATCCTATCCTGGGAGAGGTTGGAGACAGGAAGGGACACAGACACACAAAGATTCTCCAGAAGGGTTGGTGCACCATCAGACTCATTAAAGTTGGGTTGACATTTGGGGATTGTGAAAGGAAAGGCCACCAAAAAACACACCAAATACTGGAGTAAGGGAAAAGGTTTATTGTCATGTGGGGGAAACCCAACAGGCTGCCTCCCCGTGCACAGAGAGAACAGCAGCCTGTACTGGGAGAACAGGTCTTATAGAGCTTTGCGGAGGTCAGGAAGTGGGAACAGCAAATCCCATTAGGGTGGGGATTGAGCTGACACTTGTGATTGGGCCATTTGGTCACCTGACTTCTAATAAGTCAGGCTGGGCTTAGAAAGATGACACCTATTGGGCATTGCCTAAAACCTCCATTGCAATATGGCGCCTGGCGGATGTTCGAGGGGCATGTTTGCAGCTGCTGCGGTTAAGCCACATAAGATCAGACCACTGGCAGGGATAGGTCCTCTTTAGTTCCAGACACGTGGACAGTGCATGATCCCTATACTTTGCTTAGGATGCCCTGTGCGTGGCCCACCCATGCCTGCATGACCTTTTCACTGATTGGCTCCCCTGCTGAGCATGTCTTTCGTAAGCCTTATAAGCCTGTACACTTGCTCAATAAAGTAGTTCCTGCTTCAACAGAACTCAGGGGTGCTTGCTGTGATCTTGACCAGTGGACCTTACCTTTCCCGTTCGCCTTGTCGGGGAGTGCTTGTACTGTTCCCTGCTGGTCAGGGGCCAGCCTCAGGCTTAAGACCCCAACAGATAGCATCTTACTAACAGATTGGTGGGAGTTTTAGTGTAATGGGTTAAGCTGCCACCTAGGATGCTGGCATCCCATATGGGTGGTGGTTCCAGTCCTAGCTGCTTCAATTCAATCTAGCTACCTGCTAATCCACCTGGGAAAGCAGCGGAAGACTGCCATGCACATGGGAAACCTGGATGAAGCTCCTGGTTCCTGGCTTCAGCCTGGCCAGACCCAGCCATTGTGGCAATTTGCAGAGTAAACCAGCAGATGGAAAATTCTTTCTCTTTCTCTCTCTCTCTCCATGCTTTTCAAATAAATAAAATCTTAAAAAAAAAAAAAAAAAACAGAAAGGAGCATGTGTGTTAATGGTTTTGATGCATTTTGCCTCCAAAAAAAATCCCTCCTATTAAAATTTAATTGCCAATGTAGTAGTACTGAGAGGTGCTAGGGCCATTAAGAGGTGTTTGGGTCATGAAGCCTCTGTCCTCATGAAGGGACTGATGCAGTTCTCATGAGAGTGGGTTAGTTATCGCAAGAGCAGGTTGTTTTCACCCTGTGTCCCCTCCTCTCTGCATATCACTTGCCCTTTTGCTCTTCTGCTGTGTATGGGGGCAGCACAAGGCCCTCACCAGAAGCTGAGCAAAATGCAGCCACCAGATCTTAGATTTCCAGCCTCAAAGCTAAATAATCCTCTTTTCTTTTTTAAATGTTATTTAAGTTACACAAGTTTCATGTATTTCATATATGTAGATTTAGGAACATAGTGATGCTTCCCCCTCTACCCTCCCAATTGCTCTTTTCTTTATAAATTATTCAGTCTCAGGTGTTCTGTTAGAGCAGCAGAAAGTGGAGTAAGACGCTGTGTAAAGTAGAGCAGCACAGGAGAACGAGTTTGGAGAGGTGTGGTTCATAGGGTAGGTGGCACAGATCTAAGTATTATCAAATCCTTTCATAATAAGAAGAGATAAGATATGACTTTATAGTCATGGCCAGGCTCAGCCCCGCTGGAAATAACCATGAAATATATTTTATATTGCTCAAGAGTCTTCCTACAGAGGTTGGCACTGTGGCATAGCAGGTAAAGCTGCCATCTGCAGCTCCGACATCCCATGTGGGCGTCAGTTCAAATCCGGGCTGCTCCACTTCCAATCCAGCTCCCTTCTAGTGTGCCTAGGAAAACAGTGGAAGATGGCTCAGGTGCTTGGGTTCCTGCATCCACATGGGAGATCCAGAAGAAGCTCCTGGCTCCTGGATTCAGAATGGCCCAGCTCTGGCTGTTGTGGCCAGTGGATGGAAGATTCTCTCTCTCTCTCTCTCTCTCTCTCTCTCTCTCTCTCTCTCTCTCTCTCTCTCTCTCTCTCTCCCCCGTTCTGTAACTCTGCCTTTCAAATAAACAAATAAATAAATCTTTTTTTTAAAAAAAAGATTCCTTCCACTGTGTATGACGATCACATTTCCCACCAGTTACATGAGACATACACATGTGAATTCACATAGGAAATCACATCCCAGCTCTGTCAGTTATTAGCTGGGAGTTCGGAAAGGTGACCTCTTTGTGCCTATTTTCTCATTTGCAAAATGTGCACACACCTTCTACACTGAGCTGCTGAGAGAATTAAAGGAGATAGTCCACATGACCCAGAGTTCGTTTTTTTAAGATTTATTTAGTTATTTGAAAACCAGAGTTACAGAGAGAAGGAGGGAGGGAGGGAGGGAGGAGAGGGAGAGAGGGAGAGAGGGAGAGAGAGAGGGAGGTTGGCTTTACATCCGCTGGTTCACTCCCTAATTGGCCACAATGGCCAGAGCTGTGCTGATCCGAAGCCAGGAGCCAGGAGCTTCTTCTGGGTCTCCCACGTGGGTGCAGGGGCCCAAGGACTCGGGCCATCTTATCATCTTCTACTGCTTTCCCAGGCCATAGCAGAGAGCTGGATCAGAAGTGGAGCAGCCGGGACCCGAACCGGTGCCCACATGGGATGCCGTCACTGCAGGCAGCGGCTTTACCTGCTATGTCACAGCGCCGGCCCCGATCCAGAGGGGATAGTTGTATTAAGTGTGCCATAAGTGTTAGCCATACTGTGAGGATGAGCCCAGAGAACCTGGTGAAGAAATGGTCATCAAGGGCTGCTCACTCGTGGCAGCCCCAGAGATCCCAGCACTCAACGTTATCTAACGAGCTCCTCTGCACCCCAGAAGATCAAGGCTTAGAGCAACAGCGATTGGCCCTGCCTACCTCAAAGGCCCTGTGTGTACCTGGAGAAGGATGCAGGGAGGCGGCCAAGCAGGAGATAAAATCGCAAGCAGAGAGAAGGGAATGAGAGATGGACAGAGGGAGCAGCATGATAGGACCAAGGGGTTAGGAAATACACTTTATTTTTAAAGATTTATTTATTTTGAAAGGCAGTGTTACAGAAAAAGAGACAGAGAGAGAGAGAGCATCTCCTATCTTCTCATTCATCCTCCAAATAGCCATAATGGCCAGGGATGGACCAGGCCAAAGCCAGGAGCCAGGAGCTTCTTCTGGGTCTCCCACACAGGTGCAGGGGCCCAAGGACTTGGACCATCCTCTGCTGCTTTCCTGGGACCATTAGCAGGGAGCTGGATCGTAAGTGGATCACCTGGGACTCAAACAAGTGCACATGTGGGATGCTGGTGCTGCAGGAGGTAGCTTTACCCAGTATGCCACAGTGCTGGTCTCTAGGGAATACACTTTGGCAGCTCATGGGCCAGCAAGCTCATTTATTCCTGGTCTCAACCTTCCAAGGTAGACGGTGACTTCACCTGAGTGAAAAGGAACCAAAGCAAGAGTTTGTCACGTATTCAGTACTCACAAAGAGGTCCTCATATAAAACCATCCCAACCAGCAGGCAGGAGGGCATCTCGGGGGTGCTGGGTGCTCTTGCTTCTAAGAAGGTGTTTATCCAGCACTGGAGAGCAGGCAGGGAATCTCCAGCTGGGTCATTGTGCTATTATTAGGACCGCTGGTGTTACAGGGCATGTAGAGACTGTGCCAGATGGGAGTAAAACCATTAGGTCAAACATTCACAGATGAAATCCCACTCAAAACCCCACTGGACAAGAGCAGCCAAAGGCAAACGTCCCGATATGAGCCCGCATGAAAATAGAGGAGTGCGATGCTAGTAGGCGGGGTTTCAGTAAGGTCTAAACCTTGCACAGTTTGAACAAAATGGTTTTCTTTGCATGGGCCTTTCAGCATCACCCCACACTCTCCTACCCCCCTCCCTCCATTCCACTTTGGCCTGATGCTCTTTCGTAGCACTGTCCTGTGAAGTGTCACCCCAGAGATGATCCTGTCCTAGTGATCGCTCTCATTTTTCAGTGTGTGTGCTGGTTCATTCTCAGAGCCCAACTATCACAACTGGCTGCCGGCTTTTTATGTTCTTGGGCCTTCTTCCTTCTTCTTTAGTTACTGCTGATTGAGCAGGGATAATGAGGAACTGGGGTCAAGTGTTAATTAAGCAAAATAAGTCAAGCTATTCAAGATCTCGAAATATTTGGTTTCACATTGCTTAGCCACAACAGCCTTTTTTAGATGTAGTTTATTTTGATTTAATAAGCCTCCTGTTTGGGGCTGTCATCATTCTTCAACGCGACAGTAATGGAAAGAGGTTGCTGTCCAGACATTGCTACAGAGCAAGGCAAGAAGGCATGGGGCTAGTGTTTTGGCGTAGAGGATATAGCCGGCACCTGTGATGCCAGCATCCCATATGGATGCCAGCACAAGTCCCTCAAGAAGCTCCTGGTTCCTGGTTTCAGTCTGGCCCAGCCTTGGCCATTAATGCCACTTAGGGATGGAAGATCTCTCTCTTTCTCTCTCTCTCTCTCTCTCTCTCTGTAATTCTGCATTTCAAAATAAGTTTTAAAAATGAAACTTTAAAAAAAAAAAAAAGCAGTACCATCTGCCAGTGGCCACAACCCAGTCTTCACCAAAATCTTTTTTTTTTTTTTTGACAGGCAGAGTGGACAGTGAGAGAGAGACAGAGAGAAAGGTCTTCCTTTTGCCGTTGGTTCACCCTCCAATGGCCGCCGCGGTAGCGTGCTGCGGCCGGCGCATCGCGCTGATCCGATGGCAGGAGCCAGGTGCTTCTCCTGGTCTCCCATGGGGTGCAGGGCCCAAGCACTTGGGCCATCCTCCACTGCACTCCCTGGCCACAGCAGAGAGCTGGCCTGGAAGAGGGGCAACCGGGACAGGATCGGTGCCCCGACCGGGACTAGAACCCGGTGTGCCGGCGCCGCAAGGTGGAGGATTAGCCTAGTGAGCCGCGGCGCCAGCCCACCAAAATCTTTTTAAAGTTTTATTTATTTGGAGCCGTCACTGTGGTGCAGTAGGCTAAGCCTCTGCTTATGGCACTGGCATCCCATATAGAGGTGCCAATTCATGCCCTCTTCCAATTCATCTCTCTGTTTATAGCCTGAGAAAGCAGTGCAAGATGACCCAAGTGCTTAGGCCCCTGCACCAGTGTGGGAGACCAAAAAGAAGCTCCTGGCTCCTGGCTTTGGGTTGGCCCAGCTCCAGCCATTGTGGCCATTTGGGGAGTGAACCAGCAGTTGAAAGACCTTTCTCACTGTTTCTCCCTCTCTCTGTCTGTAGCTCTATTTCTTAAACAAATAAAATATTTTTAAATGTTCTTTACTTATTTATTTAATTCATCTGAAAGTCAAAGAGACAGATAGACAGAAATCTCTCATCTGCCAATTCAATTCCCAAATGCCCACAACAGCTGGGGATGGGCCAAGCCAAATCCAGGAGCCAAGAACCAGGAGACAGGAATTTTATCTGGGTCCCCCATGTGTATGGTAGAGACCTCACTATGTGAGCCAGCACCTACAGCCTCCCAGGGTGCACACTAGCAGGAAGCTAGGATTAGGAACAGAGCTGGAAATCCAACTCACTCACTCTGAAATGGAATACAAATGTCCCAAGTAGTGTCTTGGCTGCCAAGCCAAATGCCTGCCCCCTCAGAAAAATACTTTTTTTTTAGGATTTATTTATTTATTTGAAAGTCAGAGCTATGGAGAGAGGGAGAGACAGAAATCTTCCATCCACTGGTTCACTCCCCAAATGGCAGCAACAGCCAGAGCTGTGCTGGTCCAAAGCCAGGAGGAAGGAGCTTCCTCTAGGACTCCGTTATGGGTGCAGGGGCCCAAGCACTTGGACCATCTTCTGCTGCTTTCCCAGGCATATCAGCAGGGAGCTGGATTGGAAGTGGGGCAGCAGGCACCCATATGGGATACCGATGTTGCAGGTGGTGGCTTTACCTACTACCCCACAGCACTGGCCCTTCAGCAAAACTTTGAAGAAAACTTTTGATGTCAATATGTAATAATTGGCTAGTAAATTTACCACTCTTGAAAATTCACTCCTAACTCCTGTTTTATTGCTAAGTAACAGACATCACAATGAGCAAACAATTGCTAGTGTGTTTTACATATAAGATACTGGCATGGCACCGGGTAAACATACAGGGAGAATACATGAATGGAAGAGATGAGACATGTATGTTTAAATATATTTGTGGATATTTAACATGAAAACAAATAAATGACCAACTAACACATGCTGGAAACCAAATAAGTAAGCTCTACTGCTCATTTTGGTCTGGACAGTCCCAGTTTCTGCCTGTTTGCTCAGTGTAACTGTGCTCCCTTTAACTCTAAGACATCGCAATTTAGATACTAAATGACTGGGTCCTTGTATGTATAGAGCAGTAGCCTAGGAACGAAGGGGAAGGAGGGATTGTCACTGGTGAGGGCAGTTGGCGGGGAGTTCGTGGAGTTGGTAGAAATTGAGTTGGACCCTGAAAGAAGCGTTGAAGCTTGGGCAAGAGGAGAGTAGCTTCCGGGAGAATATCAAGAACAAAGGAGGCCGGTGCCGCAGCTCACTCGGCTAATCCTCCGCCTGTGGCACCGGCACCGTGGGTTCTAGTCCTGGTTGGGGCGCCAGTTCTGTCCCGGTTGCTCTTCTTCCAGTCCAGCTCTCTGCTGTGGTCCGAGAAGGCAGTGGAAGATGGCCCAAGTGCTTGGGCCTCTGCACCCGCATGGGAGACCAGGAGGAAGCACCTGGCTCCTGGCTTTGGACCAGCGAAGTGCTGGCTGTAGCGGCGATTTGGGAGATGACCCAGCGGAAGGAAGACCTTTCTCTCTGTCTCTCTCTCTCACTGTCTAACTCTGCCTGGTAAATAAAAAAAAGGGGACAAGAATGGGCATGGGAATAAATCACAGCCGTGGTACAACTCCAGGGGACTCCATCCACACTATGTTCCCGGTGCGACTGCTGCCTCTAAGGCTATGGAATACTTGAGGAGCTGTTAGAAACTTACTTCAGCTGGGTAGGCATCTACCTTAGTGGTTACGGTGTCCATGCCCCAGATCAGAGTATGGAGGTTCAATTCCTGGCTCTAGCTCTTTATCCCAGCTTCCTGCTAATTCAGACAATGGTGAGGCAACAGTGACAGCTCAAGGAGCTGGGTTCCTGCCACTCACATGGGAGACCTGGGTTGAGTTCCCAGCCCCCAGCTTTGACCTGACCCAGTCCTGGCTGTCGCAGGCATCTGGGGATTGAACCAGCGCAAGAGAGCACGCTCTCTGTATATCTGTTTCTCTCCTTATCTCTCTGCCTCTTAAATAAATAAATAAGCACCTTCACTGGAGAAGAGAATTTGTGTAGAGGACTTGTGGAAGATATGAATAAAAACAAGCAAAGAACAGATTAAGAAACTCAAGTTTTACCCTCTGGTGATAGGAATCTAATGGTAGAACTATGAGTAGAGAACGAATCCTACGTCGAAATGTTTTGGGAAGATTAATATTCCCAGCTAAACTGGCCGAGTTATTGAAAGGAAAAGAAAGGGGAAGTGAGTTTCCAGGGTTGGAAATGCCCAGAGAGACATGATAAGATTGTGAGTTACAGCAGTGGCAGTAGAAAAGGGGTACAAAGAGTGACTTCTGAGAATTTGCGAAGGCGGGAGTGACAGTTTGGTAATGGCCAACTGAGCAAGCAGAGGACAGAGGGACTCAGGGGTGGGCGCTTGGCTTGCGTCTGATGTCGAGTGCCTACGACTGACACATGGCTCTGCTCCAGACTCCAGCTTCCCGCTAATGCAGACCTTGGGAGGCAGTGGCAATGGCTCAAATAATTGGGTTCCTGACAACCACATGCAAGACCTGGCTTTGCTCCTCCTGTGGGTATCTGGGGAGTGAACCAGCTGATGGAAGCTCTCTCTCACTCTAGATGTCTGTCTTGCTCTCTTTGGCTTCTCTCTCTCTCTTGTTCTCCTCAAATAAATGAAAAAAAAACTTAAAACATTTTTAAAAAATGACCTGAGATTTCAAATCTGAGTCACTGAGAAAGAGATGATATCAAAGATGAATATAGAGAAGTTGTTGGGGGGAGTTAGCTTTTGGAGAAAAAATGTGCTATGCTCCAGACATGAGGAGTTTGAGACACCCATTTGCAAGTGTCCAGCAGGAAACATTAAGTCACAGCAAAGACAGGAGATCCTGGCTGGAGAGACAGATTTAGGAGTTCTATGGAGCAGTGGATAATTGAACAGAAAAGTGTTCTTCAAAATAATAAGCAACAGACAGCCCAGGATTATCACTTGGGTCACAGTTATACAAGGGGAGTTAAAAAAACTCATGGAAAATGACATTAAATTATAAATTTATTTTGCTGCAAAAAATTTGGAAATCCATGCATATAAGAGGTTTTCAGGGGGCTGTGCTACGCTGCAGTGGGTAGAGCTGCCGTCTGCAGTGCCAGCATCCCATATGTGCGTTGGTTTGAGTCCCGGCTGCTCCACTTCTGATCCAGCTCTCTATTATGGCCCAGGAAAGCAGTAGAAGATGGCCCAAGTGCTTGGGCCCCTGCACCCACGTGGGAGATCCGGAAGAAGCTCCTGGCTCCTGGCTTCAGACTGGCGCAGCTCCGGCCAGATGGCAACCAGCAGATGGAAGTCCAGCATATGGAAGTCCTCTCTCTCTCTCTCTCTCCCTCTCTCTCTCTCTCTCTCTCCACTTACCTCTCCTTCTCTCTCTGTGTAACTCTGACATTCAAATAAATAAATAAATATTTTAAAAAGGTAAATTCCCCACTGTACTTAAAAGACGTTGTGGGTTGCCTTTAAATAACTCTGCCTTCGCTCATCACCTCTCAAAATGTTCTTACCCCTCTCTATGAAGCTGCAAATGTTGGGAGTGGTGTTGTGGCACAGTGGGTGAACCCATCACCACCTGCTACACCATCACCTGCAGCTCTGCCAGCATCCCATATGAGCACCCGTTTGCAAGTCCCAGCTGCTCCACTTCTGATCCAGTCCCCTGCTAATATGCCTGGGAAAGCACTAGAAGATGACCTGAGGGCTTGGCCTCCTGCCACCCACATGGGAGATTTGGATGGAGTTCCAGGCTCCTGGCTTGGGCCTGGCCCAGCCCTGGCTGTTATGAGCATGTGGGGAGATTCACTTCCAGCAGATGGAAGATTTCTCTGTCTCTCCATCTTTCTCTGTCACTCTGCCTTTCAAATAAATAAATAAATAAATCTTTAAAATGCAAATGTCTTAATTTATTTAAGAGGAAGAGGAACAGAACTCTCATTTTCTGGCTCACTTTGCAAATGCCTATGAAAGCCAGGAACGGGCCAGGCTGAAGCCAGGGATTGGGACGTCAGCCTAGGTCTCCCAACAATCTGAGCCATCACCTGCTGCCTCGCAGCGGGAGCATGAGCTGGAACTGTGAGTAGAGCTGGGACAAACCCAGCACTCACAGGGGATGCAGGCATCCCAGCCAGTGTCTCAATTGCTATGCCGATGCCCGCCTCTTATTTTTAAATGCAGTATCTGTGTGTCATTCACATAGCTATAAAAATATGTGCTGGATTAGACAGGCACCTTTTACTGTTTTCTTTTTTTTAAGATTTATTTATTTATTTGAAAGTCAGAATTACACAAAGAGAGGTTTAACAGGAATAAAATCTCTTCTAACGTAGCCACTTTTTTTTTTTTTTTTTTTGCCAGGCAGAGTTAGACAGTGAGAGAGAGAGAGACAGAGAGAGAGTTATAGATAGTGAGAGAGAGACAGAGAGAAAGGTCTTCCTTCCGTCGGTTCACTCCCCTAATGGCCACTACGGCTGGCACTACGCTGATCTGAAGCCAGGAGCCTGGTACTTCCTCCCGGTCTCCCATGCGGGTTCAGGGACCTAAGCACCTGGGCCATCCTCCACTGACCTCCCAGGCCACAGCAGACAGTTGGACTGGAAGAGGAGCAACCAGAACAGAATCCGGGGTCCCAACCGGGACTAGAACCTGTGGTGCCAGTGCCGCAGGTGGAGGATTAGCCAAGTGAGCCACGACGCCAGCCGGAACATGGCCACTTTCACACATTGTATCCATCAGCTTTAGGGGGTGGGAAGCAAATGCCTGGCTTATTGTTAAAAACTCACTTCCTGGTTTGTTTTCTGCAAAGCTGTTTCTCTTCTGCTGATTAATAATAATTTTCTGGATCTCACTATCTGATTCCCTTAGGGAATTCTTCCCAGTGATTTAATTTAGTTTATGTTCTCATTAGTGCCACTTCCACTCCAGCAGATTTCTTGGGCTTGCACATCATTGCTTTTCCATACGATAAAGTGCATTAGCAACTCTCCGAACATCCAGGGGAAAGGGAGCTCTTTGATGCAATGGGCTCTACCTCATTTGCCCCTTGCTTCTGGTCCAACTCCCTGGGCCCTTTTGGAGCTTCTTCAGCAGATAATTCCATCGACAGAGAATCAGGGCTGAGCTGGGACATCAAGGTCGGCGGCTGACGAAAGTATTTTTATCCTCAAGGAAAGCACCACCCCTTCGAGTATTTTTAATGCCACTATTCCAGTAGTGATGCAGAGTTGTCTGATACACTCATCGTTTTCTTCCAGGCTCCAGAGCTTACCCAGACATGATTGTGAGCATTAAATTATCTGGGCTATGGAATCAAAGAGCTAAGTGCTGCACACCAGGCTGTTTGATCTGCCATTCTAAGCAACGGTTCTCACTTTATCTGCACGTTGGAAACAAGTGGAGCGCTTTAAGAAAATTGATGCTTGGGTCTCATTCCCAGAGATTTTGATTTAATTGGTATGATGTGAAGTAGAGACAGTGGGTATTTTTTAAAAAGTTAATCTAGGGGCTGGTGCTGTGGCATAGTGGGCTAAGTGTCTGCTTGCGGCAATGGAATTCCATATGGGCACCAGTTTGAGTCCCAGCTGCTCCTCTTCCAATCCATCTCTCTGCTATGGTCTGGGAAAGCAGTGGAAGATGGCCCAAGTGTTTCGGCCCCTGCACCTGTGTGGGAGACCCAGAAGAAGCTCCTGGCTTTGGATTAGCTCAGCTCCGGCCGTTGCAGCCATCTGGGGAGTGAACCAGTGGATGGAAGACCTTTCTCTCTCTGTCTCTCTCTCTGTAACTCTGCCCCTCAAATAAATAAAAACCTTTTTTTAAAAAGTAAATCTATCTGTTAATTCCATTTTCCATGAATTTAAAAAGATTTAGATATTTTTATTTCTTTTAAATTTTTATTTATTTCTTTTTTATTTCTTAATTTGAAAAGCAGAGAGACAGAGAGACATTCCATTTACTGGTTCACTACCCAAGGGCTGGGCCAGACCAAAGCCAGAACCCCAGATCTCAATTCAGTTTTCCCATGTGAGTGGCAGGCACATAGATACTTGAGCCATTACCTGCTGCCTCCTGCAGTGTGCATTAGCAGGAAACTAGAATCAGAATCAGAGCTGGGACTTGAACCCAGACACTCTGATATGGGATGTGAGTATCCCAAGTGATATCTTAACTGTTGTGCCAAATACATGCCACCTCTCCCACCCCATAAGTCGTTTTTGTTTGAGAGACAGAGAGAGAACAAGAGAGAAAGCTCCAACCTATTGATTCACTCCTCAGATGCCTACAATGGTTCAATCCAGGTCTCCCAGGAGGCTAGCAGGAGCCCAGATGTTTGAGGCTGCCCCCAGGGGTTGATGGAAGGCTGGAGCCAGAGCCAGAGCAATCATCAAATGCAGCCATTCCAATATGGGACAGGGGCATCTTAACCAGGAGGCCGAAAGCCTACTTCAGCAGAGAGGGTTTTTTTTATATCTTTTTTTTAAATTTAACTTTTATTTAATGAATATAAATTTCCAAAGTACAGCTTATGGGTTACAATGGCTTCCCCCTCCCAGAACTTCCCTCCCACCCACAACCCTCCCCTTTCCCGCTCCCTCTCCCCTTCCAATCACATCATGATTCATTTTCAATTTAGTATATATATCAGTTTAGTATATATTAGGTAACGATTTCAACAGTTTGCCCCCATATAGCAACACAAAGTGAAAAAAAATACTGTTGGAGTAATAGTTATAGCATTAAATAAGAGTGTACAGCACATTAAAGACAAAGATCCTACATAATATTTTTTTAAAAAAATTAATTTTCTATGCCATTTCCAATTTAACACCAGTTTTTTTTTTCATTTCCAATTATCTTTATATACAGAAGATCGATTCAGTATATAATTAGTAAAGATCTCATCAGTTTGTACCCATGCAGAAACACAAAGTGTAAAAATACTGTTTCAGTACTAGTTATAGCATCACTGCACATTAGACAACACATTAAGGACAGATCCCACATGGGATGTAAGTACACAGTGACTTCTGTTGCTGACTTAACAATTTGAACTGATCAGCGCTTGTCCTGACTCTAGATGTACAATGTAATACTTTATCCTTTTTAGTATTTGTTGTTGTTGTTGTTGTTGTTGTTGTTCTAGTACTAGTGGTTGAACTCTGTAATTAACACACAATTATTCTTAGGTGTTTAAATTTTGACTGAAAAGTGATCCCTGTTAAATTTAAGAGTGGAAAAAGAGAGGGAGGAGATGTACAATTTGGGACATGCACAATCAGACTTGCCCCAAATGATGGAGTTAGAAATGTGCCAGGGGATTCCAATACAATCCCATCAAGGTGGCATGTACCAATGCCATCTCACTAGTCCAAGTGATCAATTTCAGTTCACATTCGATGGCTCTGATAGGTCTAAGAATCAAAGGGATCACACAAACAAGACAAGTGTCTGCTAATACTAACTGATAGAATCAAAAAGGGAGAGAAAGATCCAACATGGGAAATGGGATACACAGCAGACTCATAGAATGGCAGACGTCCTAAATAGCACTCTGGCCTCAGAATCAGCCCTTAAGGCATTCGGATCTGGCTGAAGAGCCCATGAGAGTATTGTAGGCATGGAAAGCCAAGATACCAAGGAAAAGAAAAAAAGAAGAAGACCTAAATGAAAGATCTCTGCGAGTGAGATCCCAGTGGAAAGAACGGGGCCATCAAAGAAGGAGGTACCTTTCTCTGAAGGGAGGAGAGAACTTCCACTTTGACTGTGACCCTATCGGAATAAGATCAAAGTCAGCGAACTCTAAAAGCTTCCATAGCCCTGGCAACTCATGACTAGAGCCTAGGGAGATTACTGACGCCATGAACAGGAGCAGAGAGGATTTTTAAAAGCAAGTATAGAGTTCTTAGGGAGGATCCAAGATGGTGGAATAGGAAGGGAGCACATTGATATTCTTCAGCAAGACACAGGTTAATAAAAGTGGAGATACTGCAGGGTCAAGGAAGAGTAGGGGAAGAAACAGCAGAGGAAACTCTTCTGGAACTAGTGATTCACAGTGGACCTGCGTGGAGAGCGTGGGAGCCCAAGTTCGGGACACCAGCAGCAGACTCAACGCACCAGCGCTGGAACGCGAGGTGAGCCGAACCTCCATAGCCCGAGACACCAGCGGGCAAGCGGAAAGAGGAGGCTAGAGGGAACGAGGCTTGAAACTCCGTGAGGAAAAGTTCAACAGGCTAACTAGAAGAGAGAGAGGGAAAAAAAAAAAAGTGACCGAAACGGACACGAGTTTCTCTCTCTCCGCTCACCCCTCAAGGGCGAGCAAGACAAAGAGCAGGCGCCATTTTGGACATACGTCATAAGCAGGGCGACCTCAGGTCTGCACCGGCCCTGAGCCTAGCAGAAAAACCTGACTCTGGGGGGAGGGGTGAAATAACTGGAGATTAGCATCTAACTTGGCAACCCAGTGGGAGACTGCAGGAGAATTGGAGCCCACACCGAGGGCAGTGGAGATTCCCTGTGTGGTCCTTGGGAAAGAGCTTCCAATCTCTGGCTCCTGTGGGTATATCATTTGCCTGCTAACTACCTCCAATTACATTCAGCTGTGCAGAATTACTTCCCTTTTGAATCAACAAAAGAAAGAGACATTTACCACACCTAACCTGGGAGTGTCATCTTGACACACCCTCAACCCTGAGGAACCAAACACAGCTCTCAGTCCACACCCATCTCAAGCCTCTAAGGCTCCACCAAAAGCAGACAGTCCACTTAATCTAGAGTCATAGTGTAACAAGAAAAAAAAAAACACCACAGTGAAGAAACCAAATATCTCCAACATGCCAAACAACAAACGCAAAAACCAAGCTAACAAGAACAAGGAAGACACTATGACGCCCCCAAATGAAAAAGACACCCCAATTCAAGATTATGAAGATGATGAGATAGAAGAAATGCAAGAAATGCAAGAAGCGGATCTCAAAAAACTGATAAGAACATTAAGAAGTTCTCAAAAACAAATTCTTGAACTACAGAAATCCTTAAAGGACAAGATAGAAAATCTCTCTCGTGAAAGTGAAATATTAAGGAGGAATCAAAATGAAATGAAACAACTAGTGGAACAAGAAATGGTGATTGTGACGAGAAATCATAATGAAATGAAGAATTCAATAGATCAAATGACAAACACATTAGAGAGCCTTAAAAACAGAATGGGCGAAGCAGAAGAGAGATTATCAGACTTAGAAGACAGAGAACAGGAAAGGAAACAGGCAAACCAAAGAAAAGAAGAAGAAATTAGAAATCTAAAAAATATGGTCGGGAATCTACAGGATACTATTAAAAAATCTAACATTCGGGTTCTAGGAGTTCCTGAAGGCATGGAGAAGGAGAAAGGATTAGAAGGCATTTTCAGTGAGATACTAGCAGAAAATTTCCCAGGTTTGGAGGACAGAGGCATCTTAGTACAGGAAGCTTATAGAACCCCTAACAAACATGACCAAAAGAGATCCTCACCACGACACGTCATAATCAAACTCACCACAGTGAAACATAAAGAAAAGATTCTAAAAGGTGCAAGAGAGAATCGTCAGATTACTCTTAGAGGATCTCCAATTAGACTCACAGCAGACTTCTCATCAGAAACCCTACAAGCTAGAAGGGAATGGCGAGACATAGCCCAGGTACTAAGAGAGAAAAACTGCCAGCCCAGAATATTATATCCTGCAAAGCTCTCATTTGTGAATGAAGGTGAAATTAAGACTTTTCATAGCAAACAGAAACTGAAAGAATTTGTTGCCACTCATCCTGCCCTGCAAAAGATGCTTAAAGATGTGTTACACACAGAAACACAGAAACATGGTCACCAATATGAAAGAAGGTAAAGGAAGGAAACCTCACAGCAAAAGATCACAGGAAGCTCAATTTCTCTTTGACATAGAATTAAACTCTGATGCACTGTTAGAGCAATGTGTTAAAGTAATCTATTATGTTCTCTTGATGTCTGTTAAATTCTAATTGTTCAAAAACAGCTGAATTTTTATTAAGAGCTATGGGTTATTTAACTATGTGCTTATTTTCAAAGACTTGAATAATCACCTTGTAACAATGATCAAATTTGGTCTATGTTATGTCATGATTTTAAGGAATCTTAGTTCAACCAGATATTTTGGATTTTGATATTGGTCTATTATGCTATGTTATATGTGCGTACATATTGTATGTCCACATGGGGAAATTTTATTAAGAGTTTTATTTTAAATGGCTTTTAGATAAGATTGTCCATAAATTTAAGCTGCTAAAATCAATCAAAGATACATTTTAATTTGTGTGACCTGAATCTGTGTATCATATGTTTTAAACTTGTTGGTAGAAAGAAACTAAAAACATTTTATATGGTTGTGCTTAAGTTTACTGGTTAAACAAACTACACCATCTTAGATATTTAAGAGGTGTTTTCAAATACATGATTCTTAAAATTTATAGAAGGCATTGGACCTGCTGGTAAATGTTTTCTTAAGTTCTTATCTAAGGGTTGAAACGGTTTGCTAAGTATTCATGTAATATTGCTATTGTCAGCAAGTGATCTAGGACTTGCTCCCTCATTTCTCTATTCTAAGCCCAACTTGTTCTTTCATTTCTCTATTCTCTTCAAGGTAGGGAACTAATTCTATTATGAAGGAATCTGTAGGACGCACAATTTAATCTTTAGACAATATAAGAGATGGCTAACATTTTTCTGTAATAGCATAGCCAAAATAAGAACTTAAATAATAATCTCATAGCTAGATTCACATCGCCATCAGCGAAGTATACAGTAAGTAAAAAAAAAAAAAAAAAAAAAAAAAAAAAAAAAAAAAAAAAAACCTCCCTTTCAGACCAAAGGGAAAGAAAGTTTTTAAGTGAGAATATAATTTTCCTCATGGGCATTGTCTACCTTAGAAAAACTACTACAGAACATGCCTGTGACTATAGACTTGTAGTTCAGGCCACCGAAGATTAGAGATGGGATACGGGCACTCCCTTGACTTGCATCCTCTGGTCTGCTTTAACACAAACCAGGAGGAAAAGAAAGCTAGGCATCAGAAGCAATGGGTGGCAGGCCTATTAATGGCTGATCTGTACGGTGATCTGCCCTCAAGGAGACCCAACAGGCCAGTCCACTGCAGTGGCTTTCAATGTGGTAAGTCTGGGCTTCAGCAGAAGTCAGCTTGTGAAGAGCCCTGGCAGCTCTGCCAAGAGTTGGATCACTGGAAATGGACCTGCCCTGGAGTCGAAGGATGCCCAGGTCAGAGCCACAGATCTTATTGGCTCTAAGTTGAAAAGCCCTTCACTCAGCCCAACTTCCAAAGTGACCACTGCAGCTGAGGGTATGGACAAGTAGGGTCAGCAACATTGCAGGCAGAACTGTAAATTTCTTGTTAGAGATGCCACCTGCCTTTACCTGGCCAGCTCTCCTCCCAGGCCAGCCAAGTAATGAAAGTCAACAGAGTGCCTTCCCCTAGGAGGTTCACACCTCCCTTAGGATATACCCCATGTGAAGAGATAGATAGGTCTGGGCCTCTTAACTTACAAGGCCTAAAGCCCAACAGATTATTATCAAGCCCCTTCTATCAGATTCTATTTGCCTCTCAATCAGAAAACTTAATTGTAGCTTAGACAGCACCTTTCTTAGCTCCTCTAATATTGACTCTGTCCTTTGTTCTAGACCCTGTCTAGTGCACTTGGGCCTCATTCCTTTGTAATCATAACCTCTACTCTACCACCAATGGCTCTACTCCCAACCTGTGTGTACTGATGGTCCTCTTCCCCACTTAATGCTGTATAATTGTTCAGACCTGGTAAATGCCACTCTTAGGATCATTGGTTACTATCCTCACCCTGTCTTTTATGTCCTTGTCTAAATATGATCAGAGTCGGGGAACTTGGAAGGCTTCCATAGCCTTGGCAACTCATGACGACAGCCTAGGGTGGTTACTGGTGCCATAAACTAGAGTGTCAATTTGTTGGGTCAACAACAGGAGTCACTGTGCACTTGCTCCTGATGTGGGATCTCTGTCCTTAATGTACTGTACATTTTGATTTAATGCTATAACTAGTACTCAAACAGTATGTTTCACTTTGTGTTTCTATGTGGGTGCAAACTGTTGAAATCTTTACTTAATATATACTAAATTGATCTTCTGTATATAAAGAGAATTGAAAATGAATCTTAATGTGAATGGAAGGGGAGAGGGAGCGGGAGAGGGGAGGGTTGCGGGTGGGAGGGAAATTATGGGAAGGGGAAGCCATTGTAATCTATAAGCTGTATACTGGAAATTTATATTCATTAAATAAAAGTTAAAAAAAAAAAAAAGCAAGTATAGTGGTTGCCAGTGTTGAGGAGCAGGACTGTAATCAACAGGAGTGATACAATCCAACGGTGCATAATGCTATCACAAGACAGTAGGGGGCAGAGTTGACTTAAATTTATACAGAGATAAACGTCTACACAGGAAATAGCGAGCCATTAAGAAACCTTTACTCTGTATGTTGTGGTCAGCTTTTGCCACAAAGCTCTCATGGACTGGTAGAGTCAAATTGCTTTTTGTAGAAATTGCCATGTGCTGGGAGGCCCCTTGGCCGTGGCTGATCAGGAGGGTCACTCTACAATTTGTTGTCCAAACCAGCACACTTTTGAGAGTGCAAGGGGACAGTATTAATGATTAAGCCAGGACGATAAGCGTAAGCCAGTGTGGTGGTGAGCAAAATAGGACATATGGTTACCGTGTCTTCTATGGGGTCCAGGAGAAGGGCTACGATCTGTAATATGGCTTTATTATCACAACCCATAGTGACTATGTACTTTCGCTGATCCCTAAAATCTCCTGCATTATTTTCATGTATTCCCTTTTATCATTGTTCCACATCATACCAGATACTTTGGGCAATGGAAAAGAAACTTCAGGGGCTGGTGCTGTGGTGTAGCGGGTTAAAGCCTTGGCCTGCAGCATCGGCATTCCATATGGGCACCGGTTCAGGTCCTGGCTGCTCCTCTTCTGATCCAGCTCCCTGCTAATGCACCTGGGAAAGCAGTGGATGGGGGCCCAATTGCTTGAGCCCCTGAACTCATGTGGGAGACCTGGAAGAAGCTCCTGGCTCCTAGCTTCAAGTTGGCTCAGCTCCATCCATTGAGGCCATTTGGGAAGTGAACCAGTGGATGGAAGACCTCTCTCTGTCTTTACCTCTTTCTCTGTAACTCTGCCTTTCAAATAAATAAAATAAATCTTAAAAAAAAAAAAGGAACTTTCAAACATGCTTTTAAGTATCAAGTACTTGTACAATCTAGGTGGGGAGAGAGGACGGATACAGGATAGTTTTCCTTAAATAAAATGCAAGAACCTCCTCAAACACACTTTCAGGGAGCAGAGTATGACAAACCCAGTAATAATTTAGTAAGAATACTACCATAGATTATATTTTGGCTCTCTTTGACTTATGATGACTCTACTCACAGGGTCCTATCATGGTCCCTACATACCTCCAGCACCTCCAGTAGGCAAAGACAAGTTCACTTCCTGAGCTTCTCTGGGTCCACACCTTAGAAATTCTATTCCTTGTGAGTACAGCTACTCTTCCGGGTGCCCTCTTTAGCCCTAGAGAGTTAACTCAACTGTTAAGCCACTGACCCTCAAATTGAATCAAGGAATTTAATTTTAATATGGAAGGTGTAGTACACTTTATGAAAAGCAAATACTACGAAACTGATCATTTAAGTAAACGGCCTCAAGTATGGTGCACCAGAAGCTGAGCCAATCTGGACTCAAAGACCTTTCCTTCCCGCCCCACACTTTTTGAATGACAGCCGCAGTGCTGACCTGTATTTAATTTAATGTCTCCCACAAGGTTTTTTTTTTTTTTTCTACCAGTTTTTAACATGAGGCACAAATGTTCATTATTTTGTATTTAGGAGGATTACCCTTCCTCCTTTGCTGATTTACTATGTATTAATCCTTATTTGGGTTACTTTATTTTCTAATAATTAATCCCACACTTTTTCCACACTCAAGTGATAAGTTTAATTATCAAGACTGACTAGGAAACCTTAGGAAATGCAGATAATTAAAGCATGTTGGTAAAGAAAGCAACGTTATAAAGATCAATGCTGGGGCCAGCACTGTGGTGTAGTGGGTAAAGCAGCTGCCTGCAGTGCCGGCATCCCCATACGTGTGCCGGTTCGAGTCCCAGCTGCTCCACTTCCAATTCAACTCTCTGCTATGGCCTGGAAAGCAGTGGAAGATGGCCCAAGTCCTTGGACCCCTGCACCCACGTGGGAGACCCAGAAGAAGCTCTTGGCTCAGCTCCAGCCGTTGCACCCATCTGAGGAGTGAACCAGTGGATGGAAGATCGATCTCTCTCTCTCTCTCTCTCTCTCTGCCTCTGCCTGTCTGCAACCTTTCAAATAAATAAGTAAATCTTTTAAAAACAACAACAAAGTACATGGTAATAGAATTAAAAGATAAGTTTTTTTTTTTTAAATCAATGTTGTTAGAAAATGGTTAGGATCATTTCTTTCAACATGCTTTGATTGCCACCAAGGCCAGTCAGATGGTTTGTCAAATCTTTGCATTGTGAATGGGATGAAGATGGATTGGTGGGGAAGCAAGCATGGACCAGGCCAATCCATCTCCCACACTATGGATGATGTCTCCAACTGAGACTCAGATCAGCTGCACCAGATTTGTGTAACAAGAAGAGTTCTTGGGGCTGGCACTGAGGTGTAGCAGGTAAAGCTGCTGCCTGCAGCACCAGCATCCCACAAGAGCAACAGTTTGAGACTTGGCTGCTCCACTTCTGATCCAGCTCTCTGCTATTGGCTTGGAAAGCAGTAGAAGATGGCCCAAGTCCTTGGGCCCCTGCACCCACGTGGGAGACCTGGAAGAAGCTCCTGGCCCTGGCTTTGGATCAGCTTAGCTTCAGCCATTGCTGCCATCTTTCTCTCTCCCTCAGCTCACTGTAACTCTGCATTTCAAATAAAATAAATAAATATTTTTTTAAAAAGGCATACTAACCATCCAACTGAAAGTTGTTTTCTTAAAAAAAAAAAAGAAATAGCTTTGTTGTTTGTTATGAAAGTATTCTATGCTTATAAAACACCTAGACATCACAGACAAAAAGAGAAGTAAGACTCACTCTACATCCATCTAGAAGTAACTCAGGATGTTTGGGAGTATCTTTGCTATATAAAATATTTCTTAGTCAAATAGACATTATTTGGAGCCTACTTAAAAAAAAATTTCCAGGGGCTGGCATTGTGGCCCAGTAGGTTTAACCACTACCTGCAATGCCAGGATTCCATATAGGTGCTGGTTCAAGTCCTGGCTGCTCCACTTCCAATCCAGTTCCCTGCTTATTCACCTGGGAAAGTAGTGGAAGATGGCCCAAGTACTTGGGCCCCTGTATCACGTGGGAGGACCGGATGGAATTCCAGGCTCCTGGCAGCCTGGCCCAGCCTTGGTCATTGTAGCCATTTGGGGAGTGAACCAGTGGATGGCCTATTTCTGAATCTCTTCCTCTCTGTAACTCTGCCTCCAAGTAAATAAATAAATCTTTTAAAAAAAAAAAAGAAAAGAAAGAAAAGTTCCATAATAGATTATAACATCTTTTCCTACCGATAAGTATAAAACCACATCATTACTTAAGTGATGATGACACACAGAGCATACTTGGTATTAAAAGCAGAAATTCTGTAGCCCAGCAACATTTATTAAAGTGTACTTGAGCAATGGAAAAACAAAGCAAAACAAAAACGATTCGCAATTAGGGCAGCTCCCAGAATCAAGTTCTGAGAACTCTATCCAACAAGACTATCAGATCGCATTTAGAGAAAACTGGAAGTGAGACGAAGAAAACAACTTATTGGCTAGAGTTTAGTTGGTGACAATTCAACACATTAATTGGCATGGATATCCTACAACCTGCCGAACCCCGGTTACTGTGATTAAACCCTATATTTAGTCTGTTAACCCTAGGATAGGCACCCAGTCCAAATCCATGGCCTCCCACAAATTTTCATATTGACTTAACTAATTTTATTTTGATGAGCATTTAGGTGATTTCCAGTCTTCCAGTGTTGTCAACATTATGATAACAAACACCTCACGTGTGCTCGTTATGAGTGCGGAAGTGTGAGAGCTGTAACTGAAGGGCTGCTTAGAGGCTGGATCAGCGCCGTGACCTCACAGATGGGAAACTGAGGCAGAGACAGGCTCTGGGGAAGTAGAATCCAGGCTTTTTGATGCTACTTCTACTGCTTTTTCCAGCCTATGCTACTACTGTCTTTTGAAAAAATTATTTAGGGGGCTGGCGTTGTGGTGTAGCAGACTAAATTCCATATGGGTGCCAGTTTGAGTCCCAGTTGCTCCACTTCTGATTCCGCTCTCTGCTAATGGCCTGGGAAAGCAGTAGGGGATGGCCCAGGTGTATGTATGGGCCCCTGCACCTATGTGGGAGACCCAAAAGAAGCTCCTGGCTCTCTCTCTCCCTCTTCCTCTCTCTCTTTCTTTCTCCTTCTCTCTGCCTGTAACCATGCCTCTCAAGTAAATAAATAAATCTTTTAAAAAAGAAAAAATTACTTGAGTATTAGAAAGTCATTAAATTGCACTAATTTTTCTTTCTTACTTCAATATTGAAAAGATTGTGACTGAAAAGCTTACTCCTCCTAGAGTCATTTGCATTCTTTTTTTTTTAAGATTTTATTTATTTATCTAAGAGGCAGAGTTACAGACAGAGAGGGAGAGACAGAGAGAAAGGTCTTCCACCTGCTGGTTCACTTTCTAAATGGCCACAATGGCCAAAGTTAGGCTGGTCCAAAACCAGGAGCCTGTAGCTTCTTCCAGGTCTCCCACGTGGGTGCAGGGGCCCAAACACTTGGGCCATCTTCTACTGCTTTCCAGGCCAAAAGCAAAGAGCTGGATCAGAAGCAGAGCAGCCAGGACACAAACCAGCACCCATATGGGATAGGAGCGCCACAGATGGAGGCTTAACGTACTATGCCACAGCGCCAGTCCCAGGGTCATTTGCATTTTGAGATTTGTTTGTAGTTGTGAAATAAGTTAGCAGACTCATGTGTGGCCTCTGAAATGAGGGTATGGTATTTATCAAGTACCTGAAATCATTTAGAGCCGGTACTATCAGTTTATTTCTGGCAGTATTTTGTGGCAGTGAAGGGTGGGAGTTGAAAATTAGAGGTAGGTAGTGGTTGGTGTTAGGGCAGAATACAAGGACTTCAAAAAGTTCATGGAAAGGGGAATTAAAACATAAGCTTATTTTTGTTCAAAAATCTTTCAAAATTCATGCATATGAGGGAGTTTATAAGGTTCATAAAAATGTGTATTATGAAAAAACTATGTATGTATTTCAAAATTTCTTGACTCCAAAATAAACTTATCTTTTAAAAAAAGATTTGATTATTTATTTATTTGATAGAGTAACATAGAGAGAGAAGAAAGAGAGAGAGCAAAAGAGAGAGAGAGAGAGAAACATCTTCCATCTACTGCTTCACTCCCCAAATAGCTGCAATGGCCAGGTCTGAGCCAGGCTGAAGTCAGAAGCCAGGATTTCCATCCAGGTCTCCCTCATGGGTGTCAGGGATGCAAATACTTTGACCATCTTCCACTGCCACCTCAGGGGTGTTAGTAGGGAACTGGATTGGAAGTGGAGCAGCCAGGACTTGAGCCAGGACTCTGATATGGGATGCTGGCATCACAAGTGGCAGCTTAACCCCACTATGCCACAACGTTGGCCCCTAAACTTATCTTTTAATTCTATTTTCTCTTGAAGTATCCTTGTACTGATGCTTTTTCCAACAGAAAGGTCTGCAGCTTTCATTAGGTTTGGTTTTGGTGATGCAAAGTCCAGGGCTGGATATTTAATTAAGTGCGTTTTGATGATTGTGATGATGATGGAACAGAACAAGCAGTTCAGAGCTGCGATTCTGCACATGCTCAGCGGAATTTACAACTCAATTCTTGACTTAATTGTTGACAAAGTATTGGGCTGTCGTATGAATCATCTGCATTCAATATCATGGGAACCTGTTAATTTTAAAAAATCACATGATACTGCTTCCTGGATAAACAACTCTTCAACAAGGGAGAGGTTTGGAGTTTGATGAGCTCTTTGAAAAATTACTTAAACTCTGAGTTTGTTGGTTTCTTTATCTAGCAATAAGGATAATGATAGCAATTTACTTCATAAAATCGAATTCAAACAATTCTAAGACATTTGACAGAAAGAAACTGATACATAATCTTTCAAAACTAAACTTGGCCATACACAACAGAAAATGAGGGAAAATTATGTTTTTGATGAGCACTGGTTGGATTCTGTATGTATTTTATCAAAAACGTTTGAGGTGAATCATAGCTTATCATAGACTCTACAGCACTGAAGAAATATTCAAATGAAAGTTGAACAGCTGCAGAAATATCTCACAGCATAAAAAATTAGACAAATGGCAGAGGTAATGGAGTCTTTTATTGCAATATCTTTCCAAACTTTATTGAAAATTTCCCAAAGGCCTTGGTTAATATTATGAACAATACTTTGTGAATTTCAAAACCACTCACTAACAAATAAAAGCAATTAACAGAACCATTTATGCTGGCAATAATTATCACATAAGCACAAAATTGTTTAATTGGATTGTTCGAACTCTAGCTGTCATTCCTTATTAATAAACTTGAGTTTTAAATGATATTTTGTCCCCTGGTCTTGAGTCCGGGGCTTCATAATTATTAATAAGTGAAGAGAACAAATAATTTAGGTTTAGGTACTCTTGATCATGCACATACAATATCCACTCTGTGGAGTACTTGGGATAGAGAATTGATGCTAAAACTTTAACACACTTGTAATGCTTTTTGATGCACTTTCCTAATTCTTAATCCTGTGCGCTTGAGTCTTTGGTGTATTTGAGCAAGACCCCTGCCCAAGGATGAGTCTGTGATCCATTATCCACTGAGATGGCTGAGAAGCTGGTGAAATTTGGGCACACATATTGCCAGTGATGTCTTGAGGAATGTCAGTTCATTTAAATAACCTCATTCACACACAAACAGGAAAGTGAATCTCCTGAAGAAAACTCACAAATATATATTTTGAGCCAAGTAGAAATGGCTTTGAATTGCCCATCACTTTTGTCGCTCACCAAGTTTGCAACCTCTTCTATTTTCCATTCATTCATTCACCTATTTCCTCATTCACTCATCGGTCTTTATGGAATGCATCATAGGTGTTGGGCAACACGCTAAGAGCTGAGATACTTAAAACTACACCCTGATGGCCATAGGGAGTCACTGGATATCCTTAAGTAGTATGCCAACATGGGCAGATTTCCTTTTCTAGAGAGTTTACTTTGCTACTATGTAGAAGGAGAATGAAACTGGAGATTGGGAGACCAGTTGGGAGGCTATGGAAGAAACTGATGTGAGAAAAGACCAGTTGGGAGGCTATGGAAGAAACTGTTGTGAGAAAAGACGAGGCTTAAGTAATGGGCTGAGCTGGGTGTCCCCCAACTTCCTGTGTTGAGTTCCTGAATTCAGAAAGTGACTGCATTCGTAGGGCTACAAATAGGTAACCGAGGAAAGTGAGGTCAGAAAAGCAGGTACTGAGCTAATCTAACTCACGTCTTCGTTAGGAGATTAGTACACAGACAGAGGAAAGACCACATGAAGACGAAGGGAGAAGACAGCCATGTATAAGCCCAGGAGAGGGACCTCAGGAGGAACCAGCCCTGTCAACACCTTGACCTTGGACTTGGAGTCTCCAGGACTGAGAGAAAATGAATTGCTGCTGTTTAAGCCCTCCAGTGTGTCTTATTTTAAGGCAATTGTACTAGGATGTTACCACCTACAGGCACCAGTTCATGAGCACACCCTGCTATAAACCTGCCATTGTATCTGCACAAACTTGCACAAGGCAACAGAAAATCTAATCCTGCAAAGGAGGGAAATCACAGGAACAGCTGGCTGGCCAGAGCTGATCATTCTGGAGTCTGGTTAGTGGGCGAGACGAGGCCAGGTGGCTCCGTAGCTGTCTGTGACTGGTGGGGGGACATTTGAGATTAGTGTCAGCTGCACTCCGAGGGAGGCCAGTCTGATCTTTGCAATCTTGCTGTGGGCTTTCAGGTTCCTTCCAATGTCCATTCTGTCTGGAAGTGAGACTTTGGTTCCTGTCTCGCCTCCTCTGTGTTGTAAATGCTGCGCTTTGGGAACTGGCCCTTCTGCTTGTCTTTGAAAGCTGTGGAGGACATGATGCCTTCAGATGCTTCCAGAAATGGACTGGGGGTCTCAGTGTAGTCTCATGGAATGCAGAGTTTGGCAAAAGGAGGAACAAATGTGTATTGAACTCTGGGCACTATTCTGACATTTCCTGTGCGTTAGTATGATTCTTGATTCCTCCATTGTTAGCAAGGACTGGAATTGAGTGGAACATCAGGTAGGTTCAGGTTGGTTTGGTTTGGCATTTTTTTTAATTTAAAGATTTATTATTTATTCTCTTTCACAGCATTGATTCCCCTCCCGGCTGCAAATTGTTTGGTGGTTCGGGCCGTTTGACCATCTCTGAGCATGGGTTTGCCTGTCTTCAAGCGCTGTGCAGGAGGCTCAGGACATGCTTTGCCAACAAAGGTTCCTTGTCACTTCCAGGGATCACTAGCTCCTTGGCTCTGCCTCTTACATCTCAGGACCCCCTCCCCCACCCCAGCTTCCTTATCCCACAGCAAACACCGATACTGAAGTAAGGAGGGTAGAGGAAAGAAGGTTGGGGAATGAAGAGTGGTTCCATGTGGCTGGAGTGTGACCAGAGATGAAGATGGTTTGGGATCAATTTGTAAAAGTCTGAATCGTTGGAAGTTCACATTGCAATCAGTGCAGGTGTTCAGGTTGGGGGTGGGTGGAGAATGTGAACTAGAGACCAGCCAGTACCAGATTATTACCACAGAGATGGTATGGGGTGCTTCAAAAGTTCACGGGAAAATGGAATTAAAGGAGAAGCTATGGACTCTCTTCTGTCGAGAGAGAGAGAGAGAGAGAATATCTTCCATCCGCTTGTTACTCCCCAAATGGCTGCAACAACTGGAGCTGCGCTGATCTGAAGCCAGGAGCCAGGAACTTCTTCCAGGTCTCCCACGTGAGTGCAAGGGCCCGAGGACTTGAGCCATCTTCTACTGCTTTCACAGGCCACAGCAGAGAACTGGATTGGAAGTGGAGCAGCCAGGACTTGAACCAGCACCCATATGGGATGCCAGCATTGCAGGCTTTACCCACTAAGTGACAGCGCTGGCCCCAAGACATTTTCTTAATGGAATTTGGAGTAGAAAAGAGGCTAAAGGTATGTGATGTATCTCCATCCACCCTTTACCTATTGTTTTCTTTATAATAATAAAGTTTATTTTGAGCCATTCAGAAAATACAGAAATGGACAATGAAAGCCCCCTCCTACTTAGATGCTCTGAGTGTTCTGAATTACATCCTCATGGCCCTCCACCCATTGATTTTGGCTGGAGCTGTGTAGACAGTTCCAGAAGTTCTTCCCACAGACTATCCCATCTCCTGTAGTCTCAGATGCACACCCCCTGGGCTGGCTTGGAAGTGTAGGGCATCCACAATGGTGGGAGTGCTGAAAAGGGAGCCCCTTGGCCAGCCAGGATGAGGGCCACCCTTCCAGTGTTGAAGCTCAGAACCCTCAGAGGCAATCCACACTCTTCTGAGGAGGTCCCTGCCGAGCTGGGTCCTAAGCCCACACCAGTGACCTCAAAAACCAATCCTCAGCTCAGCTTTTGCTTCTTCCTTCTTCACTCCCCCCACCCCTGCTATTGGGATCAGCTCTCCCTCCCTCTACCCCCCCCCCCAGACAATGCCTACTTCCTCTGTACTTTGAAACTTCCTCTCTCCCTCAGTTCTGATTTATCATTTCACTGTAACTCTATTAGCCGCAAAGCATCGGGGGATGCTGTCAGGATAACAGAAGCTGTAGCAAATGAGGTTTATTAAATTATTTAGCTTTCAGCTCAAGTGGAAATAGCAAAAGCAGCTGAGCTGGTGTGTAAAATCTTGGGGTAATCCATCTGCTGATTTGGGGCTTTCATCATCTGAATCTTTTCTCATGGTTGAAAATTATAAATTTTGAGGCTACAAAGAAAACTGTGTGTGTAACTACTCAATTCCATGCCACACACCTATAGCTAAGAAATTATCTGTTTTGTGTAGCATATAATTATATAGCTGCAGTTCTAGAGAATCATGAAGTTAAGTTTGTTCACATCAGATTTTAAAAAAAGACATAAATACATAATTTCCCTTCATTTTTTTCTTCTAAAAATAGATCAAGGCTTTCTGCTTGAGATACATAACAGCCTTGGCTATTGAAGGTGGCTTGTTTTTCTCGAGTTCTCCTTACTAGAATTTGGTCCTTCAATAGATTTATTTTTTTCATGAAAAAGTCTTTTGCTTCAAACTCAGTAAGAAACAATTGGATTTGCAAATGTTACCAGCAAAATGGTAGAAGAATCCTTGCCGATCTCATGGATGCCATGTGTGTTCTTGTACCATCTTTCCTAGATTGCTAGTGTCTCTTGGGAAATTGAACTGTGATAAGGGTGTAGGCAAGAAGGAGGTGGGGGAAAGACTTCTGTGGCTTTTCAATACCTGTGAAGTTTGCCCCACTTTGCACATCTTGGTGTCTCAATGCCCACTCTCAAGTAGTGAGACTGCTGCAGGCTGTGATATCTATGCATACGTTCATTATATAAAGTAAGCTCGAACATCTGGCAATTAAACACCCTTTTCCTGGTGAATCCTGGAAAACAGCATAATTACATTCCTAAACATGTAATAAAACCAGGCACCATCAACGAAAGGGAAAACTCTCTGCATCTCCGCTCTTGTAATCTCCACGCCACCTGACATCACCTGGGTGGACGGCTGGTGAGATATCATCTCAGGCACAGCAGGTGGAGAAGAGATGGAAGCCACAGCGAGGCCTTGCAGCCAACCCTACTGAACGATGACCTTGGTTTTAAGAAAGTCAAGAAAATGGACTGCCTTGCGAGCTGCCGACGATCCTGCGTCAGCCTCTCTCCCGAGGTGACTCCGGGGTGCCCTGGCTTTCCTCCTTTGCACTATGGGTTCCAGCGTCTCCTCTGGTCTACTGCACCACACCCCACCTAGGACAGGCAGCGGGGCGGCCCCCGCCCGCTTGTAGACCCGGGCAGGCCAGTAGGTGCCGCGCGCTGGGCTGGTAGGGGTCCCTGGTGCCTGTTGATTAGAGTCCCCGCAACGTGCGCGCGCCAGCCTTGCCCGCTTTGCCCGGACCACACTGGGTTTGCAGGCACAGACAGCGACGCCGAGCCCGGGTTGGGGGCGGGGGCCTCGGGCCCAGTGCCCACCCCCTGCGCTCGCAGCGTCTGCTCTCACCGCCAGCGGGAGAAGCCGGCGCGGGGACGCGCTTTCCACACACCGGCTCGCAAGAACAATCTGTCGCTCCCCACCCCGCCGCACCGGGGGCGCACGGCCGGACGCCCGCCTCGCCCACCCACCCACCCTACGGCCTAAGCGCGGCTTTTCGTGTGTTTTACAAGCCCGACTGTGTGCAGTGGGGACGCAGGGCGGGAAAGCCTGGGGGGCTCGTCTTCGGCGCCAGGCTCGCCGCTCGGGGCGCACGCATTAGGCCCGAGCCGCCGCAGAGTCAGCCCCTCTTGGCGCCGCAGGGGGCTCGGGGTGGCGCGGGGCTGGGCGAGGCGAAGAGGATGGGGGCTGCCGGGGTGCCGGCGGCGGCGGGCGGGAAGGCAGAGGCCGGCTCCCGGAGCCGGGCGGAGGCCGGGCAGGTGCCCCGGGCGCCGAGGCTGATTGGCAGGTGCGTGAGTGGGTGGGGAAGGCGGGGGCAGGGCCTGGCGCTGCGGGAGGCTGCAGCCCCGCCTCCCCGCCCCCGCCGCGGGACTATCTGGTCCCGGCAGCAGCGATGTCCCCCGGCAGGAATGTCCCTCCTCAGATAATGTTATTTATATCTCTGGGCGGGTCCGCGGCTCGGCAGCACCAGGCGCCCGGCGGCCGCTGTGCCAGGAGCCCCGCGCTGCCCTCCTCCCCCTGCGCCGCCGCCGCCGCCGCCGCCGCCCCCGGGCTCCGGGTGGCCGCCGCTTCAGCCCCAGCGCAGGTGAGTCCCGGGAGGGCCCGGCGGCCCGAGGGGGCTGGGTGGGAGTGCGCGAGCGCGGGGCCCAGGGGAGCGGGTGGGGACCCAGCCCCGGGGGCCGCGCGTGGGGTGGGAGGGGTGCGGGGCGCGGGAGGCCTTGGCGGCTGCGGCAGCGATCACCCCGGGACGCGGGAACCCGCGCGGGCTTGCGCGGCGCTTTGGCGAGCTGGGCGCTAACCTTGGAGAGCCGGACCGCGGGGAGTCGCCGCGGGGCGCCGGGCAGTGCGTGTTCTGGACCCGGCCCGGGAGCTTAGGGGGGGTTCTGCCTCTAGCCTGTCCCACCTCGCGCTGCCTTGGTGGCGTCCTGGGGCTGATCTGAGCCTCTTCTGCAACTTGGCTGCGCGCAGCCCGGGCAGAGGACATTTCGGGGCGGCGGAGGGGGCCGGGCCTCAGGGCGCCGGGAGCGACGCGCAGAGTGGCCAGGAGCAGAGCGCGGAGGGAGGAAGGAGCCGGGGACCCCAGGCCCGGCTTCGGGGGCCGCCACGATGCTGCCGTCCACTCTGCCCTCGCCGGCTCCTCCTCCGCCAACTTGGCCCTGAGAAATAGCAGAAAGTGGAGGCAACGGGAGCTTTAACGCAATGCCCAACTCCCTCCAACTCACCCGGACTCCCCAGCCCGCGGGCGGCTGCGGGGCTGCGGGACGGTTTCCGTGACAACCAGCCTCAGGTGGGGCCTTGGTTTCTAGCTATTAATACCCAAACCTCTGTTTTCCCCCAAAAGGCGCCAGGAGTTAATAATAACACGCTTGACTCGCTCAGGGGAGACGAAAAGAAGGACTGTTCTCGTGAAAATTTAAATTTTCGATGCGTCCAGTTTGGGGGGTGGGGTGGGCCGCCGGGCGGAGAAGAGACAGGCAGTCTCTTCATAGCGAGAACTTTGTGGGAAGGGGCTGCGGTGTCCCCTCCGCCGCGGGAGGCAGCCGTGCAAAGCCCACGCGTGTAAGTAGTCACGACCTGGATCCAGGTAGCCCTTGAATGAGAAGTCTTAGGCCCAATCTCAGGCGCCTGGAAAAGGTCGCCTGACCCATACTTAGCTTCCCGGAGGGGTCAGAATTTTATCCTAGAATTTCCTCTTTGACCAGCTGTGGCCTGGGGCAGGTCATGCCACTATTCCAGGATCAGACTCTTCTGCTGGGAGCCCTGGGTTCCAGAATGCCATCGAAAACGGTTTTTGTTTTTTTGGGTTTTTTTAATAAGTGCAAAATGTTTGTCCATGTGCCCTCAATGTCCAGCACCTAACACAGCTGGGCTTGTTTTTGGCCAGAGATCTTTGAACCAGCTAGGAAAAGGGAGATGATGGAGAAACACACAGACCGAGAGCCCACCACCCTTGACCCTCACTCGCTCCAGAGGCCGGTCATGAAACGGAACTCTAGAGCAAAGCGCAGTTGGAAGACATCCACCTCACGAGATGAAAACGTGGGCTGTAGACCCCTTTGCTGTTGCTGTTAGCCCATCGGTGGCCTCGTGGCCAGGGCTGGGGATGAGCCGGTTCTATTAATCTCGAGTTCTCGGAAGACTCAGTGTGCCACTCCTGGAATTGAAAGCACCCGAAAACTCCCAGGCGTCCGGGACCGGCCTTGGAGCACAGGCATATCAGGTTTTCCTGAGCGGCTTGCCCAGTGCAGAGCTGGGATGCCGCCCCGTGCTCCTCCCGTTGCTTCTTTCCTGTGTTCTGAAGGTGTCCTATGGCAGGCAGGACACCTGTTAGCTGAGGAGCGCTAGTGGGGTGGGGGTGGGGGCAGGGCAGAGGTATGGCGGGAGGTAGGCTCCCACTTGGGATCGTGCTTGGCAACATAAAAAGGGCTGTTGAGGCAAACCAGGTGTGGATGGAAATTTTGTGCTGAGGCCTGCCACAGCTCTGGACGCAGACTGGGGCAAATGGTAATAGTAAGAGCTTTCACTTCTTCCATCTGTTGAGGCACGCGCCCAACAGGCACCTGCCTGGTCCTGGCTAATCCCTGTCGAAAGAACAAGGGAATGAATAAATAAATGGATGCTCAGAGTATTGTCAGAGTAACTTTGCAAGGTAGCTCATGGCATCAGCGTTTGTAAAGTCAGGCAACAGGTTCAGAAGATTAAATAATTTGCCTCACTTCACGCAGCTGGTGATTCAAATTTGGCTGTTGGTTTCTACCCTGTTTTTTGGGTTGGATCTGCACCAAGGGGCACAGACATACCAGCTGGGAAGATCTGGCTGTAGTGCTGTTTTTTAGAATCCCAGTGTTCACTCGCGGGACCTCCAGTAATTTCACTGATATCAGAGAAGCTTAAAAGATGTTGCCCAGAGACAGCATAGGGCGTGTATTCGCTCAGAGGCTTTTAGCCTTGCCCAGTATTTTCAGGTCATTGTTTCAAGGAGAGAACTGTCATTTTGGCAATAGTCAAAGCCTGGATTTTTTTTATATAATTTTTTGACAGAGTTAGTGAGAGAGAGACAGAATTATAGACAGTGAGAGAGAGAGAGAAAGGCCTTCCTTCCGTTGGTTCACTCCCCTAATGGCCACTACGGCTGCGCCAATTGGAAGCCAGGAGCCTGGTGCTTCCTCCTGGTAGCCTGTGCAGCTGCAGGGGTCCAAGCACTCGGGCCATCCTCCACTGCCCTCCTGGGCCACAGCAGAAAGCTGGACTGGAAGAGGAGCAACCGGGACTGGTACCCGGTGCCCCAACCAGGACTAGAACCCGGGGTGCCGGTACCCCAGGTGGAGGATTAGCCTAGTGAGCCGTGGCGCCGGCCTTGGATTTTTTTTTTTAAGCAAATTTTCCCTTCAGTCCTGCAAGTGGCCAGGAGGGCTTGATCATGTACGGGGGCAGTACGATAAGACAGAGGAGGAGTATTAACAATTCATGAGGCCAGCACTTACTGGCGTGGGGAGGGACCTGGGAGGTCACCGAGCCCAGCCTCCCGTTTGTGTGGTTCTTGGGCCGAGGTGAGCAGTTCACCTGCTTGTGTCTGTGCAGCTGTAACCTGTGCCTTCCATACTTCCTACCATCTCAGCTCATTGCTTTCCTCTCTCTCTTCCAAGGCCAAAGTGATTGATTTCCTGAAGTTCTGCTTAATCCAAATATTGAGATTTTCTTTCCTTTTGGGGAAATTATGAGAGCACCTTATTTTCTAAGGCTTTCATCTTGCTGAAATCTGGAAAAATAAAAGTTATTGGGTATAGGCCAGAGAGAAAATATTGGTAAACAATAAACTGTGTTGTAGTCTGCCCATTGCTTGTTAGATGAGGTATACAGATGTACACATTTTTATAGGACAGGAATGTGTATTGCTACCAGAGATAGGATAACTCTGAACATGCATAATTAGGTGGCATTTCTAGGGAAGTGGGGAAGGACTTTGGGGATCTGTTGGGACTGTCAGATATATATTTTAACCCAGGCCCGATCACCGAATTTCATATGAAGAATGTTGTTTTAAATTTCAAAGCCACACACAAAATTATACTCTTCTGTCCAAGATCTAAAAAGACATAAAATATGACCTATGGGAGGTTTGAAGTAATTAAAATGTGTTTCTTTGTAACCCATATTTTTTAAAAAGATATATTTTGGAAGACAGAGTGACAGGGAGAGGGAGAGACAAAAGTGTGTGTGGGGAGGGGGAGAGTCAGAGAGAGGTCTTTCATCTGCTGGTTCGCTCCCCAAATGGCTGCAACTGTGAAGCCGGGCCAGGCTGAAGCCGGGAGCTGGGAGCCGGGAGCCGGGAACACCTTCCTGGTCTCCCACAGGGGTGACAGGGACCCAAGTATTTGGTTAATCTTACTGCTTTCCTAGGCACATTAGCAGGAAGCTGGATCAGAAGCCGACAGCCAGGACTTAAACTGGCACTCTGTAGGATGCTGACATCACCAACAGCAGCCTAACCCATTGCCTCACAATGCCAGCCCCTTAGCCATAATTTTTTTGACAGCCTTAGACCTGAAGATTAACATTTATGAATTAACTTGGGAGTATCAGGAGTGAAAATACCTGCTGTGTGTGGGCCAATGAGAAATTTGACTTGATAATGAGGAAGTTCACAGCTACTAAGATCTGAAACCATTCAGATAATATGAAGGGACTTTAAATTTCATGGAAAAAGAAATCATAAGTTTATTTTGGTGCAAAAACAGACTGGAAAACCATGCGCAATTTTTTCATAATATGCATTTTCCATGAACTTGTAGAAGATCCCTCAGACAAGCCAAACACACATTACAGAGGATACTGTAGAAAAAAGTACTTGAAAGTGGTTTGTATTGACTCAGTCTTTACAAACAAATATTTGGTTATTTTTTTTTTTTTTTGGACATTTCTTCTTTTTTTCAGAGACAGAGAAGGAGGGAGGGAAGGTGATGGTGCCCAGAAGAGAGGGGACGTGGCAGGGAAGAAGGGAGAATGCTACCATCCGCTGGTTTACTCCCTAAATCCCTGTGATATGGGTCAGGGCCAAAGTAGGGAGCAACAAATTCAGGTCTCCCACTGGGTAGCAGGGACCCGGTCACCTGAGCTGTTACCACTGTCACCCAGGGCCAGGATTAGCAGGAACTTGGAGTCAGGAGCTGGAGTTGGGAATTGAACCCAGACACTCCTATGTGGGACATGGGTGTCTTAACCACCAGGCCAAATGCCTTCCTCTACTCCTGTATTTTAGAAAAGAAATCTTGGAGGAGGAGTGCATGCAGGAGCTGTGTGCTGGTGTCATCCCATCCCACAGCAGTTGCCTGGTTTATCACAGAGATGCTTCTTCCCTCTGACAGCCCCAGTGGGTGAATGTCTCTGGCTTTGGGGATGGAGACAGTAATCAAGGCAGAATGTAGGAGGGCAGTTAGAATTCACTGTCTGCTCTGGCTGCACTCCCCATGGTAAATATTTAGAAAATGTCATAGCATGTTTCTCTTTGTTGCTGTGCTTCTTTCTTAATTCACAGCCAAGCTATCCAAGTTCTGCCACTGTCAGCCAGCCGTAGCTGAATGTCAAGCCACCAGGGGATCCCCAGCCATCACAGCTCTCGCTCTCTTAAAGGCAGTCAGTCGCAGGCTGCAGATGCTTCCTCACTGGGTTGTCTGGCTAGCTCATGACATCCCCAAACCACCTTTCATTTTTGCTCTTTCCTTCTGGTTGCAGGAATGATTGCAAAGCTGTCTTCTCCCTATCTCAGCAGAAGCTCCTCTGGCCTTCCCACCTTTGCAGACCTGGTGGAGGGTATAATTACGAGGGCAATCAAAACTCAGACGTAGATCATGTTAGCCAAGGGGGCAACAGACGGCTTCCTCACTCTGTTTCACTTGAGTGCTATAAATTTAGCAAGGGGAGAAAACAGGGCAAGAGGAAAATCGGCTTTCCACTGAGCTGGGCTCAGATCATCCAGGATATGTATGAAAAGAATAACCAGGCACTGTGACAGCTAAAGAACAATAATTGCTTTGAATTATGTTCAAATCAGGAGTTTCTACCATTGTGAAAAGGAGCAGGAACTTGGATAATCCTGAAAATGAATATGTGGAAAATGAGTTCCATTTGTGCCAGACTTAAATATGGGTGCATTTCATTTGAGACTTCATAGTGCGTCCAATAAAACAAAGCATGCTTTGAAGACGTCACGTATGAGGGCTGGAATGAGGTCGGTAGCCTCGTTCTGTCCTTCCACTCGGCTCCTGTTTCCAGAAGACCCTTCAGAACTGGTCAGTCAGCTTCTCCTTGTCGTGTCATTTTCTCAGCAGTAGAAAAATAAGGTAAATCCTTTCCTGACCTTGACTCTGAGCTGCAAGTCTTGGAGAATGAGAGTCAGAGCTGGAATGGCCTGAGAGAGTAATTGAGATGTGTTCAGAAGGAGCAAGCATACAGTGCTGACCATGTGCCTTCCACCATCATGAGCTGAGGTCACAAGGAGGGGCAGGGTGGAGACTCGATGATGAACTTGCACAGGGGCAGAGCAAGCTTGAGAGGGAGGAGGTGCCTGCTGCAGGTGGGAATCCTGGGAGGGCTCCCTATAGGAAGAAGGAAGGATGAGTAGCGGGTGAGGGTGGGGGTCCAGGCATGTGCCTCCCCCCCTGCCCCGCACAGATGTGCTGAACCTGAGTAGCCTAGAGAATGAAGTGGTCCAGGTGGCTAGGAAATGACCAGAGATGAAGATGTTTGGGATCAGTTTGTGAGGAAGACGTCTGAACTGTTGGAAGTTCACGTTGAAATCAGTGCAGGTGTTTGTGTGGAAGAGTGGGAGTGCAGACCTGATCAGAGATCTGTGTGTGTAAACATGACCCTGTAGATGGTGTAGGGCACTTCAGAAAGTTCTTAGAAAATTAGAAGATAAGTTTATTAAGGTACATTTTTTTTTTAAATCTATGCATGCAGGACAGGCATTTGACATGGGAATTAGAATGTAGCTTAGGACACCCACATTCCACATTGGAGTGCCTGGGTTGGAATCCTGGATCCACTTTCAGTCCAGTTTCCTGCTATGGTGCACCCCAGGAGACAGCAGGTGATGACTCAAGTAATTGGGTCCCTGCGACCCATGTGGGAGGCCTGGATTTTAGTTCCAGGCTCCTGGATTTGATCTGACCTGCTCTGGCTGTTGTGGGTATTTGGAGAGTGGATCAGTGGATCCACTCTTTTTTTTTTTTTTTTAAGATTTTTATTTTTTATTTGAAAGAGTTACACACAGAGAGAAGGAGAGGCAGAGAGAGAGAGAGGTTTTCCATCCACTGATTTACTCTCCAATTGGCTGCAATGGTCAGAGCTGCGCCAATCCAAAGCCAGGAGCCAGGAGCTTCTTCCAGGTCTCCCACAGCGGGTGCAGGGGCCCAAGGACTTGGGACATCTTCTGCTTTCCCAGGCCATAGCAGAGAGCTGGATCGGAAGTGGAGCAGCCAGGACTCAAACCGGCGCCCATATGAAATGCCAGCACCGCACACGGCGGCCTTACCTGCTACACCACAGTGCCAGTCCCATGGATCCACTCTTTCATTCTCACTCTTTCTGTCATTCTGCCTTTCAAATAAATGTTTAAATAAAAAAAAATTTTAAAGGGAGGAGGGCACCATTTAAAAAATCAATTTATGCAAGGAGCCTTCAAAACATTCACAGAAAGTAGATATTGAGAATAAACTGTATTGGGGCCTGCATTGGGGCATAGAAGGTTAAGCTGCCACCTACAAAGCCAGCATTCCAAACAGGCGCTCATTCCAGTCCTGGCTGCTCCATTTTCTATCCAGCTTCCTGCTAATGCTCCTGGGAAAGCATCGGAAGATGGCCCAAGTGCTTGGGGCCCTGCACCCACATGGGAGATCTGGAAGAGGCTCCTAGCTCCTGCTTCAACCTGGCCCATCCATGGTATTTGTGGCCATTTGGAGAGTGAACCAGTGGATGGAAGCCCCTCCCTCCCTTCCTCCCTCCCTCTCATTCTCTCTGTAACTCTACCATTCACATAAATAAATCTTTAACAAAAAATAAACCACATATATTTCAAATTTTTGCACCAAAACAATCTTATCTTTTTTAACAAAGATTTATTTATTTATTTGAAAGTCATAGTTACACAGAGAGAAGAGGAGAGGCAGAGAGAGAGAGAAGAGAGAGAGAGAGAGAGAGAGAGAGAGAGAGAGAGAGAGAGAGAGGTTTTCCATTCGCTGGTTCATTCCCCAGTTGGCCGCAATGGCCAGAGCTATGCCAATCCAAAGCCAGGAGCTGGTATCCCCCTCAGGGTCTCCCAGTGGGTGCAGGGGCACAAGGACTTGGGCCATCTTCCACTCCCTTCACAGACCACAGCAGAGATCTGGGTCAGAAGTGGAGCAGCTGGGACTCGAACTGGTACCCACATGGAATGCTGGCACTGACGGCTTTGCCCGCTACGCCACAGTGCTGGCCCCCAAACTTATCTTTAAATTCCATTTTTCATGAATGTTTTGAACTATGCTTGTATGATCTCAGCTCTCAGGATGCCTATACAAATGTCATTTCCTTTTATCTTACAGTGACCTTGTGAGGGGAAGATTTCATTATTCCTGTTTCTAGTTGAGGAAACAGGATTGGAGTTGTACGTTGGTGTGCCCAAGGTCTCTTAGTAGTTCTGTGCAGAATCCTACATCCAGTTGTTTCCTTGTTCTGAAACCAGGACTTTTTCCAGATCTTCTCTTCCATGGAGTAACTGGAATATTCAGGGGCAAGACCCTACTTGGGACACTCACACCCCGCATTGGACGGAGTGCCTGGCCTCAAGTTCTGGCTCTGCTCCTGACCCCAGGTTCCTGCTGTGCGCACTCAGGAGGCAGCAGTGATGGCCCAAGTACCTGGGTCTCTGCACCCACGTGGGGGACCTGGATTGAAGGCCCCACAGTGGCCGCTGCTGACATTGAAGAGTGAGCCAACAGCTGGGAGTGCTTTGTCCCTCCCTCTGTCTCTCTGCCTGTCAAATATATAAAAATATAAAGTATGTAAATATAAAATGTATAAAATAATTTTTAAAAAATATCCAGGCCTTCCAGTTGAGACAGTGATAACTTTCTTCAGTTTTATTCAGAAACTAAGTTCATTGGTTCTGGAGAGGAGAGAACTACTACAGAGTTTACTGTAGCCACAAAACCTCAACGATGACCCTGCCGAGTGCCTCCCCATGATGTCACAAAGCGTGAATCAAGGGATTGCCAGCAATAGACAAACGATGGCTTGGACTGCCTGTTGATTGGTTTTTGGCCCTTTGATTGGTTTGATTTGGCCCTGTTGATTGATTTTTCATGCCCTTTCCCCTAATTTCCTTCTTATGATATTCCATTGTTATGATCAGCCCTTATCTTGGACTTTAAAAACCTCTTTTTAATCCAATAATCTTGAATGCCTTGATTTGCATTCTCCTCAACCTTCAACAAATATTTAATGTGCTCTCACTTACTTGCCAGACGTGTTCTAGGCCCAGGGGTTATAGCAGTAAACATGCCAAAAGAAAAGTCTGACATCACAGAACACATGTTCCAGTTGAAGATAAAATCCTGAGTGAGGACAGCAACAGGTGTACAGATCCAAATTTCAGGTGCTACACAGAGAGACAAAGCAAAGGTATAGATGGAGTGAGGCATTGTTCTACCAGGTGAGGTAGAATGGTTAGGAAAGGACTCCAGCAGAGACCCAGGCCAAGTGAGGGAGGGGCCCTGGGGGTGTTTGGAAAAGAAATGCACATTGGGTATGAGGCCCTGAGATGGAGCCGCTTCAGTGTCCAAGAGACAGCAAGGAAGGCCGTATGCCCAGGGTGGAGTGGACAGGGACGCCTGCAGGCCGGGATGTGGGAGAGGCAATGGAGTCTCTTGAAGAAATCCACATTGAGTATGAGGCCCTGAGATGGAGCCACTGTGGTGTCCAAGAGACGGCAAGGAAGGCAGTGTGCCCAGGGTGGAGCGGACGGGGACACCTGCAGGCCGGGATGTGGGAGAGGCAATGGGGTCTGGCTTGTACAAGCTCTGTGCATGTCAGGGCTCCCGGTTTTAGCCCAGGTGCTATAGGAAGTTATTACCGGAAGTTGTGGCCAGGAGAGCGACTTGTTCAGGTTTGTGGTTTGTTTTTGTTTTAATTTATTTGAGAGACAGAGAGGGAAGGAGATAGAGCTCTTTCATCTCTCGTGTCACTCCCCGAATACCCGCAGTATAGAAGAATAAATCAAAGACGACTCAACTGTTCTGGGCCTGAACAACTGTAAGGATAACAAGACCATATGTGTATTTTATGTGATACATTTTATCACATGTACTGTGGGTTATTTTGGTTTTTTTAATCTCTGTTTTCATTGAAGAATAGATTTGGAATACCATCAGGGAGATTTTTAATGTAAATACACCACAAAGAGTATGTTTGATTGTGAATGATTCGTGACATCTGTTTATTTTGAAGTGAAATCTTAGATATATTGTGTCCTGTAACTATTTTTTTAGATCATTTTTAGAACATCTGCACTTTGGTTTTTTGTTTTGTTTTGTTTTTTAAGATTTATTTATTTGAAGGTCAGAGTAACACACACACACACAGAGAGAGAGAGAGAGAGAGAGAGAGAAAGAGAGATAAAGGTCTTCCATCCGTTGGATCACTCCCCAGTTGGCCACAACGGCCAGAGCTGGGCCTATCCAAAGCCAGGAGCCAGGAGATTCCTCCGGGTCTCCCATGCAGGTGCAGGGGCCCAAGGACTTGGGTCATCTTCCACTGCTTTCCTAGGCCACAGCAGAGCTGGATCGGAAGTGGAGCAGCTGGGTCTCGAACTGGTGCCCATATGGGATGCTGGCACTGCAGGCAGTGGCTTTACCTACTACGCCATAGGGCCGGCCCCCATGTGCACTTTGTGACTGAGTTTAAGATATGGTGCTGGTGTTTGGCCTGGAGGTTAAGGTGCCAGTTAAGCTTCCACAGCCCAGCTAGGAGTTCCCGCGTTTGAGTCTCCAGATCTGGCACCTGACTCTAGCCTCCTGCTACTGTGAGCACTCAGAGGCAGCAGTGATGGCTCAGGTTACTGAGCTCCTGCCACCGACATGAGCTTTCTGGATGTCTGTTTCTCTGCCTCTCAAAAAGAAGCAAAAAGCTATGGTAGAAATAAGATTGAAAAACGTATTTTACTGTGGTATTAGATTTTTTTTTTATTTTGCACCAAGTAAACTTATTTTTAAATTCCATCTTTCCACAAACTTTTTGACATACCCTTCTTCTATGAAGAAGGTGACGATCCATTTCAAGGGTAGACATGGAAAGTAACGTCTCCCCCTACTTTCACTCCCACTTCTGAGAAGCTACTGCTATCGGCCGGCGCCACGGCTCAATAGGCTAATCCTCTGCCTGCGGCACTGGCACACCAGGTTCTGGTCCCAGTCGGAACGCTGGATTCTGTCCTGATTGCCCCTCTTCCAGGCCAGCTCTCTGCTATGGCCCGGGAGTGCAGTGGAGGATGGCCCAAGTGGTTGGGCCCTGCACCCGCATGGGAGACCAGGAGAAGCACCTGGCTCCTGCCATCGGATCAGCGCGGTACGCCGGCCGCAGCGCGCTACCGCGGCGGCCATTGGAGGGTGAACCAACAGCAAAAGGAAGACCTTTCTCTCTGTCTCTCTCTGACTGTCTACTCTGCCTGTCAAAAAATAATAATAATAATAATAAAGAAGTTACTGCTATCAACAGTTTCCTGTGTATTCTCTAAGAAGAAATCCATGTTTATGTAAGCATATGGCCTGATATGTTTCAGGTGATAACTTTACCCTAGCAATAACGTGTGTCTCACAGTCCTTGGGTGTAGAGGTAAGAAGCCTGGGATGAGCTTTCTTTTCATTCAGGGTCTCCCTCTCCAATCCGACCCCATGAAGACATTGTTCATCACATTGTAGGCTTCTCAAGGCCTCCAGCTGTTCTCCTCTGAGTAGAGGTAGACATCCAAACTCATAAGGCTGACTTTTAGGAGCCTTGGGAATCTTGCCAGTCTCTCTCTCTCCCCTTACCTCTTTCCACTTCCAATCAGACTCTGCTAGAACCAGGTTCTACTCACCGAGTCCTGACATTTCTCCCAGATTTGGAGTGGTTTCCATTAGAATCCAGGATCAGGCTGGGCGGTCTTCCTGGAGTATCCCAGCCCACAGTTCTCTCCCTGTTCTCCAGATTTGTAAAAGTAATTTGTACTACTTATTTGAACATAATCACTGACTTATTAAACTTTTTTGTGTCCACATAGTATTTGTTTAGCTAGACATGTAGCTCTTAAGAGCTAACCTGTGAATTACAGCATAGGTTGTACTTAAAGCCCTGTCCAATGCTTTTATCCACAGAAGTTTAATTAGTAATTTTTTAAATGTGTTCATTGACCATCATCACTATTGTATCAGTGCTTGTGCACGGGGATTGTGTGAACTAAAAATGGTCACATGCTGGTTGCCAAAAAAGCCACTTTCTTTGTGGGTGACCAAGGGTGTCCATTTCCAGGGAATGGTAGCTAGACACTACTCCTTTGGATAAAGAACTTTCTGGA
Organism: Lepus europaeus; assembly: GCF_033115175.1. NCBI lineage: Eukaryota > Metazoa > Chordata > Mammalia > Lagomorpha > Leporidae > Lepus > Lepus europaeus. The sequence continues at coordinate 41,670,426 of NC_084848.1, read as the reverse complement.
ATGCCTGGTCCCAGGTACATTAGCAGGAAGTGGCTGGGACCCAAACCACACAGGTCTGGGATACAGGTGTCTCCAGAGGCAATTAACCCATGGTGCCAGAACGCTGGCCCTGAGATGTATTTTCTAAAAGTTGTGACAAACGTACTTCACATAAAATGAACCATTTTATAGCATACAGCTCAATGCCATTGGTACGTTCACATTGCTCTGCCATCTGTTTCCACAGCGTTAGTCACCTTCTAGAAACTCAAATACCATCTCCATGAAACACGAACTTCCCAGTTGCTCTCCCCACATCTGTAGATGGAGCCTTGGGTGGCTTCCACTCCTTGCTTATTGTGCATGGTGCTGCTCGCTATAAATGAGGGTGTGCAAATCGTCTGTTCAAGACCCTGTCTTTATTTCCTTTGGATGTACACCCAGAAATGAAATTGCTGGATCGTGTGGTAATCACATTTTTAATTTTTTGAGGAACCCATTGATGCAATTCTGGTATTTCTCCCTGCTAGTTGACATCTTCAAAGGGAAGGGCAAAAGCTTGTTAACATCCTCATCTTTGGGGCCACACTGAACCCGAGGTGTGTTTATTTGAGAGCGTCATCTTTGGGGGATAGTTTGTCATCATAGTTCTTGACGTTGCCCGTATCTATTAGTTCGCCTATTTTTAGACGGTAGACTTTTAGAGGACAGGCAGGAGATGTTCCGTGTGCCTTGGTGGAGCTTGTAGCCCAGATTCAGGTGGGGAAGGTGTAAATATTATGAGATGATGTATTTCAGCCAAAAAGTCTCCTTGACTGGATGACAGGCATCTGGGTTGCTTCCAGCTCCTTTCTCTTGCTGTTTGCCCTTGGGCAAAGAACTTCCTCTTTTTCTGACTTTTTTTTTCAGGCTTTGTGTGTGTGTGCGATGGTGCCTTAATATTCATTGTTAGCCTTAAAATTTTCCTTGCAGATTTCCTGGTAAAGCTTAGTGTGGGCTCATCTTTGTAGCCTTGCCGAAACACCCCTCTCCCTCACCAGCACGGGGGGGGGGGGGGGGGGCAGGGGCACAGAGGACTTCCTGCCTCCTATTTCCATGGCATATTTCTCATCGCTTGGTTACTGGATGGACCATCTTCTTTCGTAATTGTCAACTTGCTTCCCCACACCATTCACCTCAGCTTCTTGTGACAAGCCTTTGGTCTTAGCCTTTTTCCTTGTCTTCTCTCTCTATTCTCAGCACCTAGAGCAAGTTTGGTACCTGGAGGCGAATGGCTCAAACATATTGAATGGCTTAAAAAGTAATGAATGTTTTAATTACATATAACTGAGCTTTTGGACAAAGGGTCTTCAAAAACTTCATGGAAATTATATCTTCTGAGAAAACTGTGCATGGGTGTCAAAATTTTTTCACATCAAAACAAACTTATCTGTTAATTCCATCTTCCACACACATTTTAAGGTGGTATGTATTTAAACTTGGACATAAGGAGATGGCAGGTGTTTAGCCTAGTGGTTAAAGATGTTCATGCTTACATTAGGGTTCCTAGGTTCAGTTCTTGGCTTTGGCTTCTCACGCCAGCTTTCTGCTGGTGCACCCCCTGGAAGGCAGTGGTGACAGCTCAAGTAATTGGGTCCCTGCCGCCCTCAATCCAGGGGATCTGGATTGAGTTCCTGGCTCCTAGCTTAGATGACCGCGACAGGAGTTTGGGGAGTGGACCAGTGGATGGGCAATCTCTCTCTTCTTCTCAAATAAAAAATACTACTGATGAGCTTATTATAAGGGTAAGTATCAGTATCTATTGAGAATATTAGGAGATGATGCATATGCTAGGTACTGTGCTGAGAGCTTTCATGTGTATTTATTTAATGTCATGTTTATACTATTATCCTTACCCGACAGATGACAAACAATCAGGCTCGGAGAAGTTAACTTACCCGAGATTAACCAACTAGTGTGGTTAAAGCTGGATTTGACCCCTGTGTTTATTCTAAGAGGGCTCAGTTTGAATCATTGTGCCCGTATTTAGGTAGAAGTCAACAACACATGACTTTTTTTTAGATTTTTTTTTTTTTTGACAGATAGAGTTACAGACAGTGAGAAAGAGAGAGACAGAGAGAAAGGTCTTCTTTCCATTGGTTCACTCTCCAAATGGCCACAATGGCTGGAGCTGCGCCGATCCAAAGCCAGGAGCCAGGAGCTTCCTCCTGGTCTCCGATGCAGGTGCAGGAGCCCAAGCACTTGGGCCATCCTTCACTGCTTTCCCAGGCCACAGCAGAGAGCTGTACTGGAAGAGGAGCAACCGGAACTAGAACCGGCACCCATATGGGAGGCCGGTGCCGCAGGCAGAGAATTAACCTAGTGCACCACATGACTTTTAATTTTAGGACTTTTGTTTTGTTTTTTAAGATTTATTTTATCTTTTGAAAGGCAGAGTGACACAGAGAGAGGGAGAGACAGAGATTTTCCATCCGCTAGTTCATTCCCCAAATGGTTACAATAGCCAGGGCTGGACCAGGCTGAAGACAGGAGCCAGGAACTCCTTCTGGGTCTCCCATGTGGGTAGCAGGGATCCAGGTACTTGGATCATATTCCACTGCCTGGCCAGGGGCATTAACAGGGAGCTGGATCAGAAGTGAAGCAGTCCAGACTTTAACTGGCGCCCTGATAGGAGATGCTGGTGTCACCGACTGTGGCTTAAGTCCATGTGCCCCAGCGCCAGCCCCTAGGAGTTTCTTTTTTTTTTTTTTTTTTTTTTTTTAAGGTTTATTTTTATTTATTTGAAAGAGTTACAGAGAGGTCTTCCATCCACTGGTCCACTCCCCAGATGGCCGCAACGGCCAAAGCTTTGCCGATCTGAAGCCAGAAGCCAGGAGCTTCTTCCAGGTCTCCCACGTGGGTGCAGGGGCTCAAGGACTTGGGCCATCTTCTGCTGCTTTCCCAGGCCATAGCAGAGAGCTGGATGGGAAGAGGAGCAGCTGGGACTAGAACCGGCTCCCATATGGGATGCTGACACTTCAGGCCAGGGATTTAACCTGCTACGCCACAGCGCCAGCCCCTCTTTTATTTCTTTTATTTTTTTTAACCTGCTCTATTTAATGGTCTGAAATCAGAGCAATAACTAGTTGTATGCCTTTATACGTTGCTGTCTATGTGCAATGATTTAACCTAACAGATTGGAATCCCTTATTAGCTTTTAATAAATAACTGATGTTCCGATTCCTACTTCTGACACGATTCTTTACCGTCTGAAGATGACAGTGCTCATTGGCGCTGCCCAGTGTGCCCAGTGTGGTCAGGCAGCTGAGACTGCTTAGAAGCGGTCTGAGTGTTTGTCAAGCGTGATGGCACCTTGCAGCCCCGCAGTCTCCTGACCCCACCCCCACCCCCACCATGTGACCCCTCTCCCCTCCCTTGGCTTCTCTGACCTGCACATTCCTTTTTCTCCTCCAGCTTCCTCAGCTCCACTGCTTCTTCATCTTCTCTTGTCCTTTCCTCTCTACCAGCTTTTAATCGTTGGCACCTCTGATGCTTCTAAATCCTGATTCTGTCCGCCCTCCCTGCTCAGTTCCCCATCTGCTGTAAGGCAGCCTCTGCTCCTCTCGAAGGCAGGAGTCACCGTGGGACCTGTGCCCGCCTCCTTTACCTTCTAGCCCTGCCCCTCTGCCCTTTCTACCCACCCCCCATGGGTCTTTCTGTCACCGTCCCCCAGGGACCTCTGTCTCGTGTTTGGGGTTTCTTCTTTTTATGCATTCACCTCTACTTGGCCACCAACTCCTTTATGACTCCTCTAAGTTGTTCAGATGGGATCATCTGTCCATTCCTGCCGTCTCTACTCTGATCTGCTGTTTGGACAGTCGGTCTGCATCTTTCTAACCTATTCTGCACCCTGACTTCACAATTCTTTTGAAAAACCTAAGTCTGACTCAGTCATTCCACTGCTTTAAAACCCCCGTGCTCCCTCGTGGCCCCAAAGATCAAGTTTAAATGGGGAGGCAGGGACCTCCCTTCCCGACTTCCTTCTCTCTCCATTCATCCCACCTTGGACACTTCTGATTTGCTCACCGGGGGTGAATTTCAATGCCTTGGTGACTTCGCATCTAATGTTTTTGGTGCTATCCTCAACCATGAACTCTTACACATATGTGAAGGTACTTTAAAATGTTTGTGAAAAATGGAAGATACATTTATTTTGGTACAAAAAGCTTTGTTATCTGTGCATATGAGGGTTCTTCCCATTTTATGGGAAATGCCTATTGTGAAAAGATGATGTGTGGATTTCCAATTTTTTTGCACCAAAATAAATGTATCTTTTAATTCAATTTTTATGAAATTTTAAAACTTTATTTATTTGAGAGGTAGACAGAATGAGAGCCCTCATCTACTGGTTTACTCCCCAATTGCCCACAATGGCCAAGGTCAAAATCAAGAGCCAGGAACTCAGTCCAGGTCTACAATACAAGCAGCCGGAAGTCGAGTCTCCCTGGGTCTGCAGTAGCAGGAAGCTAGGGTAAGGAGCTGGGAATTGAACCCAGGCACTCTGATGAGGGGTGTGGGTGTCTTAACTGACATCTTAACTACTGTGCCAAAGGCCTATCCCCCCACCATGAACTTTTTGAGGCACCCTCCTGTGAGCCTCAAAGGTCCCACTCAGACATAACCCTTCAGTGAAGTTTTCCCAAAACCAGCTCTGACTCTGGTAGATTACAGATTCCTTGAAGAAGGGACAGTGTCTGCTCCCTGTGAGGATACTGGTGCCTGACTCAACCCCTAGCTCACACGTGGAGCTCACAAGGTGCTGGTTGATTGGGTGACGAGGGAGATTTCCGGAATGTTCAGCACAGCACCTGTTCAAACATTGCTGACCTGGAGAAGACCAGGAGGAAGGAGTAGAGGCAGGCAGCATTGATGCGGCAGGGCCAGGCTGTCTTCCCACTTCTCTGCTTCCCCTGTTGTTGGGGGGCGGGAGGGGGAGGGAGGGAGGAAGAGCTGGTTTTAACTGGCGTCGTCGGAAGGCGTCTATCACTAGGAAAGTTTAGTTATTCATCCAGTCACTCCCACCCACCTCATTTTCCAGGGAATGTTTGCGGCTGACCCCCAGCATGCAGCTGTGAAAGGCTCTTTGAGTCGGTGTTTCAGAGTCACACACACGAGATTTGTTTCCTAATGGTAAAGAGTGAAGGCAAACATTTCGGGAAAAAAAATCCCAACGTTCCTATGCAGAGGTTCTATTGTTCTGCATGCATTTAACTGTTTGTTTGTCCTTGAGGCATGTCGAAGTGGAAGCTGCTGCGGAACGTATTACAGCCTGCATTGGCTGACTGGTTCTGCCCTCGTTTCTGCCTTCCCTGGGCAGAGTGAGTTTCGCCTATGGCTGGACTCCCCAGAATTCTGCTTGCTCAGGCCCTGGAGCACGTCTTTCTTTCAGCAAAACTCTCTGGCATGGACACTCCCACTGCAGTCCAACCCTCTCCCCTCCTGCCTTGTTCTGTGCTCAGTGATTGACAGGAGCTGGTGGTGTTCCACGTCCAGAGGCGGCCGGTGGGGCTCCCGGGCCTTGATACGTGTGTGGGGTCTGAGATGGGTGCTAAGTGGAAGAACCTCAGAGGCCTTGAAATGTGGGCCTGCGATGAAGAAGAACAGGGGACAAAATCGGGCCTTGTGAGGGCGGCCTCAGGTTGAGAGACAACAGAAGCGGCCCAGCCAGGATCATTGAAGGCCCCAAGGGATGTGATGAGGCCAGTAATAAGCACAGGGCAGTCAGCAAACTTGGTTCAGAGGTGGAAGTGAGGATGGGATAAATTAATACAGCTTCTAAATGCTCTAGGGTGCCATGGCTGCCAATGCTCACCATCCTATCTCAAGGATTCCCAGGTACCATAGCAAAAGTCGCTGATAGGCTGACAACTAGGTAGTGGCAGGGCAGTCTGCTTTTTGAGTGAATAGTCCTTTTAATTTTCAGAGACGGTTTGCTTGGTAAGGGTTCAACTGTGCTGTGGTCTTGGGATTGCTCAGTCAACCCCAGGCTACTGGGGTGGGCGCTTGGACTAGCAAGCAATGACATTCGAGTCCCAGCTCCACTCCGGATTCCAGCTTCCTGCTAAGGCACACCCTGGGGTGGCTCAAGTACTGGGACCCCTGCCACCCATGTATTGAGTATCTGCCACCTGAATTGAGTATCTGGCTCCCAGCTCAAGTTTGCCCTGGTCCAGCCATGGCCATCGTGGGCATTTGGGGCGTGAACTAGTGGATGGGAGCTCTGTCTAAATAAATAAATAAGCATTTCAACTCTAGGCTGCTGCTCGTAGGCTCAGTTAATGGATCAGGCGTTGCCTTTCTCTATAAGGTGAAAGTGTGCTTTCTATACTTGCTGTCTGCAGCTGTTGCGAGACTCAGCTTAACGTCTGAGGCAGGAGGGTCCCTGACCGTGTGAGGCTGTGAGGAGGTATTTTCAGCTGTAGGGAGTGATGCTAGACTCAAAGCTGATGACGCTAGGGAGGAAGTCAGGACCCTCTGCGAAGCAGAGACCTGGACCTGTCAAGGCAACCCAGGTCATTTGCATTGCAAAGCTCCATGAAGTCATTTTGCCCAGGACACTGGAAAAACACCCAGCTGATCCTGGCCAGCTGGGCTCTTCTGGCCACAGTCACTGGTGAGCTTGGTGGGTGCATAGTTGAGGTAGCAACTCAGTAGGTGCCCCTGATGTAGCAGCTCCCCAGCAGCCTCGGCTCAGCTGCTCTCACTGCTTCTGACCCAGAAAACACTCAGAAAATGACTGCAGTGAAGCGCATCTTCAAGGTGAAGCTTTCGGTCCAGGTGGGGGAGGGACGTGGAGTTGATCCCAAGGGTTCAGTACTTCCTGAATGTGCTGGGAGCGAGCTCCAGAGAAGCTCTGACCCAGAGGAAGTCACTTTACAGCTCACCCTGCTTCCACCCGCCAAGAGCGCCTTCTGCTTGTTTTGCATAAGCCGGGCGCCGCCTCTGCAGAGGCACAGAACGTATTGGGAGCTCTAAACTCCTGGCAGCCCTGAGTCTTTGCAAACAGCAGAGTGTAGTGAGCAGTGTGTTTGGTTGGCAAGTGATCCTTATAGTCTAAACTGGGTTTCTCTGGCTGTGAAATGGTGGAAATGCTTTCTCTTTGAGCTGTGAATGGGGTCAGCACAGAATGTGTGTGCTTTTTAAACCCGACATTTAAAGCATCCAGACTCCTCCAAGAAAGACGTTCTGCAGATAAAATGTACTCGGTGCACCTTGCATACGTCATCGAATAACTGAGACGTCTTCCCCAAATGAAGAGCATCTGGTTTAGCTCCTTTGTTTTACCAACAAGGGAGAGCCACGTGACAGAAGTGATTTGCCTGAGATTGCAAAGGGAATTAGTTTCAGGACTCCAAGTGGAACCCAGGTCTCTGGATCTATGGCCTAGACTACGTCCACCCTCCTCTCCTTCCCCCACCCCTTCTTCATCTTCTACAACTTTTTAAAAGCTTGCTATCGGAAGCTATACGAGGACCACATACCTATGGTAGAAAGAAGTCAAACAATCCAGAGTACAGATGTCTCTCCCAGATTTATTACTGCTAATGATTTTTTTGTATATCCCTCTAGAGGTTTGCTGGACACATATCCATAGATATAGATGTATAGGTATCCGTGTAGGCATGCATCTGTGTGTTCATGTAGACACATGCATTTGCTCTCATATGTATACATGTATATGTTGTGGTTTATTTTTTGTAGTATACTGCAGTTCGCCTTTTTAAAATTTTTTAAAGATTTATTTGTTTATTTGAAAGGCAGGATTATAGAGAGATAAAGAGAAAGATGGAGAGAGAAAGAGAGAGAGAATCTTCGATCCACTGGTTCACTCCCCCAAATGGCTGTAGCAGCTGGGGCTGGGCCAGGCTGAATCAGGAGCCAGGAGTTTCCTCCAAGGCTCCCACATGGGAGGCAGAGACCCACATACTTGGGCCATCTTCTGCTGCTTTCCCAGGAGCATTAGCAAGGAGCTGGGTTGGAAGAGGAGCAGCCGGCACTCAAAGCAGCACTCCTAGGGGGTGCCGGCATCAAAGGCAGTGGCTTAACCCACTATGCTACAAGGCCAGACCTGATCTGTTTCAATCTTAACAGCTGCGTGGTATCTTATTCTCCTTCTGGATGACTTTCAGAATTGTAAGCATGGAATTTGAGTCCGGAATTCATGATGCAAAGTAAGAATCTATTTTCTGTGCTTGTCCAGGAAGGAGACTGACTTCTGACAAGGTCACATGGCCCAGATGGTTTGAGAAATCTGAGACTCGGCTTCGAACCTGCCACTGCTCCTTGCCTCTGAGTCCCTGTCATGCCAACTGCCCCCCCAGGGCCCATGATGCCTGCGCCCACGGAATGCTCCCAGCAGCCCTGCCAGTGAGATGTTGTAGCTCCCATTTTACTGATGGGAAGGCTGAGGCTAGTCCAGCCAAGCTCACATGATCAATTAAGTGCCAGACTTCGGGCTGCACATCAGTTCTGCCTGACCTCAAGGTCCCTGCTCTTTATCAGCATTGGAAATGGAGTCCACTAAGGAGAGTGGTTATGGTTGTGATGGCTTTGGAACAAAGTGTTGTTCGTGGCTTCAGAGTTTGGTTGGTTTAGACTCAACTGCACGCACAGCAATATTAATGGATCCAGGTAGCAATGGGGCAGAGACAGCAATGACGTTGGGGAGGGGGGCATGCTAGGGACAAGAAGTGGTAGCTCTCTTGGACATGTTATCTGTTATATGTTTGCCTGTGTGGGAGACACAGAAGTGACTGCCTAAGGCACAGTTCTCTGCTCTTGACCGATGGTGGCTTCTTGTCAGAGTGTGACAAGGTGGAGCCGAGCAGGTGCCTTCCTAGGGCTGCACAGTACTCTGGGGGCTCCAACCCTGACCGGATCCAGGAGTCCAGGGGAGGCAGCCTTCCTTGAGCTGGCCCTTGCAGCACGTGTGCGTTTCCCACAGCCAAGCAGAGGAGCAGGCGTTGGATGGGTCAAGTGAGGAGCAGGTGGGGCTTGATAAATCCGGGGTGTCTGCGGCAGAGGATGAGTGCAAGGAAGCAGTGAGGGAGGGGCCCAGAGGTAGGCTGAGGCTAGACCGCAGCAGATCTCCTATGCCATTAAAAGACCGGATAGTTTATATTGCAGATGCTGGGGTCACCATCTACATTCTTGAACAGGAAAATGAGCAGCCATGTTTCAGGACCTTCTACAGAAATATAACCAAGGGTTGGGGCTGGTGCTATGGCGCAGTAGGTTAATCCTCCACCTGCGGCACCAGCATCCCCTATGGGCGCCGGTTTGGGTTCTGCTCCTCTTCCCATCCAGCTCTCTGCTGTGGCCTGGGAAAGCAGTAGAAGATGGCCCAAGTCCTTGGGCCTTTGCACCCACATGGGAGACCCAGAGGAAGCTCCTGGCTCCTGGCTTCTGATCAGCGCAGCTCCAGCCGTTGTGGCCAGCTGGGGAGTGAACCAACGGAAGGACCTTTCTCTCTGTCTCTCCCTCTCACTGTCTGTAATGATACCTCTCAAATAAATAAATAAAACCTTTAAAAAATATATAACCAAGGGCCCAACAGGGTCTGTCAAGAGTGTCTGGGAAATTAACCTACCTGGACCTACTGTGTCAGGTAGGACCCATTGTCCATCTTTATATAGGCCTCATACACAGAAGGCCAGAGGCATTAACATTTACCACTCCCCATGTTAAGTGTCTTGTCTGCCAAAAGATATTTGAAAGGGCTTTGGAATTCTCCTTGATTTTGACTTTGGGGTCTTAATTTTGTCCTCCAATGGGAATTTTTTCTTTTTTCAAATCTTAAAGCGTTTTTGCGGCTCCTTTACAAATGGGGTCCCCAGCCTCGCAGTGACGGGACACGTTGCTGCCGCATGTGGCTAGAGTTTCCCAGCGTGGGTGTCTGGTCTTGCGCGTTTCCTGAGATCTTAAAAGGAGGCCTCGCACTGCAGATGAGGAGGAGGTACAAAGCGGGAATTCCATGTGGACTGTGCTGAAGTGGGAAGGCTCACCAGGATGAGCGCACTTCAGAAAGTTCATGGAAGATGGAATTAAAAGATAAGCTTATCTTGATTTGAAAAAGTTTGAAATCCATGCCTATCAGGGGCCTTCAAAAAGTTCATGAAAGGTATATCATGGAAAAACTGCATGGATTTCGAATTTCTTTTGCACCAAAATAAACTTCTAGTTTTTCTTCCCCAGTGAATTATTTGAAGTCCCTTCATACGTTTCTAGGGGGTTGTGGTGGCAGGTGTGGAGCTCAGAAGAGACTCATGGTGCATGTGTGGATTTTTTGAAGCTTTATTTATTTACTTTTATTTATTTGAAAGGCAGAGTCTCTTTCCCTCCCTCTCTCTCTCTCTCTCTCTCACACACACACACACACACACACACACATAGCGCATGCGGGTAAAATATCTTTCACTCTCTGCTGTCACTCCCCAAATACCCACTGCAAACTCGGGCTGGGCCATGCCGATACCGGGAGCCCAGAGCTCAGTCTGGGTCTCCCATGTAGGTCACCCATCACTTGAGCCATCACCTGCTACCTCCTAGGGTACACATTGGTACACAGGAAGTTGTTTCAGGAGCAGGGACTCAAACATAGGCACTCCCGTATGGGATGTGGGTGCCCCAAGCGGCATCTTAACTGCTGTGCCAAGTGCCCATCCTGGGGTGTGGATTTGAGAGTCCTCCCTCAGCACAGAAAGGGGAGAGGATCACTCAAGGGAAGAGAACGGAGGCCTTAACTCTGGGTGGAAGCAGAGGATCCAATAAATATGGTTGTGATGCAGCAACCTACTGCGGATGTAGAACCAGGAGAGGCCAAAACCACATCAGTCCAACTTTGGAAAAGAAAAAAATAAAGACAGCTAATGGTGTCTCGTGCAGGTCAGAGATGACCCCAGGAAAAGCCAGGAGGAGGCTATTAGCCTTGTGAGAGGCTCAAGTGACCCTCAAGAAAGCAGTTTTAGTGGGGATTGAAACTCAATTATCAGGAGGTGCGGAGTGAAGCCGCGGTGTGGAGGAGGCTGTGCGTGCAGACTGTGTTCTGAGAATGGGAGGGAAGAAGGATGGTGTGGACACGCTTGTGTGTATGAAAACGTGAGAGGGTGGGGAGCCCTTGGCAAGGAAGTGGGGATAAGAAGGCAGGTGGGGCTGGAGAAAAGGTTGATGGGTAATAAAAAGTCTCTAGGAGGTGGTTCAGTGGCATTCCACACTTGCATGAGTCTGAGTTGACACTATGAGGGGTCTTCAAAAAGTTCATGGAAAAATGCATGTTATGAAAAGACTGCCTGAGTTTCCAACTTTTTGTACCCAAATAAACTTCTCTTTTTAAGTCAATTTTTCCACGAGGTTGAAAAGAATTATTTATGAGAGGAGAGACAGAGAGAGCAAGAACACTCCCATCTGCTGGTTCATGCCCCAAATGCCTACTGTGGCTGGGGCTGGGCCAAGGCAGGAGCCAGGAGCCAGGAGCTAGAAACCAGGACCTCAGTTTAGGTTTCCCACATGAGTAGCAGGAACCCGATTACTTGAGCCATCACCGCTGCTCCCCAGTGTCTGTATTTGCAGGAAGCTGGAGTCGGGAGCTGGAGCTCAGAGACTGTGTTGTGAGACCTGGGCACCCTAACTGCTGGACTAAATGCCCATTCCCTCCATGAATTCTTCCAAGTCCCCTTGTATGCTGTCACGGGCAGGGGCTTTTTGCTCACTGCTCGTTCTTCATGGCTGGAGGATGCATTTGACACCTGTCGTACCACATCCTGAGGCATGCTCCCTGCATTTGTCCTATTGTGGGGATGTGTGACAGAGGCAAAAGAATGTGTGTAGCAGCCACGTGAGTTTCGAGGCACAGTTATACAGCACACGGCCTTGGGTTCACACTCCTGCACCTACCGGAGTGCTCCTCCTTGGGTCCTGCTGCGCTTAAAAACATGGACAGCTACGTTTTTCACTGGGATTCCTCCTGCACCCATCCGTGTGGAACGCCATGGTATCTGGATGTTCCATAGCAGCCAGGAAGGAATATGTGGTGATGGCTCAGGGCAAACAAAGGGGCTCATTCAACAAGTTGGTGAAAGATGAGTGTCCCGCTTGATGGTGATAAGAGAGGATTTTGTTTCCTGCAAGCTCTCTGGCTGTGAATGCACTCCCTTTGCTTGGTTCGCATCACTGGGGGACCTCCTCCTTGCCCGGTGAACAGGAGGACTCTCTGCTAAGATGTCCACTTCCTGCTCTCCCATACTCTATTTTTGGAGGAGCCCGTGGATCGGGTGGAATTTTGCTGCAGTTAGCTTGGAGGCAGGGACAGGGAAGTATTTCATGCAGTGCGAGTGTTGACTTCTGAAAATTTTAGGTGGGAGACTTTGCTCTGTACTCATAGTGTTTTCAGAGATACTTGGTGCTTTCTTGTTTTAGATTAGAAATGTGATACAAAGTTTTACTCATGAAAACTATTATACAGGAGTTGGCACTTTGGCGCAGTAGGTTAATCCTCCGCCTGCTGTGCTGGCATCCCATATGGGCACCGATTCTTGTCCCAGCTGCTCCTCTTCCACTCCAGCTCTCTGCTGTGGCTTGGAAAAGCAGTAGAGGCTGGCCCAAGTGCTTGGGCTGCTGCACCCATGTGGGAGACCAGGAAGAAGCTCCTAGTCCTGGCTTCAGATCGGCGCAGCTCCAGCCATTGCGGCCATTTGGGGAGTGAACCAGCGGATGGAAGACCTCTCTCTCTCCCCCTCTCACTGTCTGTAACTCTACCTCTCAAATAAATAAATAAAATCTTTTTTAAAAATTACAGAAATGCAGACCATAGAAAGTGACAATTCCTCACCATCCATCACCCTTATCCCCTACATAATCATTAACTACAATTTGATACATATCTCCCCAGTTTTTAATCCATAGATGGATAGAATATGACCGCTGTCTGTTTTTACAGAACGTGCTTTCTGTTTAACAGTTTGCCTTGCGTTACCCATGGATACCTAGAGGTCATCTTTCCACATGTACGTGCTTACAGATTTATCACCTCCAAAACTGTACCATTGCACAGAAGAACCATGCTTTTATTTAGCCAATGTTTAAATGCTGCTTAATCAGGTTGTTTCTGGCATTTGGTTGTTTTGTTTTGGCTCTAATCAGTGAAATAGAGCTGCTGTGGGTGGATGTTTGTTCAAGCCAAGGGGACTCCCTCCTCTCCTTTCACAAAGTAGGACACGGAAGGACCTTCCTGTGGCCCCAGGAGTCCCCGGCCTCTTCTCTCAGGCAGGAGCCAGGCACCAGCCTTTTGCTATGAAGCATCCTGAACAAGTGTCTTGGCTGTTTTGTTTTGTTCTGTACATTTTTATTTATTTATTTGTATTAATTTGCTAAGTCGAGACATAGAATGCTTTCCATTCTCTGATTTCCTTCCCCAAATGCCCACAACAGCTGGAACTGGGCCAGGCCAAACTAAGAGCCCAGAACTCGTCTGGGTTTCCAGCAGGGCAGGGACCCAAGCACTTGAGCCATCACTGCTGCCCTAGCACAGTGTACGTTAGCGGGAAGCCGGAGTGGAGAGCAGAGCGGGACTTGAACCCAGGCAGTCTGATCTGGTGTGTCAAGTGGCATTTTCGTGGGTCAGCCAAACACCCGCTATGACATTGCTGTTTTATTTAGCTTCTTGCGTTGCTGGTTTATTTAGCGTCTTCCCTTTCCTGCCTCCCTTCTGCCCTTCCCCCCTTCCTTCCCTCCTTTTAGTCGCTGTCCTCCTGCCCTGATCCACTTCCCCTGCTGCTCCTGTCTGGCCTCCCAGGCACCTGTGGGCCCCAAACTCTGCTAACCTTCCCCTTGCCTCCCCTCGCCTCCCCTGCGGGGCCTCCCGCCACCCTTGACTTCCATCTCATTTGACCCCTGCTCGAATGTCCGGTCTCTCTAGATGGTGCCCTTGTTTGCCTCCCCTGCGGTGCCTCTGTAAACCACGTGAACCCCACGGCTTCCCCGAGCCCTGCATGCCCTGTTCTTTGAAGGGTTTAAATAAGGATCAAGGCCCAGCAGCCTCTCCGCCGAATGTCACCCAGGACGTAGCCTCACTCTGCTTACTGTACGGAGGATAGTAAATTTCCATTCCTCACGAGGCCACGTGGTTTCCCGTAGAAACCCTGCCGTGTGGTGTGGCAGAGAGAGCCCGTGCTTCAGCTAGGGTCTGCCCTGGCTCCAAGTCCAGATTCCAACACTCACTCGCTATGAGGCCACAGCCGGCAATCTAATCTTTTTCATCTTCACTTTCCTCCTCCGTAAAACGGGGAATAATAATACCTCCCTTACAGATAGGATTGTGCCAAAAATGTGGACAAAAATATGTGTCAGATGCCTGGGTGCACAGGCAGGGAGCCAAAATGCTAGCGACTGTTGTCATTATACAGAGGGTCTTCACAAAGTTCATGGAAAATGCCTGCTACCAAAAAACTATGCTTGGTTTTCACAGTGTATTTGCATGAGAAGAAACTTGTCTTTTCATTCCATTTTTCCACAGACTGTGAAGTTCCTTCATGACCTGGTTTGTCTTTAGCAAATTTGATCATTTTTAAAAATTTACTTATTTATTTGAAAGGCAGAGTTACAGAGAGGCAGAGGCAGAGAGAGAGAAAGAGAGAGAGAGGTCTTCCATCCACTGGTTTACTCCCCCAAATGGCTGCAACAGCTGGAAGTGGGCCAATCCAAAGCCAGGAGCCAGAAGCTTCTTCCAGGTCTCCCATGTGGGTGCAGGGGCCCAAGGACGTGGACCATCTTCTACTGCTTTCTCAGGCCATGGCAGAGAGCTGGATCAGAAGTAGAGCAGCCGGGACTAGAACCGGTGCCCATATGGGATGCCGGCACCTCAGGTGGCAGCTTTCCCACTAAGACAACCCCTGTAAATATTTTTACCAAACAGCAGTTCTTCTATTGCTAGCAGTGTAAGTAAAATCCTTAAACATTTCAGACAAGGATTTAGGTATCATCTTGAAGTCCGTTGTGCTAGAAACAATTGCATTTTCCAGAGAATAATAGTTGCCATCCGGCCCAAGTGGTTCCTGGGACCTAGACTTCTGTTTTTCCTTTGTGCTGGTTTTATTCTTCACACACGGGGCTGCTCAGCAGACATCTCAGTCCGCCTGCAGGTTGTCACAGGTGGTTGTGGTAGTGGTTTCCTAGCACCTGTGCTACCAAGCCTGTGTGCTTTGGTTGCTTGCGGAAGGCGTGTAGCATTTCCGGATCTCATACTCAGTATTCTGGAGTTATTGGGTTTGGGGGTGCAGTCTTTGTTAACTGGTCAGTTACTGGACTGTGCGGACAAATGGTACAGGAATTACAGCATGAGCTTGGCCTGCGCCACAGCTCACTAGGCTAATCCTCCGCCTGCAGCGCCAGCACTCCGAGTTTTAGTTCTGGTTGGGGCGCCGGTTCTGTCCTGGTTGCTCCTCTCCAAGTCCAGCTCTCTGCTGTGGTCCAGGAAGGCAGTGGAGGATGGCCCTAGTGCTTGGGCCCTGCACCCGCATGAGAGACCAGGATAAGCACCTGGCTCCTGGCTTCGGATCGGCACAGCGCGCCGGCCACAGCGGCCATTTGAGGGATGAACCTATGGAAGGAAGACCTTTCTCTCTGTCTCTCTCTCTCACTGTCTAACTCTGCCTGTCAAAAAAAAAAAAAAAAAAAAAGTATGAGCTCACCCTTTGTTGAGCCACAAAAGCAAGCTAAGGACTTTGCTGCCTGCATGCGGAGGTGGTGAACTTGTCCAGGGTCTCACGGCAGCAGCAGCTATGGCTGGCATTTCCGATCTTGTGCCGGCAGTCCTGTGGGCCCCAGCAGCAGCCCTCCCATCGCTGCGGCTGAGCTGTCCTCCTCTAATGCCAACCAGGCATGGCTTCTTTTTCAGCAGAGCCTATCTCCCTTGAGATGTTTTGAACTCCTGTACGGACAGGCCTTCCAGCAACCCTGGGACTCTGTGCCTGCCCCGGTGGAGGATGCGTTCCACCTGGCAGGTGTTGGTAAACCCACAGCATCTGCTCCTGCTGATCCTTCTGGGGCAGGTCCGGCAGTGCAGTGGCTTCCTTTACAAATGCAAGAAGCCTTGGTGAGCGAGAGCAGTGTCCCGCCTGGAGCATCTCTAAGTTACTAGCAGGACGGACTTCTCCCCGGAGAACCTCGACAGGCTTGCTTCCTTGCTGAACTTGGCGAGGCCCCTTGAGTGCCGCCATGCAGATGGTCCATGCAGAACTTGGACAGTCTGATTAGGTGAGGGGAACAACTTGGCCGTGGGCTCCTCCCTCCCAGCCGGATGCTCCCTCTCAGGTGGCAGTGGTGCAAAGTCCTAGGGAGGGAGGTTCAGGAAGGACTCGTGGCCCGACCTTGTAACGTGAGCATCGGGAACCTTCTCTCTCGGGCTGTGAGCTGCCTCATAGAACAACAGCAGCCCTGTTGATGAGCTGCAGGAGATACGGCCTCCTGGGCTTCACTATGCTTCTCTGCAGAAACCAACTGGAGCTCCAGCCCAGCTTTCCTGCTGCAACATCCATTCGCTCTGAATCTCCCTTCCTCCCATCATTCCTGCCCCTGAACCTGAACCAGGCAAGGTGGCTCCAAGGCCAACTGGGCCCTGTGTGCCCTTGCCATCTGCCAGGGCTCCCTGCTCCGGCTGCAACCTGGGCTCCCGCCAGGGCTTCCGCAGCCCTGCCCTGCTCGTCGTGGGCCTAAGCGGGTGTCCTGCTGGGATACCTGGCACCGTGACCCCAGCCTTGGGCTCCAGCCCTCCAGGAAGGGCTGCCCCCCCCTCCACGATGTGGCTCTGAGGCAGTCATGGTGGAGAAGGAGCAGGTGAGGGTAAAAGCACTTGGTGAATGGAATTTAAAGATCAGTGGATTTAGGCGTCAAACATTTTGAAATCCAGGGGTAGTTTTTTCAAGACACCCATTTTCATGAACTTTTGGAAGATTCCCACATGCTACATCTCTTCCCCTGTGGGGCTCTCAGAGGCTGGCCCTCCAGTGTCTGTCTGTGCTGTGTATTTGTTTTGTATAAATTTCTTGGCCCTGATGGCCACAAGAGGAACTGTCTGGAAAACCCAAGCCTGCAGGCGACTTACTAAGAAGAATTCTCATTTCTCTTCAGTCAGTTGTTAGAACATAATCTTCCTTGTCCAAACTGATGGAGTTTGTGGACTCAAAAGGCTTCCGTTGGGGCCAGAACTGTGGCATAGCGGGTTAAAAAGCCGCCTGTAGTGCCGGCATCCCATATGGGCGCCGTTTTGAATCCTGGCTGCTCCACTTCCAATCCAGCTCTCTGCTATGGCCTGGGAAAGCAGTGGGAAATGACCCAAGTCCCTCGGCCCCTGCACCTGTGAGGGAAGACTCAGAGGAAGCTCCTGGCTCCTGGCTTCGGATTGGTGCAGCTCCGGCCATTGCAGCCAATTGGGAAGTGAACCAGCGGATGGAAGACCTCTCTCTCTCTCTCTCTCTCTCTCTCTCTCTGCCTCTCCTTCTCTCTCTGTATAACTCTGACTTTCAAATAATTAAATAAATTAAAAAAAAAAAAAGAAAGGCTTCAATAGCCTAGACAGCTCATGTCAAGAGCCTTGGGTGCTCAATGACATCATACATAAGAGTGCTAATGTTAAGTTAGCAACAGGAGTCACTGTGCACTAATTCGCCATGCAGGACCGCTGTCGTCAATGAGTTGTATTTGAGAGTTAACTGTAAAACCAATGCTCAAACAGTTTGTGTGTGTATGTGTGTGTATGTGCAAATTGTTGAAATCTTTACTTAGTATAGAGTTGATCTTCTGTGTACAAAGTTAATTGAAAATGAATCTTAATGGAGAATGGCACTGGCAAGGGGAGAGGGAGGAAGAGGAGAGAGAGGTGGGAGTGTGGGTGGGAGGGCGGGTAAGGTGGGAAGAATAACTATATTCTTAAAGTTGTACTTATGAAATTTGTATTCCTTAAAAAACAAATAAAAAAAAAAAGAACATCATCTGCAATGGAAATGTCTTATATAAATCAATCTCTCTTCATTGTCCCAAACCATAGTGAATCACTTGTTGGAGCATTATTTTCTTTTTTAGAGATTTATTTATTTGAAAGGCAGAGTAAGAGAGAGAGAACGAGTGAGGGAGAAAGTGAGAGTTGATCTTCTATCCGCTGGTTTACTCACTCAACTGGCCAAATGGCTGGGACCTGGTCAGGCTGAAGCCAGGAGCCTGAAGCTCCATCCTGGTCTCTCATGTGGGTGGCAGGGGCCCAAGCATTTGGACCATCTTCTGCTGCTTTCCCAGGTGTGTTATCAGGGAGCTGGATTGGAAGTGAACATAGGATTCAACCTGGCGCTTCCACATGGGATACCAGTGCTGCCAGTGGTAGCCGGCCCGGGAAGTGTTTTCATAGTTTGTAAAGAGCAGTGTTTGGCACACGGCCTGCTCTGCAGAGGGCCCAGGACCTCTCTGCTGGTGCCCCACCCAAGCCATCCTCTGAGAGCATTCGTTGTTACTGGATCCTTTTTTCCCTCTCTCCACGACACCTTGACTATTTGTCTTTCTCTCCTTCCTCCTTCTTGCCTAAGTTTTGGTGCCTTTGTGCTGTGTCCAGCACTCCCCTAAGTGTTAGGCCGGTTGGGAAGCCCTTGGCCTGGGTCAGGGGGCCTTGGTGCTGGCCTGCTTTTCCACAGGATCCAGGCTCCCTGCTGTCATCTGACCATGGCGTGGCTGTGATCGGCCACCTGCTTCTGGGCAAGTTGCCATCAGTTCAGGGCCAGGGCCCCAAGGATGATGTCCTTCGGGCACCACCTCCTGAGAGGGGGTGGTCCAGGGGCCAGGTCCATCAGAGGGCCATCAGCACTGCTTCTGTGGGCACAGAGAACTCCCTTGTAGCCAAGAGGCCGCGGCGAGGTAGTGCTTCTGTTTTGTTCACGAGGAAAGAACACTGAGTATCTCAGTTTTCTCCTGTAGCGAAGGGCAAGGCCTTGGCCTGGAGCAGGGGTCGAGCCTCCCCGGCACCCTGGGGGTGGGTACAGTGAAATATGAGGAGCTCTGCTGTCACCCACGTGGCTCTCAGGGCCTCACTGGGCCCCGTTAGTGGACATTCTCCAAGACCAGCCGAGGCGTGGCTGGTCCAACATGCTCTCTGGTGGGGACAGAGCCATCTCCGAGGGCTGGAAAGCCATGGAGTATTTTTGCCCTCGGGTAAGTATTACACCTTCCTTACTAATCCCACTCTGTGGGAGATCAGAATGGTAGACACAGGGAAACCCCCAAACTCTTCAGGACCTGGTACATAGCATCTAAATCTTAAAATCCTGAAATCTCCTGCTGTTTGTCTCTAGTGTAGACAAGGCTAGTTACCTCCTGTTGACTAAAACTGTCCTGGGGAAGGATAGCATTTGGAGCAGTGGTTACGTTGCTGGTTGGACTCCCACGTCCCATACTGGGTGTGTGGGGCTGAGTCCCGGGACTGCTACCAGTTCTGTCTCTCTGCTAATGTGTACCCTGGAAGCAGCAGGGGATGTTCCAGAACATGGGAGACCCAGACTGAGTTCTGAGTTCCTAACTTTGACCTGTCTGTTAGGGGCATTTTTGGGGGACTGAAACAGCAAATGGGACATCTCCGTCTGTCTCTATCTCTCTGTCTCTCTCTCTGCCTTTTAAAACCAAAGTCACTTGGCCCTGTATCCCTGTCTACCTACTCTCAAAACTCCATAGAGCCCCCGTCAAGCATTTTGAAGGAATGGGCTGCACCCAGTGTTCCACTCTCTGATGCTGCTGGGATTCTGTTTGTGTGACTACTGAACTTGTCATGACCGTGGCCACCAGTTGTCAATAATGGAAGCTCTCTGGGGGGCATCGGACACTGATGTTTGCTCCTCGCTTCTGGAAATTTCCCCCCGGGGTTTCCTGATGCAGTCATGTCCTCACTGGCCTTGTTCTTGGAGGCTTCTTTGGCAAATCTCAAGGCAGGGGCATCCTAGGATCCATCCTTAGCTTCCATTCTGGGACCCAGTTCCCTCTTTGGGGAAGTCTTGTCTACGTGTCTCTGGCCTCCAGCCATTTCCCCAGGTTTCAGGACCTGGGCACCCAGCCCCAGGCTAAGCATTTCTCCCTGAGACGTCCTACAGCAAGTCCAAGAATCCTGCTGCCCATCTTGCCCTGCTTTCTCCCCCTTCAGTGCCCATCTCACTCTTTTGTCCTGCAGGTATCCATTTGAAGGCTACTTCCTCAGAGAGGCCTCCCCACTTCCCCAGGCGAGGCAAGCCCTCCCTGTTAACATTTGCCCAGTACTTGGATGAAGGTATTCAAAAGGCCCATGGAAAATGTGTATTATCAAAATACTATGTGTGGATTTCTAGAACTTTTGATACCAAAATCAACTTGTCTTTTCATTTTTTCCCCCACAAACTTTTGGAAGTCCTCCATACTTTTCTGCAGCATTCTGTAACTATAAATCACAAATCAACTTGCAATAATTCATTATTTTTTAAAAGATTTAATTTATTTATTTATTTATTTATTTATTTTACTTTTTGACAGGCAGAGTGGACAGTGAGAGAGAGAGACAGAGAGAAAGGTCTTCCTTTTGCCGTTGGTTCACCCTCCAATGGCCGCCGCGGCTGGCGCACCGCGCTGTTCTGAAGGCAGGAGCCAGGTGCTTATCCTGGTCTCCCATGGGGTGCAGGGCCCAACCACTTGGACCATCCTCCACTGCACTCCCTGGCCACAGCAGAGAGCTGGCCTGGAAGAGGGGCAACCTGGACAGAATCCGGCGCCCCGACCGGGACTAGAACCCGGTGTGCCAGCGCTGCAAGGCGGAGGATTAGCCTGTTGAGCCACGGCACCGGCCAAAAGATTTAATTTATTTATTTGAGAGAGTTACAGAGAGAAGTAGAGACAGAGAGGTGTTCCATCCGCTGGTTCACTCTCCAGATGGCCACAATGGCCGGAGCTGCGCCAATCCAAAGCCAGGAAATTCTTCTGAGTTTCCCACGTGGGTGCAGGGGCCAAAGGACTTGGGCCATCCTCTGCTGCTTTCCCAGAACATAGCAGAGAGCTGGATTGGAAGTGGAGCAGCTGGGACTAGAACCGGTGCCCATATAGGATGCCAGCGCTTCAGGCCTGGGCATTAACCTGCTGTACCACAGTGCCAGCCCCATAATTCACTGTCCATCTGCCTTCCTGCTGGACTGAATGCAGAGAACAGAGCACCTCTCTGTTTTTGCTTCATTATTGCGTCCCCCACACCCAATACCATGGCTCGTGCAGAGTAAGGATTTGACACTTTTTTTTTTTTGACAGGCAGAGTGGATGGTGAGAGAGAGAGACAGAGAGAAAGGTCTTCCTTTTTGCCATTGGTTCACCCTCCAATGGCCGCTGCGGACGGCGCATCGCGCTGATCCTATGGCAGGAGCCAGGTGCTTCTCCCGGTCTCCCATGCGGGTGCAGGGCCCAAGCACTTGGGCCATCCTCCACTGCACTCCCGGGCCATAGCAGAGAGCTGGCCTGGAAGAGGGGCAACCGGGATAGAATCCGGTGCTCTGACCGGGACTAGAACCCGGTGTACCGGCGCTGCAAGGCGGAGGATTAGCCTGTTAAGCCACGGCGCCGGCCTGACACGTATTTTTATATCATTTTGACTCATCGAATTCATCCTCTCTTCCTGTAAATGTCTCCCTATCCTTTCTGAGAGACCCACCATCTGCTGGGTGGCCCAGGGTGGAGTGGCAGTTCCTGATTCTTCCTTTCGCCTCCCCCACCAATAGCCTAGATAGTTTTGTAACCAGATCTCACTTCACCCTCTTGGCTACCAAAGCCCTGGTTCATGCCCAGTGTCATCTCTTGTCTCAATTACTTTAGTCACCTCGTAATCATTTCCCCTGCCTATAATCTTCCTCTTTTCCCTCTTTTTTTAAAGATTTATTTATTTACTTGAAATTCAGAGTTACACAGAGAAAGAAGTAGAGGTGGGAGGGGGGGATCTTCCATCTGCTGATTCGCTCCCCAGTTGGCCACAATGGCTGGAGCCACACTGATCCGAAGCCAGGAGCAGGATCTTCTTCTGGGTCTCCCACGTGGGTACAGAGGCCCAAGGGCTTGGGCCATCCTCTACTGCTTTCCCAGGCCATAGCAGAGAGCTGGATTGGAAGTGGAGCACCCAGGTCTTGAACTGGCACCCATATGGGATGCCAGCATTTCAGGCAGTGGCTTTACCCGTTACACCATAGTGCCAGCCCCTAGAGAGGTTATTTTGTCCAAGATTGCTCAGCTGATACATGGCAGATCTGGGATTTGAACCCAGGCAGTCTGTTGCAGAGCCCTGGCTCTTAGTTCCCATGCTATCTTTCCGGTAGCATAGATAACACACATAAACTTTCACAGTTACGCACTGATTTTCTTCTTTGTGCTGTGTGGTAGGTCTCACAATGTTCTGTCTTTGGAGGGTAAAAAAGAAATCCCAAATGGCAACAGGGTGAGCCAGGGATCTCTCTGGGCACTTGTATAGGAAGTGGATCACTGCCTGGGAAGCTGTGTCAGGATCATAAAGAATGTGACCTGTAGGTAGACTGAAGGAGGAATCAGGTTGGGGCCTGATTCATACTCCGGCTAACTCTCGCGCTTCCAAGATTACACTTCGTGATCTGGTCCTTTGGCTGACACCCTGGGATTGAGGAAGGGGCCATCACTGATGTGCAACAGGAGGGAGCCAAACGGCGTGAGAGCAGAGAGGATCATGGGGGTCACTGGGAAAGCAGGTCTTTAAGAAGGGAAGGCTAGGGTCGCCATAAAAATAATTCCATTCGTTGGACAATTTTCACATTGGCAGGTAACTAACGAATGGGAAGAAAATATTGAGTGCTGGTGTTCTGTCTATTTGGTTTCTTACGGGGGGGGGGGGGGGGGCCTAGTGAGAGGCCTGAAACTGGAAGGTGTTTGCTGATGTGTCCACTGCTGATATAATGGGCGGGGGCAGTGACGAGAGAAGGGAAGGTACCCTAAGACAAAGTGGGGTGTTTTTAAAATAAGCCCAAAGTTGAACCAGCTGATTCTGAAGCCCTGCTGCGGGTTCCAAGGTGAGCTCCCAGAGGCCCTGCCACTGCTTGGACATCAGCCAGCTGCCCACCTGACCTCCCCGCTTCCTGCGTCCCAGCGGTTGTGAGCTCGGTTGTGAGCTGGGGCAAGCATCAAGCAGAGCCTCTGATGCCTAGCAGGCGTCCGACCGTTCCTGCTTCCCCTTCCTGCTTCGCAGGTGAGAGAGCAGAGCCCAGCACACTTCTGTAAAGGCCAGAAAATAAAATTTCCACCTCTGTGGGCCACAGTCTCACATATTCTTGTCGGTTGGTTTTACAATCCTTTAAAAGCATCAGTTCCACTCTTAGCTTGTGGGGTATGCAAAAGCAGGCTGGGGAGTTCACATCTGATGGTGACTCCTCGTCTGGAGTTAACACCCCAACTGCAGCCCCAGCTCCGCCTTGTTGGAGTGAGTGAGCCAAAGACTCTGGGTCACTGACCTTGGCCTTGGAAGAGTAGAGCCCAGGGGTGGACCAGGGGTGTGCAGGCTGTGCGCCACGGTCGGGTCTGGAACTCAAGGACTTCTCGTTACTGCTCAGGCTGAGCACAGCGTTAGTAACCATGAGGCCGCCCCTCCAGGCCTCCCTGTCATCGTTCTGAAAACCTGCTTTCTTTTTTGGAAAAAATTTTACAGACTTTGTTATTCTATTGTTGTTTATCAAAATTTGAATTTACAGGTGAGTTTGATTCTTTGTGGAAAGGGGGAAATTTTTTTTAAAAATGATTTTATTTATTTGAGATAGAGTTGCAGATAGAGGGAGGAAGAGACAGAGGGAAAGGTCTTCCATTTGCTGGTTCACTCCCCAAATGTCTGCAATAGCCAGATCTGGGCTGATCCAAAGTCAGGAGCAAGGAGCTTCTTCTGGGTCTACCACGTGGGTGCAGGGACCCAAGCATTTGGGCCATTTTATACTGCTGTTCCAGGCCACAAACAGAGAGCTGCATTGGAAGAGGAGCAGCCAGGACTCGAACTGGTGCCCATATGGGATGCCAGTGACACAGGTGAAGGCTTAGCCCACTAGGCCACCGTGCTGGCCCCAATTTTCTACTTTCAGAGCTTTCTGGGTTTCAGAATTCTTGCTGATAAGGGAGGATGAGCCATAGGATGTCTCTTACATTAGACTGGAAACTGTGAGTGTAGGGATGTATCGCCACAGTACCTAGCATGGTACATGCACATAGTAGGTACTCATGAACAATTTATTTTGATTAGCATAAACATGATGATGTAAGTCAAGAGTGTTACATGTTGATTAAACAACCAATGTTTATTAATATCTCCATTTTTCTTATTTCAAAATGTATTTTTGAAAATGTTGGAAATCCCCTATAAACTATAATTGGACCAAACTACCTTGATGAGTCATAGGTTGGAAAATAGTTAAATCATGAGAAAGCAACGGGACTGTGAGTGTGTGTGTGTGTGTGTGTGATGAACTAGCTAATTTGTGGAGGTTTTTGTAATTCACTAATATTGTAATTCAACAACTGTATCATGCACCTTTATTGACTAATTAACAATATTGAATATCAGAGGTTTATTGTGTTCTAGTTCCGACTGCTTATTTAAACCATGAACTGAAGTAGCCAGTGATATAATAACTATATATATATATATATATATTAAAATTTACTTATTTATTTGAAAGGCAGAGTTACAGAGAGGCAGAGGCAGAAAGAGAGAGAGGTCTTCCATCCACTGGTTCACTCCCCAGTTGGCCTCAACAGCCAGAGCTGTTCTGATCTAAAGCCAGAAACCAGGAGCTTCCTCCAGATCTCCCACGTGGGTGCAGGGACCCAAGGACTTGAGCCACCTTCTACTGCTTTCCCAGGCCATAGCAGAGAGCTGGATCAGAAGTGGAGCAGCTGGGACTCGAACCGGTGCCCATATGGGATGCCAGCGCTGCAGATGGTGGCTTTGCCTGCTGCACCACAGCGCTGGCCCCAATAACAATATTGAAAAGGGGAAACAACAAGGTCACCCTCTCAGCTCTTCACACAGGCCCATGTCTCACTTGGGAGTTCCTGTTAGAAATGAGAAGAATGTGGGCTGGGGATTTTCGTGAACAAAGAAAAGGAATATGATTTTTAATACAGGCCCATACGACAAAGCTAGAGGAATTTGGAGCATGCTAGAATCCAGTAGTGACAGTGATCTCTCTAAGTGTATGCCTTTGTGGAAGGTCAAACAGGGGAAAGCATCCATTGGTTGTCGCTTTCTAAAATAGATTTAAATGGCAGTGAAGCAATGAAAGCAAAACAGAACATTGATGTGGGGCGCCCGGGGCGCTGGGGAGGCCATCAAGGCAGATCCAGGCTTCCTCTGTCGGGAGATGGCTGAGTGTGGCCCTGGGTGACTGGATCAGGGCAGGTGTGAGCATGTGAATGGGGCTGGGGGCAGTTCTCCAACGCTGAGTGACGCCTGACCTGACCACCATGGACTGCAGGGAACTGGAAGGGGAGGGTGCCTGCCTTGCCTCACCCAGAAGGGGTGCACATCCGGGCACGTGGAGCACCGAGAAGGCAAACATGGTTCCTAACGGGAGCTGGCGTGTGCCACTAACACGGCGGCTAAGGGTGCGATGCTGTTAGGCACGAACCCTGCAGTGAGCTTCCAGGGGTTTATTTAGAATCTGGCCGGAAAAGGAAGGAGATATGACAGGTCAGCGTTTCCCCGCAGCTGGCTTGGTGTCTCGCGGTGCTGAACACTCTCTCGTCTCAGAGTCCCACCTGCTGCTTTCCCTTAGGAGTTTGGTGGTGCCTGCCTCCTGGCCCTCAGATTTCCACTGCTCAGTTGATGTTCTCATACCAAGCCAGTGTGGTTTGAAAGGAGCTGTAGCTGTTCTGGGAAGAAACCAGAAGGGTCGGTGAAAAGCCTTCCTCCTACTCGTGCCCCAACCCCGGTCCCCAGCCGGCACAGGTTGGAAAAGTCTCCCCTAGATGTCACACTGGAGTCCTCTTGGCCTGAGACTCAATACTGCTCTTGGAAGCAGGCGGTGTGAGGTAGGCTGTGCCCACCCTTCTTCCTGGGACTGGAACGAGTGTCCGTCCACATGTGGATTTGGGCCTTTGATGCTGTTCTAGGAAAGACCAGCAGCAGCCAAGCTGAGCTCCCATCACAGATGACCACAGGTGATCACAGATGACCACTGTTTCCTAGTGAAACTCTGCTGTAGTCGCCTGGGGCTTTCAGGATTAGCTTCTCAACCAAGAACGGGCCAAGCTTGAGGATGCTAAGCTTGTGGAAGACTGGGGAAATCACACCCTGCGGTGACTCTACGCGTGGACAGGTGGCTTTTATGACTGTCAAGAAATGGGAGGGGTGGGCAGTGGCCCAGCTGCTAAGATGCTGTTTGGGACACTCGCATCCCATACTGCAGTGCCTGAGTTAGAGTCCTTTCTCTGCTTGCAGTTCCAGCTTCCTCCTGATGCAGACCCTGGGAGGCTTAAGTAGCTGGGTCCCTGCCACCCACGGGGGAGACCTGGTTGAGTTCCTGGCTCCCAGCTTTGGCCCCAGCCCAGCTCCAGTTGCACACATCTGGGAAGTGAACCAGTGGGTGAGAGCTCTCTCTTTCTTGCTGCCTCTCAAATCAATAAAAATACATATATATTTTAAAAATTGTTAATAAATGTAAGGATGGCTGATAGGCCCCTGGTAGCTTGGTGGGCTGACCTCAGCTCACCATGGCCCTTGATGTCCACCCTGCTGGTGAGTCTGCCCCTCCCACAGGCACGACCTGAGGCTGTGGCAGGAGCTCCTGAGGTCCCTACCTTATCAGCAGAACTCTAAAGCAGACTGGAATCCAATACTTGAGTTGGCTTCTTTGTGCTGTCAGCTTCAAAGAATGTGAAGGATCAGGGAGACAAAGGCCACTTTTGACACGTCCGAAAGTTTGTGGAAAATGGAATTAAAAGATAAGATTATTTGGGTGCAAAAAAAAAAAATTGGAGCACGTGCATTTCTTTTTATAATTCGTGTTTCCAGTGATCTTTTGGAAGACCGTTTACATGCATGGATTTCAAAATCTTTTGCACCAAAATAAACTTCTCTTTTAATTCTGTTTTTTCTGCAAACTTTTGGAAGTACTGGCATGGGTAAGCAAGCCATGAATGCCTGTGGTTTGTACACTGGCTGCCGACACTAGGTTGTTTGATGTCCATGCCATTGTCTTATGTAGTGACATCATAGGTTTCTTTCTTTCTTCTTCTTTTTTTTTTTTTTTTTTTTTTTTTGACAGGCAGAGTGGATAGTGAGAGAGAGAGAAAGGTCTTCCTTTGCCATTGGTTCACCCTCCAATGGCCGCCGCGGCCAACGCATCGTGCTGATCTGAAGCCAGGAGCCAGGTGCTTCTCCTGTCTCCCATGCGGGTGCAGGGCCCAAGCACTTGGGCCATCCTCCACTGCCTTCCTGGGCCATAGCAGAGAGCTTGCCTGGAAGAGGGGCAACCGGGACAGAATCTGGCGCCCCGACCGGGACTAGAACCCGGTGTGCCGGCGCCGCAAGGCAGAGGATTAGCCTGTTAAGCTACGGCGCCGGCCCATAGGTTTCTTAAAGGCAAGAGATACTGTCTTTCTTTGCCCATAGATTGCAGCCTCGAGCCCGGTATTAATCAAATCAGTCAGCTGCTACGGCGCTGATGCACACGTGTTACCTGCCTTGTGCTTTTCAGGCAGCTGCGAATGCTGGCACCTTATGCATTTGGCTGCCCTGGCAAGAGCCTGGTTTCGAGCCTCTCTCTGTTCCTGTGTGCTGTGTGACCCTGTCCTGTCTGCGAAGCGTGCTCTGCACAAGACGAGGTCCCGTGAGCCTTGTGCACACTCTGGCTTTGAGGGTCCGCCCTACTCTCCTACCTCTGATGTTTCCTGACCCTTTCAAAGGGTTTAAGGAGAGTGCGTTCCACTCCCCACTCCACTTCTGGGGCAGGGTTTTTAATTACCGCGTAGCCTTTGTTCTGTTGTTGAGATCGGACTTCTCTGTGTAGGGAGAAGGGAATTCCAGTCATCCTGGTACATTATAATCAAGTTACTTACCAGAGTCCAGAGCAACAGTTCTCTGCTTTCATGCTGATCACAGGGGTGATAGAGGCACGCGGCGGCTCGCATTTCTGCCGATGCTCTCGGCTGTGTTTGCAACAGTGCTTTGCAGGGAAGTTTCAATCTCTTAAGGACTGGGAAGTCATTACATATTTTATCTAAACTGCATGGTCCACCAGCTGCGTTCAGGAAATGTAACTGGATTTTAAAGAAATCAATGTTGGTCCATCCAAATGCCTGACCATGAAACACATTTAATAAATAGCGTGCATACTTTAAACATCAAAATGCTAAAACAAAGTTTTCAAAGAGTTGAAAAGAATTTGACTCAAAACGGAAGAGATGGGGGTGGGCTTCGTGGCATAGCAGGCTAAACAGCCACTTGTGTTGCCTGCAACCCATACGTGAGTGCTGGTTCAAGCCCCAGCTGCTCATCTTCCAGTCCAGCTCTTTGTTAATGGGCCTGGGAAGACAGTGGCAAATGACTGGGGCCCTGCCACCCCCATGGGAGACCCCGATGGAGTTCCTGGCTCCTAACTCTGGCCTGGCCCCGCGCTGGCTATTGCGGGAATCTGGGGAGTGAACTAGAGGATGGAAGATCTCTGTCTCTCTCTCTCAGTCATTCTGCCTTTCAAATAAACAAATTTTTAAAAAATGAAGAGAGTAGGCCGGCACCGTGGCTCAATAGGCTAATCCTCCGCCTTGCGGCGCCGGCACACCGGGTTCTAGTCCCAGTCGGGGCACCGATCCTGTCCCGGTTGCCCCTCTTCCAGGCCAGCTCTCTGCTGTGGCCAGGGAGTGCAGTGGAGGATGGCCCAAGTGCTTGGGCCCTGCACCCCATGGGAGACCAGGAGAAGCACCTGGCTCCTGCCATAGGATCAGCGCGGTGTGCCGGCCGCAGTGCGCCAGCCGCGGCGGCCATTGGAAGGTGAACCAACGGTGAAAAGGAAGACCTTTCTCTCTGTCTCTCTCTCACTGTCCACTCTGCCTGTCAAAAATTAAAAAAAAAAAATTGAAGAGAGTAAGTGAGCCTATGGCAGAGGTTGGAGACGTGGAAACTCACAAATGATGACTTCGTGTTGGCAAAGACAGCTCCCGCTCCACGAGTCTGCACCTTGGATGGCCCTGCTGTTTCCTAATAGAATTCCACACAAGCCCCCAAGGACGGCCCTGGGCTTCAGAATCCTACAGTTGGGTAAAACTTTGAGAGTATGTAACATGCTCAGGAGGTATTTATGGCGTGGGCGAATGATCACTCCCAGGCCAGCAACTTTTCTTCTCTTCATTTCCTTATTGATGATGATGAAGGGATTGGCAGGTACTTTAGTCAAAGGGCCAAGACTATAGGAAGGTACTACAAAAGGTTTTTGGAAAATAAAAGCAAGTTTGGGGGCCACAATCAAAAATTAAAATCCATGTACACAAGAGGTCTTCATGAAAACATTATTATGAAGAAACTATACATGGCTTTCAAAATCTTTTTGTACCAAAATAAACTTAGTTTTTTTTAATTTTTTTTTTTTAATTTGAGAGACAAAGTTACAAACAGAGAGAGGAAGAGACAGAGAGAGAGGTCTTCCATCCACTGGTTCACTCCCCAAATGGCTGCATCAGCTAGAGCTGGGCCAGTCTGAAACCAGGAGCCAGGAGCTTCCTCCAGGTCTTCCCACGTAGGTGAAGGGTCCTAAGGACTTGGGCCATCTTCTACTGCCTTCCCAGGCCATAGCAGAGAGCTGGATCAGATGAGGAGCAGCCGGGACTCGAACTGGCATCCATATGGGATGCCAGCACTGTAGGCAGTGGCTTAGCCTTCTAAGCTACAGCGCTGGCCCCTGGTTTTGTTTTTTTCTAAGGTAAAAAATATTATATTTATTTGAAAAGGAAAAGAAAAAATGTGAACATGGCCTGATGCTGTAGAACTCTGTTAAGATTTAATATTTCCCATTATTGGCTTTAGATAGGATAATTTGTTTTTTAAATAATTTTTTAATTTATATAAAGGGAACAAGTTTCATGTGTTTCATAAAAATAAGCTTAGTTTTGAATGCATTTTCCATGAACTTTTTGCAGTCCCCATATAGCCTGTAAATGGGCTTGCAGTTTCCAGAGACATGCGGCTGCTGGAGCCCGCAGTCGGCACCTGTCATGTATCCGTGAGCTTTGGGTCTGTGTTCATAATATTCGTACCAATGAGCACTCACGGAATTATCAATCTTTTGGCGGGCTAAGCAGCTCCTTCTGTTCAAAGGCAAAAGCTTGTGAAGAGTCTATTTTCTGATAAGGGTGTCCACATGCAGTGGGCGTAGCAGGCTGTGTAGGGCACAAAGAGAGATAAGCGAGGGGGGTGGGCAGTTCTGTCACGCCCAGATAACACCTGGGGGCTCAGGAAGAGTGCGTTTCCTAGGCGCACTCCCAGCCTGGTTTGGTTGTGGATCTCCCTGAAGCTCTCGTACCAGTGTACTGCTTGTTTTCCATGCCTGCCTCTCTTTGACAAGGGAGTGTT
Source organism: Lepus europaeus (assembly GCF_033115175.1). Lineage (NCBI taxonomy): Eukaryota > Metazoa > Chordata > Mammalia > Lagomorpha > Leporidae > Lepus > Lepus europaeus. Next base: position 41,639,813 of record NC_084848.1, on the reverse strand, counting down.
ACATGGAGTGAGAACGAGTGTGCAGCGGTTCAAGGCCGCGTGTGCAGGCCCAGGGATGTGATTTAGGGATACTGGGTGGAACTTCCTGGTGTTTGTTGTTGTTGTTGTTTGTTTGTTTTTTGTTGTTGTTGTTGTTGGGGAGCAGGGGAGGAGAAGAGCAAATCTGAATTTTCTGAGTGAGAAGTGTGAGTGGGAAGCTGTAACCTCCACTTCGTGTCCACTGAAGCCCTGTGCGTGTTCATGTGGGTTCTGGAAATCTATCATCAGAGGCGCTTCGCCCAAAAGGTGTGCTATTGGGCCAGCGTCAACCAGGTGTCCGTTGCATGCTACACTTTGCTTCTCGTGTTGCAGGTCACCTTGTGCCTTGTGTGACTTGGGGCAAGTTCCTTAACTTCTGTGTCAGTTTCTCCATGTATAAAATGGACAAGTGCAACATCACTCCTGGGAGTGCACTGATGATGAGGGGACCTTTGTCTAGGAGGCACTTAGCATAGTGTCTGACCAGCACTAAGTACTCTCTAAACAGGATTGCGATTGCTGTCCTTGTTGTTTGTATTCTTTGACCACGGTATTTCCCAAACATCTATTGTTATTACATTTTCCTATTGTCTATTGACACCAGATCCCTTCACATATAGAAAGACACCTCAAAAAGTTATGGAAAGTAGAATTGAAAGATAAGTTTACTTTGGTGCAAAAATTTTTTTTAAAGATTTATCTTTTGTTTATTTGAAAGGCAGAGTTACAGAGGGAGAGAAGGAGAAAGGGAGAGAGGGAGAGAGAGAGATCTTCTATCTGCTGGTTTACTCCCCAGATGGTTACAACGGCCAGGGCCACAGTCAGGAGCTTCTTCCTGATCTCCCATGAGGGTGCAGGGGCCCAAGCACTTGGGCCATCTTCTGCTGCTTTCCCGGGCCACAGCAGAGAGCTGGATCAGAAGTGGAGCAGCCATATGGGATGCCAGCATCACAGGCAGAGGCTTAACCTATTAAGCCACAGTGACGCCCCCCTCCAAATTTTTTTTTAAATCCATGCGGTTTTTCTATAATGTGCATTTTTCATGACGTTTTGAAATACCACTTTGTAGATAATTTACAGCTGAGATTATTAATTCTACTTCCTTATTTTCATGCCATCATACTACTCAGCTACTCTGGGAGAACATGACATCACATTCAGCATAAGGATTCTCTGCTTACCTAGATATATCATTTTTGAAAAATATTTATTTATACAGTTTACTTGAAAGAGAGAACAGGAAACAGAGAGAGAGAGATCTTTCATTCCCTGGTTCACTCCCCAGATGCCCACTACCTGGTCCAGGTTGGACCAGGCCAAGGCCAAGAGCCAGGAACTCAACCAGGGTCTTCCATGTGGGAGGTAGGGACCCAATCGTTTGAGCCATCACCTGCTACCTCCCACGGAAGATGCAAGAATTTGAGGGTGGGTAGAATTCTACTATTGTGGATCTCACCTGCAGCCTTTTTAGCTGAGATTTTTTTTTTCTGTTATTAATCACTTTTATAATTAAAAACAGACTAATAAAACACATTAAGCTGGCTGAAAGGCACTAGCAATTAATATGGCTCTGTCTAAACAAAGCCTCGTTCTGGAATGGGAGACTGGTGTCTGGAGGGGAGTTGGAGGGTGCTGGTGGCTGCTTAGAGGGTCCCCTGAGGAAATTGGGCAAATTCCAAACTGAGCAAGGAAAGGTTTGGGTGAAGGCCTGTGAGCTCATGCTAAGAGCAGAAGGTTGGTGCTGGCATTCTCCAAGCCTGCCACCTGGCACTGGGCAGGTGAGCCAGCGAGCTTTTCTCCGCTACGCAAACCTGGTCTTCTCCAGGAACCGAGCTCCTCAGGTGGGCACGAGTACAGATGGCTTTCTTCCAGAGAAGGCAGCCGCTGGAGCCAGCCCGAAGCCGTACCCATGCCTTTCTTCTAGCACCAGCAGCTAAGGGTTGCGATGAGAATAGGGCACGGTGACCAAGCAGAAACGAGAAAACGAGCAAGTTGCTGCTTTGTTTGTTGCAAAGAATTCTAGCAAACTGGCCAATGCTGATTTCAACTTTTCCCCTGGTGGAGTAACAATAGCTCTCTCTGTGTTGGAGGGAAGGAAGGTGGTGGCAGCTGTGTGACCACTCCCGTGTCCTCCTGAGCAGTGCCTGTCACTGAGTCTTGGACACCACGGTAGAGAGTGCCTCCTCGTGTCTGCTTCTGGCCCCTTAAGACCTTTGAGGGTGCAGCAGTTCAGGGCTGCTTGTTTCGATCAGAGACCTGTCATAGAGGTCCCACAGACACTCAGAAAGGACAAGACGGCCAAGGCTTGTGTATGCGCCAGGTTAACATTGGATGACATGATGGAATTAGAAGATAAGTTTATTTTGTTGCCAAGAAATATGGAATCTGTGCACTTTTTTTTCATAATACACAACTTGCCATGAAGTTTTGTAGTTTTGTTTTGTTTTGTTTTTGAGAGGCGGAGAAAGAGAGTTCCCTGGGGCCAGCGCTGTGGCACGGTGGGTTAACGCCCTGGCCTGAAGCGCCAGCATCCCATATGGGCACCAGTTCAAGTCCTGGCTGCTCTACTTCCAATCCAGCTCTCTGTTATGGCCTGGGAAAGCAGTAGAAGATGGCTCAAGTCCTTGGGCTCCTGCTCCCCCGTGGGAGACCTGGAAGAAGCGCTTGGCTCCTGGCTTTGGATTGGCACAGCTCCGGCCATTGCAGCCAATTGGGGAGTGAACCATCAGATGGAAGACCTCTCTCTCTCTCTCTCTCTGCCTCTCTGCCTCTCTGCCTCTCCTTCTCTCTACTTGTAACTCTGACTTTCAAGTAAATAAACCTTTTTTAAAAATGTATTTGAAGGGCAAAGAGACAGAAAGAAAAATAAAAAAAAAAAAAAGAGGTCTCTCATCTGCTGGTTTACTTCCCCAAATGCCCATAACAATCGCGGCTGAGCCGGGCCATAGCCAGGAATCCAACCCAAGTCTCTCACGGAGGTGGGGGCAGGGACCCAGGTACTTGATTCATCTTCTGCTGCCTCCCAGGTTACAGATTAGCCCAGAGCCAGAATTAGGAGCAGAGCCAGGACCTGAACCCAGGCACTCTGACGTGAGAATGGGCATCCCAACCAGCGTCTTAATCGCCATGCGAAATTTCTGCCCCTACTTCTCTTCTTCTCCATGTTCCCTCTCTTATTCACCATCAGAAATGGGGGAAAGGTTGTTGTTTTACAACAACCCAAAGATGGGCTCAGGTTCTATTCTTCTGAGCCATGGAGCCAGCCACACTTAGGGCAGTGCTGAGAGCCCTCACAGTATTCAGGGCCCCTCCTGTGTGCCAGATGATCTGTTAAGGACGCGAAGCCCACAATCCTTTCTGATCCAAACAGCAGAGCTGTGAGGCAATGATAATGATTGACTGCACTTGTAGATGAAAGAGGGAGCCGCAAGCGTGGCAAGCAGTAGCCATAGTGGCTAGGTCTGGACTCGTCCCCAGCCAATCTAACTTCACCTGTACCTAACCAGTGCACCAGACTGCCTGGCTCACTTCCCCAGATCAACATCGCCTTAGTCTGCTATTTCTAGTACTGAGTCCCCTGTGTGCTCCCTCTAGTTCTTTTGTGGGAGCCGGCTTGACCTCTTGCTGAATGCGGGAGGGGGCATTAATACTCTTGGATGGGGAGGGCTCTGCAGAAAGCTCATGGAAAATGTGTATGAAGAAAAAATGATGCATGGATTTTTGAAATTTTGTTTGCACCAAAGTAAGCTTCTCTTCCAATTCTACACGTGTTAAAGGCTCTAGTACTGCGGCAGGCGTTTTGGGCTTGCTTGCTATTTCAGCAGTGACCACTCACATTTCGGATGGGTTTCCCTGGCTTACATGTCCACCACCCTGGCCGTGAACACACACACACACACACACGCACACGCCTTCCTAGGGACAGCAGCCACTTGGCAACTCGTTCCACCTCTTGCAGCAGGCAGGCTCTTGGGAATCGGGCCACTTGAAGAGAGGAATGTGGGAGCAGTTGCTTTGCAAGCAGCTTGGCTGATGACGGAGTAAAGCCAGGCTGATGTGCCATGCAGCTGGGAGTTTCTGGGTAGCCCGTTGACAGTGCTGGGAACCCGGGGTGCCTCGGGCGCGGCTGCCTCTGGGTGATAGCATTTGCCGCGCTCCTGAGCAGATAGGAGGAGAGGGTTATCAACCCACGGCACCTTAGGGAGCCTTCTGCAAGGAACCCTCTTTCTGGTTGCACACACCATGGTTTGCCTTCTTCTGCCAGCAGAGAGACTTGTGCTGTGGGGGAGAGAGACTCTAAAAGCAGAGAGAGGTGGGGCTCACAAAGGGACCTGGGGGGTTGGATGTAGACATTGACCTTCTGACTGCCACCTGTCTGTTCCAGAAACCTCACCCCACCTTGCTTTCTGTGATGCTTTGAGGGGTGGGAGGAGAAGGGGAGGACACGTGCTTAGTGACCACAAGAAATGTGGATCTCACCCAGGCTGGAGACCCTGAAATCTCAGGGCATGGATTAAGTGTGACCCCGCAGGCCTCCTGGGCCTCCCAGCATAGATCATCTTTCTTTCCTGTTGCCTTTCTGGAAGCTCACGTTGCCTGGTGTGGAGCTGGACGTGCAAGAATTTGTCTTGGATGAGCTCACATCTGTTTATAACCTTCCTGTTCCACTGATGTCCACATTCCTGCCTACAGAGGCCGCAGGCATTGTGGGCAAGGGCAGGTGCTCTGAGCAACCCTGCCTGGGTTTGAACACTGGCTCCTGCACTTACAGGCTGAAGTTCAAGTTCCTGAACCCCGTGTGCCTCAGTTTCCTGACCTATCAAATGGGCATGATGAGCGTAGCTGCCTCTCGGGGTTGTTCTGAGGATTGGAATGGCTGGTGTTTGCAAGTCCAGGGCCTGGTGCAGGGTAAATGCTCTATAAATATTTGATGACAGCAGCGTCACAGCTGGAGAACTTCACTGCCTGTGAGCAGGTGAGGGAATGGTAGGACAGACAGGAGAAAGTGGCTTTTCCAGCTGTGCCAATGAGGAAGGCGTCGATGACCTGCCCAGTCCAACCATTAGTGGTAGGTGCTGTCTCAGATTGTTCTTTACCTTAAGCAGTGGACAGAAAGTTGGTGAAAACAGTGGAATGTACAGGTCACATGTGGACCTTGTCCCATCGCTGATCTCTCTTCTGTTAAAGATTTTATGTATTTGAAAGGCACAGTTACAGAGTTGGTGGAAAGAGAAAGAGGGGGGTCTTCCATCCACTGGTCACTCCCCAGATATCTGTAATGGCAGGTGCTGGACCAGGCCAAAGCCAGGAGCCAAGAGCTTCTTCCAGGTTTCCCACATGAGTGCAGGGGCCCAAGCACTCGGGCCATCCTCCGCTGCTTTCCCAGGCCATTAGCAGGGAGCTGGGTCAGAAGTGGAGCTGCTGGTCTCAAACCAGTGCCCATATGGGATGCTGCCACTGCAGGTGGTGGCTTTACCCGCTGTCCCTCAATACTGGCCCCTGATCTCCCTCCTCTTTGGCCCAGTGTTTGATACACAGTCAGGCACAGAAGCAAGGGGCTCAGTCTACATGTGCCCACCTGTAAGAATGGGGCAGAAAGGACACTGGGAATGATGCGTGGGTTGGCCAGGGAGGCTCTGGGACAGGTGTTGTCCAAGTTGCAGGAGTCTCCTGGAATGACCTGCGCGTTCTTCCTGGGAGCTGGTCCCCTCCAGGAGCGAGCACAGCTGTCTGCATTTGCTCTGCAAGGTCCGGGGTTCCAGGGTTGGGACTTAGCCCACCTCAGGGGTGGGTGTCTGCCGGGCCATTGAGGCAGTCAGCGTCCATGTGACTGTCAAGACTGTCTCATCTTTAACATCAAAGATGCTTTGGGACCTTTAAGCCATGAATCTTAACAAAGGCCACAAACATCTCCGCTCAGCCGACTCTCACTCCCTAGGCAAGGCAGAGGAGCAAGCGCATTCGCCTTGTGGGGTGCTCTCTGCGGCCGCTGGGGGGCAGGAGAGGGCCTGCAGGGCAGGGGGCCATTTAACCATTTCTCTGGATTTTGTTTTTAAAGCAAAATTTATTTATTTGAAGGGCAGAGTGATGGGGCAGGCGAGAGGGAGAGTCAGAAAGATCTACCTGCTGGTTCACTCCCCAAATGTCTGTGATGTTGGGGCTGGGCCAGACTGAAGCCAGGAGCCAGGAACTCCCATCTGGGTCTCCCATGTGGGTGCAGGGGCCCAAGGACTTGGGCCATCTTCCACTGCTTTCCCAGGTGCATTAGCTGTGAGCTGGATGGAAGGCAGAGCAGCTGGGACTTGAACCACCATTCTGATATGGGACGCTAGTGTCGCAGGCTGCAGCTTGATGCACTGTGCCACAGTGCTGGCCCCACTCTCTCTGTCTTCTGCGAAGGAAGAGCTTTTCTCCTGGGTCAGTGCACAAACCACACTCTGAGAACAGCCGAGTCCCAGCATCGCCTCTGCCACCGAAGCCTGGGGTCGTAAACTTCGTCGCTAATCTTGGTTTGCCACAGTGAAATTAAGACAACAGTACCTTCCCCACCTGCCTCACAGGAGGATAGAGGATCAAAGAAAAATGGCATGAGAAAACTTTCAATGCACTTTGTTATTAGCACCTTGCGTGGAGGCCTCAGCTACCAGGAAGGCTTCTTAGACTTTTAAATTCGAGAGTGCTTCAGAAAGTTCGTGGAAAATGGAATGAAAAGATAAGTTTATTTTGGTGTCAAGAATTTTTGAAATCTGGGCTTCATTTTTTCCTAATACACATTTTCCTTAAAGTGTTTGGAGTACCCTCATCTACTTTCTTGCCTCTTAAATCCCTCTATTTATGCCTGTCTTTTGACCCTGTCGTAATTCTGTCTTGTTGAGTCATTATTTATACCAGGTCTTAGGCAGTATTTCTGTCTGTTTCCTGCTTATGGCCTCTGTCAAAGTGCCTGGCTTAAGAAAAACCCTCTCATTAATTGAAAATAAATTCCAATAATTATGTTACATTATTAGTACCAGAGCAGTTAATAACAGTGAGTTTGCAAGGTAACAGGTGCTCAGTAAACACTTGTTTTTAGTATTTTTATTTATGCCGGGTTTTGAGTTTTAATATTTTGTTTCTAGGTTTATTGAGGTATAATTTAAATACAGTAAAATTCACTTTTTGCTGCACATTCATATAGCATTTGTTTTACAGTTTGAAATTTTTATGTATTTGAGAGGCAGAGAGAGATGCACCCAGAAAGAGGGAGAGTGCACTCGCATGCACTGGTTCATTCCCCAAATGCTACCATGACTAAGCCAGGCCAGGCTGAGGCTGGGAGCCAGGAGCTCAGTCCTGGAACCCCTGAGCCACTTGAGCCTTCACTGCTGCCTCCCAGGGTCCACATGAGCAGGAAGCCGGCATCAGGAGCCCGAGCCGGGCACTGAGCTCAGTATTCCAGTGGAGGACATGGGCCCTCAACTGGGGAGTGAACCAGTGGACGGAAGACCCCTCTGTCTGTCTGTCTCTCTCTCTCTCTGCCTCTCCTTCTCTCTCTGTGTAACTCTGACTTTCAAATAAATAAATAAATAACATCTTAAAAAAAAAAAAGACAAAGTGGGTGCCAGAGTGTGGGGGAAGGAGGGATGGAGAAAGGACGGCTCACCGGGACAGGGTGCAATCGGATGGGCAGAATAACTTCTAAGGATCAATCCACAGCAGGAGACTCACGGTTGACAAGAATGATTTGAGGGTTTTGAAACAGCTACTAGAGAGGATTTTGAATGCTCCCAACAAAGCAATAAAATCTGAGTTCAAAGTTATGCTGATTTCCTTCACTGATCACTACGCATGCTACCAGGGTTCTTCAGAAAGTTCATGGAAAACTGAATTACAAATGAGTTCATTTTGGCGCAAGATTCTTCTCATGATATTATGAAAAAAACTATGAGTGGATTTCAAAATTTTTTAAAGATTTTATTATTTGAAAGGCAGAGAGAGAGGCAGAAGCAGAGAGAGAGAGAATCTTCCATCTGCTGGTTCACTTCCTAAAAGCCAGAAGCCAGGGGCTTCTTCCAGATCTACCACGCAGGTGCAGAGACCCAAGCATGTGGGCCATCTTCTACTGCTTTCCCAGGCCATAGCAGAGCTGGATTGCAAGTGGAGCAGCTGGGACTTGAACCAGCACCCATATGGGATTCTGGCGCTGCAGGCTGGGGCTTTAGCTTGCTGTGCCACAGCACTGGCCCCTGTACACGTGTTTTGAAAACATTTTCTCCCAGTCTGCAGCTTGTATTTTCATTCTCTTAACAGTGTATTTTGGAAAGCAGATGTTATTAATTTTGGTGGTCAACCATATTAAATATTGCTTTTATAATACTGGGTATATTGTGAATTGTACTTTTTGGTGTTGTACCTAAAATATTTTGCTTAACCCACTATCGCAAAGATTTTCTCCTTTTTTACCCTAGAAGTTATATAGCTGTAGGTTTTACATTTAGATATATATGCATACATAATCTATCTTGAGATAATTTCTCTCTGTGATGTGAGGTATAGGTTGAGGTTCAATGTTGTTGGTATGTGGATGTCCAGTTGTTCCAGCACCATTCGTTTAAAAGATTCTCCTTTCTCCATTAAGCTGCTTTTGCACCTGCGTCAGAACCGCTTGACCCTTTTGTCAGTCTATTTGTGGACTCTATTCCATCTGTATGTGTGTCTGTCCTTTTGCCATCTGAAGTTTTCTTGATAACCATACCTTTATGGTAAATTTTGAAATCAGATAACGTGAACCTTCCAGGTTTTTTCTTCATTAAATTATTTCCTGTGTTCTATTTTCTTTGCCCTTCCATAAAAATTGTAGAACTAGCTTGTTGATTTCTACCAAAATGTCCTGCCTGCACTTTGATGGGCATTGAATTGAATTTATAAATCAATGCAAGGAGAGCTGACGCTGAACAATATTGGATCTTCTGATCCCGAGGACTGGCATATCTCTTCAGTTATCTAGATCTTCTTTTGTAGTTTGCACCCTATAGATTTTTGAATATATTTTGATATATTTATAGATAAATATTTAATGGGTTTAAGGAGTTCTGTTGTTCAGTAAAAGTGCATTGAATTCACGAGTAAACAGTTCCAGCCTACTTCTGAGAGCTTGTCTTGATTATGCAATGAAACATAAGCTGCTGGGAAATTTATTAGTCCCTTGGTTATGGACAGGAAGCAGCGAGGCTAAGAGGTCCAAGTAGAACTCCGGGAGGCAGGAAACCTGGGTTTCATCCTGATACCCTAGCTGCACTTTCTCTTTAAACAAAAAAAAAAAATGTGGGGACCGGCGCTGTGGCACAGCAGGTTAAGCTGCTGTCTGCAGCACTGACATCCCATTTGTGCACCAGTTTGAGTCCAGGCTGCTCTACTTCTGATCCAGTTCCCTGCTAATGTCCCTAGGAAAGCACGTCCATTCACTGGTTCACTCCCCTACGCGGTTGCAACAGCCAAGATTGGGCCAACCAGGAGCCAGGAGCTTCATCCAGGTCTCCAATGTGGGTATCAGGGGCCCAAACACTTGGCCCGTTTTCCACTGCATCCCCAGGTGCATTAGCAGGGAGCCGGACCAGAGGCAGAGCAGCTGATATACAAACCAGCACCCATACAGGATGCTGGCTTCACAGGCAGCAGCTCTACCCACTATGCCACAATGCCAGCCCTGAGATGTGGGCGTCTCAACCACTGAGCTAAACGTGAGCCCTTTCCTGCACATTCTTTCACTCTGGACAGCTCCTTCTCCCTGACCGGGGTCTGCCTCCTGGCACAAGTCTTCCATTAAGAAGTCTACACCTCGCAGGGCCTCTCTAGCTTTCTAGGCAGTTACAATAGCCAGTTGCCTCCCTTGCATGATTTGAAGATGCTAAGTAGCCTATCTGACCAACTATTTCTCACCTGTTGGTCTGGTTTGCTTCCTAACCTGCCTCTTTCACAACCTCTCTTCTGAGTCCCTTGAGTAAGATAGTATATTGTCACAAGGCCCTTCTTCAGATGTATTCCCTGAAAGGAGTAATCTTTGTCTTGGAAAGGTGAACACTCGCATTTGTTGCATACAATTGATGTGTACTAATGGAGCAACTACAGGGTACGATGGATTTTTGGACCTCCACAGTGAAAATGGCATCCCTCCCTTTAAGAATTGTATCACAAAAGGCAATGAGGTCTTCCAAGTCCATTTTTGCTTGGAAGTGGGGCTGGGAGGCAGACAAAGAAATGCAGACCGCTTGTCACAGTACTGCAATGACCAAGAAACACCACCTAATGAGGACTTTCCCAGGAGAATACATGGACCCCCACCCTCACGACACTGAGAGACACTGCATATGATTGTAAATAACAAGACCTTGGCCATGGGGTCCTCTTCATATAGTTTCACTGAATCTGTGCAGCAACTTTATGTGGTAGGTGGTGGATGTATTAGTTAAGTTCTCTAACTGCTTTCAGAAAGAATTTTATTTCTTGCTTGCATCACAGGGAAGTAAACCAGTACAAAGCAAGGGGCCCGCTTGGCACCCCACAGTCATCCAGAAAATCAGGTTCCTTCGCCTGTTGTTGACCCCACCCTGTTGATTCTGGGAGTTTGGGAGAAAGAAGAAAAGATCGGTGGAGAAGATTTCTGTGGTTAGGACCTTGAAGTGGCGCATGACTTTCTGCTCACACAGAACCTCGGCCTCACTGGGCCGCAAAGGAGACTGGCAGTGTCTCTAAGCTGTGTTCCAAGGAGGAGTAGGGAGCGGGTATTGGCAGGCCCCAGTAGTCAGTGCCACCCTGGTACAGAATGTTCCTCCCCCCTTCTACAGATGGCGAAACTGAGGTTTGGAGTGCTGAGTGACTTAGGAAAAGACACACAGCCAGCAGGTATGGGAGTTAGGATTTCAACCTGGGTCTTCTGTTGTGAGACAATAAGAATAATAGTAGCAGCACTGGTAATAATATCTAACCATTCATGAGTGTGGGGGTGTAGTACGTGGGGCAGTGTGCATCACAGTCTTAGTAAATCAGGTTCCCTTCCTAGCCCTGGGCTCCACTGCCAGCAAGAGCCAGATATTTTTCCTGAGCACTGTGGGCAGCAGAGTGGCCGCGTGAGCCAGGGGCTGGTGCTCCCCCATCCAGGGAAGGGGACCAGACAGACCTTAGGGGTGGTTGACAGCAGGGGCTGATTGCTGGGCCTGCGACAGACTGTGCTTGCTTTGCTCAACACTGGGGCTGCCACTCGGAGGCACCTGCCCACGTGTCCCCAGAGAATGGGCCCTTGGAGCCAGGCCCGGCGCCTTGGCCATGGATAGAAAGATCTCTGGTCAACCCTTGTTCCCTTAGGAGTCCTTGTGGGCCCCAAGGAACTTTGAAAAGATGAATTTTAATTTGATGATTTGAAGAACTCCAGCGTGAATGAGTAACTACATTGGCACCCATAACTTATATATTATTTATAGGTTAGACTTTTAAAATAGCTCTCTTAGTTTATGTGGCAGAGATGTGGGGATGGAAACTATTCTGTGACTGACATTTCTGTGACACGGAAAACAAAATATAAAAGACTTCTCTGCTAAGTAGGGTAGGGCTTCCCCATCTAGAAGGGTTCTGAGTAAGAAGTTGCTTCTTTCATCAATTTTTAAAATTGTATGTTTATTTACTTGAGAGGCAGAGAGGAGAAGAGTTTTGAGACAGAGAGAGCTCCCATCCTTTGGTTCACTCTTCAGATGCCCACAGTGGCTGAGGCTGGCCAAAGCCAGGGACCAAGAACTCAATGCAGGTCTCCCACGTAGGTGGCAGGGACTCTCCCACTTGAGCCATCACTGCTGCCTCCCAGGGTCTGCATTAGCAGGAAGCTGGAGTCGGGAGCCATCGCCAGGAGCCAGCCCAAGTGCTGTGATGGGGCCCGTGGATGTCCTCACTGGCATCTTAACCACAGGCCAAGCTCTTGCCCTTCGTCAGTTTGGGTGAGGAAGCGGAGGTGGGGGTTGAGTGGAGCTGCTCTGAAGGGTTTCAAGATACGTACAGGTTGTAGGGACTTGGCCCTGTTGCCACTGCCTATCCCTTCTGCCACACAGTCCGGCAGAAGAGGAAGAGGCGGCTAGGAATGTGTGGTTGAGGTGGCAGGAACGCCAGTGACAACCTCAGGACGTTGGAAATGATCTCAGGGCACCACAACTAGAAGCGGCATTTCCAGCCCCCTCACCACCTTGACCCCCAACTTGTAATGTGTTCTATACAAGTTGCTGTTGTCCCCTTAAGCAACAGCTCTCTGCATTACTCAGTTTTCATTGACTGAATCTACAAGCTGTTTTTAGCCACACTTGGTGTTACCTAGTTTTCTGCTAGGCCACTGGGGCAAAAAAAGAATGAATGATTGTCCCTGGCACAGTCAACAGGGAGAGAGAGAGAAATGGATTCTTATCCCAACACGTGGCAAGTGCTTTGATGGAAGGTGAACATCACATGAGATGGGAACACAAAAGAAGCCCAGCTCCCTGCTGCACAGGAGAGTCATGGAGCTGGAAGCCTTCTTGAAGTACAAGAAGGCGGGGCTGAGTTCTGAAGAAGAAGACATTATTCTGCAAGGGAAGGAAGGGTTTCCAGACCTAGGGAACAGCATGCCCAGAAACTGTTTTCAGAAAGAACTGGGGATAATGGGATTCAGTATGGCTGGAATGCAGGATGGGAGGAATAGAGGGGAAGGATTGGGTACTGAAGTCGGGGCCAGATCACCAACGGCTTTGCTTGTGAGCTATTACTGCTTTTGTATTTCTCCTGAGACAGAGAAAAGCCATTACGGTGTGGAAGTTCTAGAATGATCTTTCTGGCTATTTGCAGAGGGTAGTGTGTGCTGAGAGACAGAAGAGCAGCCAGAGATGCAGAGAATTAAGCAGGAAACCAGTGCACTTGACATGACGGTAGCCGGAAGTGAGGCAGTGGAGATGGAGAACAGAGCCTGGAGTGGCATGGGAGGAGCTGATTGGATGAGGAGCATGACCTTGGGCCTGGCCTTGAGCCATTGGGATATCGGTGACAGGAAACACGGCAGGAAGGACAGAACTGGAAACAGTAACTTTGGAGTCATGTTGTGTATGAGGCTGGATGTTCAGCAGCAGGTGGATGTGATGGGTTCAGGAGAGCTCTTGGCAGCCATTAGCATGAGACGGTAGTTCAAGTCATGGGAGTGAAGGGGGCAGAAGCGTGTGTAGACAAAGAAGTGAGGAAGGAGCAGAATTGGGGGCAACATCACTGTTCACAAGACAGGTAGAGAGAGAGCAACCCACAGATCGGGTCAAGAGGGAAGGCCACAAAGTTTCAAAGACAAAGGAAATCATTTCAATTTTGACTTGGCCAGCAGAACTTAGAGCCGCTGAGAAATCAAGGTTAGACTGGAAATGTATCTCTTGCTAGAAGCAAACAGGGAAGGGAAGGGACTGTGGCCTTTGGTGAGAATAGTTCATGGGGGGTGGGGAGGCCGGAGTGCAGTGAGCTGGGTGTGGGATGAGGAAGCTGTCATGAGTGTAGATAAGTAGATTGTGGCTATTTTTGCCTCGGGGCACGGGCTAAGGTCATCACACTTCTCCAAATTCATCATCATTGTCCTCCAGGCCCATCCCCTTGGCTGCTTGGTTGGTTGGTTGGTTGGTTTCCTTTTATCATCATTGTTCTTTTCTGTTCTCCTCACTCCACATAAAGGCCACTGTTTCTGTGAATTGAGTATTTGCGCGTGTTCTGATATGTGGATCGTTTTTGAATGCGTATGTCTGAGAACTGTGTGAAGGGTGTGTTGCGGATCTCAGTCTGGTTCTCCTCCGTTTTGTCCAGCACCGTGTTTGTAAGAGCCTCCAGGAGGTGTCCTCCCCCCACATCACCATCTATTCCTGGCGTTCTCCTGCGTTCTCTAGCTTGCCTGTGAAGCCTCCCTGTTGGGTTTTTTAAACTTTAATTTTAATTTTTTAAAACAATGGGAAACGGGAAGATAGAGGGAGAGGGAGTTTGCTTCCCAGATGTCTGCAGTGGCCCGGGCAGGGCTGTACCGAAGCCAGGAGCCAGGAACTCAGTCCAGGTCTCTGACATGAGTGGCAGGAACCCGACCACTTGAGCCATCACCAGAGCCTCCCAAGGTCCACATTGGCAGGAAACAGGAATCAGGAGCCAGAGCTGGGGATCAAACTCTAGTAGAGGATGTGGGTGTTTGGAGCAGCAAACACCTGCTCCTCATTGTTGTTGTTTTTTTGGTTGGTTGGTTGGGTTTTTTTTGTTTGTTTGTTTGTTTGTTTGTTTGTTTTTGACAGGCAGAGTTAGAGAGAGAGACAGAGAAAGGTCTTCCTTCCATTGGTTCACCCCCCAAATGGCTGTTATGGCCGGTGCGCTATTCCGACCCAAAGCCAGGAGCCAGGTGCTTCCTCCTGGTCTCCCATGCGGGTGCAGGGCCCAAGCACCTGGGCCATCCTTCACTGCCTTCCTGGGCCATAGCAGAGAGCTGGCCTGGAAGAGGAGCAACCAGGACAGAATCTGACGCCCCATCTGGAGCTAGAACCCAGGGTACCGATGCCGCAGGCGGAGCATCAGCCAAGTGAGCCGCGGCACTGGCCCTCATTGTTGCTTTAACTTGTATTTCTTGGGTCACTAACGAGCTTGAGTGTCTCTTGATAGAGGCTTTGATTTTTGGGTTTCATCTTCTGTAGATCTCACTCTCATGTCTTTGGCAACTTTGTCAAGAAGTTTGGCTTTGAAAGGGGGGAGCCGGGAATAGCAGGGAAAAGTTTATTTAAGATGGGAAAGACCTGAGCATGTTTAGTGGAAGTGGAAGGGAGAAGAAGCTCCCTCTGGGATTTAAGAGATGGACAGGAGGAAGGATTGGGAGGGGAACTGAGCAGGGGGAGCTGGTGCACAGGTCATCACCAGCTTTCCCTGTGCCCATCTTGACTGCCCCCTCTACTTGGGCCTGCAGGCAGTGGAGGGTCCTCACTGGGTGGGAGGAGCAAGGCTGCTCTATATTGTGTTTCTCAATGTTTGAAAATTCTATGTGTTTTCAGTGGAAAAGAGGAGGCGAGAAATTCTAATTTTCAGTGATGGGCTGTAGAGGTACCTGACCTCACAGTGGTGGTGAAGGGGTCCCCTGGACCCTCCCTCGTGGTTGGAGTAGTGTTGGCATGAGGGAGAGCACAGCTCAGAATCAGATGGCGTGGGGCTTTCATGCCTACAGAGTAGGGGTGTGTCATTACAAGGGGCTGAGGGTGGATAGAGAAGGATCAGCCCACAAGTCCAGGCAGGAAGTGGTGAGGGCTGAAGTGAAGTGGAAGCTAAGAGGGCCATGAATGCACTCTACAGAGGCCTTGGAGATGCACAAATATGGAGCAAGTGCTCAGAACACGGCTATGGGATGACTGAGCCGCTGAGTGCATGGGGCAAGGAACCTGGTGGGATGCAGACCCGTAAAGAGGGCCCTGGATTTGAGATTATGTCTAGGAGGAGGGTGATATTTACTGAGCACCTCTTATGTCCCAGGCACTGGAAGGCAATCATAAATAAGGTAGACATACCTGCTGCCTGTGAATCTAGGCAGGAAAGGGAAATGAAATATGTGATCAAGAAATGTATGAAAAGTTACACTTATGAGTGCTATGGAGTCAAGTAGAGTGTTGAGACCAAGGTTAGCGGGGACTTGCGTTAGATGACCAGGGAGGACTTCCACAAGGGCAATATCTAAGAAGAGACCCTAGGGGGCCGGCACTGTGGCGTGGAAAGTTAATCCTCCACCTGCATGCTTGCATCCCGTATGGGCACCTGTACAAGTCCTGGCTGCTCCACTTCTGATCTAACTCCCTGCTAATGTGCCTGGGAAAGCAGCCGGAGATGGCCCAAGAGCTTGGGCCCCTATACCCATGTGGGAGACCCAGAAGAAGTTCCAGGCTCCTAGTTTTGACCTGGCACAGCTGACTATTTGGGGAATGAACCAGCACATGGAAGTATGCTAAGTTCAGTTATGACCAGGGTGTATGGCTGTATTTTTCAAATTTATTATTAAGTGTAAATTTTATGAAAATTTTTATTATATAAAATTTCCCAAGTAGAATAGTATCATGACCCCCCTCCATAAGCAGCCCCCCAAAGTCAGCTCTCACTAGGGAATTCTTACTTGTTTCATCTGCTTTCTGCTCTGCTGAGGCAAACCCCACGCACCATGTCCCCCACTGCGCTCTTGGCCATCACTAAAAAATATGTTCATTTTCTTACATAACCACAATGTCATTATCACAGCTAACAATTGACTCGAATGCCTGGTTATCATCCAGGACTGAGTCTGTAGTTCACATATCTATGGTTGTCTCAAAAACGTTTTGATAGTTGCTTGATTCAAGATCCACACAAGGTACACATTATATTCAATTTTTACATCTCTGAAGTCTCTTATCTACAGGAGCCCCTCCTCCCTGCCTCCCCTCTGTCTGTTTTACAGCCATTGACGTGTTCAGGGTACTGAGTCAGGTGTCTGCAGAGTGGCCCACATCTGGGTTGTCTCTGCTTCCTCGTGTTGTCATCAACTCGTCTCTTGATGTCCTGTAATTCCTGGAAACAGGGAGTTAGCTCTAAAGACTTGAGTAGATGGAAGTTCAGTGTTTTTGGTGCTCTTCAAGTTGCAGCGTATCAGCAGGCACACGGGCTATGTGACACCGAGCTTCACTGGTGAATTAAGACATCTGTTGGAAAGTTGCTCATCAATCAGTTTGTCTAATGATTTTTTAAAAGATTTTATTTATTTGAAATGCAAGTAGACACACAGAGACAGAGACCTTCCATCTGCTGGTTCACTCCCCAAATGGCCACAAGGATCGGAACTGGTGCAGGTCAAAGCCAAGAGACAAGAACTCCATTCGGGTCTCCTATATGGGTGGCAGGGGCCCAAGTACCCAAGCACTTTGGTCATCTGCTGCTGCTTTCCCAGGCTCCTTAGCAGGGAGCTGGTTAGGAATGGGATGCTGGAGTCACAGGTGGCAGCTGAACTGTGTTGCAACAACCAGCCCCAATTTTATCTTTTGATGATCTCTTATGAATAAATTGTTCATTAGAAATATTACTGCAATAGTTATTTCAAAGCAATAATTTCAACCTATTCTTGAGCACTTCCAATGTTAAGACCTCACTACAGGGGCTGGTGCTGTGGTGCAATGGGTTAAACTACTACATGTGATGCCAGCATCCCATGTGGGCAGTGGTTCAAGTCCCAGCTACTCTACTTCTGATCCAACTCCCTGCTAATGCACCAGGGAGAGCAGCAGAGGATGACCCAAGTGCTTGAGGTCCCTGCCAGCCATGTTGGAGACCTGGATGGAATTCCTGGCTCCCAGCTTTGGCCTGACCCAGCCCTGGCCAGGTATGGCCATTTGGGGAGTGAATCAGTGGATGGAAGATCGATATCTCTGTCTCTCTCTCTAACTCTGCCTGTCAAATAAATAAATCTTTTTATTAAAAAAAAAAAAGACCTTACTGTATTATTGAGGCCTCACTAACTCCCACAGTTTTCATCTTTATGAAAGAAGAGAAATTGAGCACTCAGCTTTTCAGTTCAACCACCGTAGAATGTTACTTGTTCTGGGAGAAGTGGCCAGTGACTGTCTTGAAAGAAATGAGTTGGGAGGTAAGAGGAGGTAGGCCTGGGTAGTGATGCCTTTCTGAAAAGGTTGATGTTGGCCCAGAATCCCAAGAGCGGGTAGAAACTGTGTAGAGGCTGAGCTTTCCTCATGTGAAATGCTAGGGGCAGAAGACTTTGGATTTGTTTCAGGTTTTTGGAGTATTTGCATGTAGTACATATTGAGATATTTGGGAAAGGGATCCAAGTCTAAACACAAGACTCATTTATGTTTCATGTCTACTTTGTACACAGCCTGAAGGTGATTCTCTATGATTATTTGTGGTACACCTGCCTTTTGACTGTGAATCCATGACATAAGCTCAGCTGCTTAAGACGGCTTGGTTTGGGGAGCATTTCCAATTCTGGATTTTTTTGCATTATGAGTACCTCTCTCTACTTGCTTTTAGTCATTCCCAGGGGACATTTGCCCCTGAGCAGGCAGTGAGGGGCTGACAGGTGCAGTTGCTAAGACAGAAGGCTGATGAGCCAGTCCCTGGACAGAGCCGAGCGGCACCTTTCCCAGCCAAATCCCTGTAAGAAGGGCTGGAGCTGTGGTGCCACCCACCCACCCTTCTAGCAGCTGCAGCACAGCTTGAGCCAGCTTTAGTAGGAGAGTTTTCCATGATGCAGGTAGACAGGTGCTGACATGTGGGCCTCAAGTCCCTGCCTGATGACAGAAACCAGAGCAGAAGGGTCTGGGAAAGGCCACAGTACTGGACTGGGTGACCAGGATATCGCAGCTGCGTGGAAATGCTTCCTAGCAGCCACCGTGAATAAGAATCTTGGGACTAAGAACCTCAGCTGGGGCAGGGCTGTGGCACCTCCTCTTGCAGCGCTGGTTTGAGTCCCAGCTGCTCCTCTTCGGATCCAGATCTCTTCTATGGCTTAGGAAAGCAGTAGAAGATGGCCCAAGTCCTTGGGCCCCTGCACCCAGGTGAGACCTGGAAGAAGCTCCTGGCTCCTGGCTTCAGATCAGCCCAGCTTTGGCCATTGTGGCCATTTGGAGAGTGAACCAGCAGATGGAAGACCTCTCTCTCTCCCTCCCCCCGCCTCTAATTCTGCCTTTCAAATAAATAAATAAATCTTTTTTAAAAAAAATCTAAGCTATACCCTGTCACTGGATAGGAATGGGAACTGCGGAGTGTGGGGAGCAGAGGTGCGTGGGGGAGGGGAAGAGCTGGGTGCACCTGCTGGAAGGGTCGCCCACAGGCAGCACGCCTACCTGGGCCTCACTGTCACCCGCAGTGCTGAAGCTGCCTGGTTCTGCTGTCTCGGGAACCATGTGCTCAGCTTTAGCCCTATTGAACCTGAGCTATAATTTTTTTTTTCTTTTTAAGTTTTTATTTATGTGAGAGAGAGAGAGAGAGAGAGAGCGCCAAAGCCAGGAACTGAGAATTCAATCCAGGTCCCACGTGAGTGGCAGGAACCCAACAGCTTGAACCATCAGCTGCTGCCTCCCATGGTGCACATTAGCAGGAAGCTGGAGCAAATCCTCCAGGGACACTGAGGCAGGGGCCGCCCAGCTGCCAGAGTCAAGTGCACAGGGAGGCAGCTGTGCAGCCCTGGCCTGGAGTCGCACGCTTCGGTGAGGGGCTGAGGCTGTAGGCTGAGCTGCCTCTTAGGCCTTCTGTCCTGGGCTCAAGGACAGGGCCAGGGTACAGTGTAGGGTCTATGTTAGCCCTGTACTTGCCATCCCGTGTGACTCACAGAGGGCCGTGACTCAGGAATACAACCAGGTCCGCTTCTCACCGAGTCCCCCCAGCCCCGGGGTGGGGTGGGGGAGACTCTTACAGGTCCTTTCTGTGATCACAACCCCTCCCATCCTCCACCCCCACCGAACTGTGCTGCTTTACCGCCAGGCCCAGGAGGGGCCAAGGTGACGGTCAAGTGACACCAAGGACGCACTGGGTTGGACTTGGCTCCAGGCACTATCTGTGGGGGCTTTTCTGGAATAACCATCTGGAGCTGCCTGTTCTCTCTCTGCTTCTGACACCTGATTCTCCCGGGAGCTGCCGCACCTGAACGCTGGGCCCCTCCCCCATGCCCTTGACTGTGGTGGATGCCAACAGCAGGGGTCAGGGCAAGGTAGGGGCAGGAGAGAGACGGCCTTGCTTTCCTTGTGTTCAGGAGCCTTCCCAAAACAAACACACACACACACCAAATAGAGTTGTGCATTCAGACCCACAAAGGTGTTCTCCCTACTCCTGGCAGAGCCACGGCCCGGCTGCCGCCTGCCCCAAGCCAGCCGAGCCAGCCGTAGGTGCTGGAGGGACGGCGTTTCTAAGCAGGCTGGGTGGCTGTCGAAGTGGCGGCTGCTCTACACCTGTGGCCATCAATCTCACGGGCACGCCGGGCCTGCCTGCCAAGCTCATCTTTCTGGGGCAGACTTATTTACGGAGCCACAGCAAAGGTAATCTCACTCCCCGGCCCCACGCCCAGGGCCTCTCTTGGCTAGTCTTAAATATAGCCCAGGACGAAGAGAGAGAGCCGGGCTCTGGTTACTGCCCTGTGCCCTGGGCCTGAGCTCACCTCGCTTCCCAAGGCTGGCCACTCAGGGTGGACTGTGGTCAGCCTGCCCAGTTCACTGTGGCTCAGAGCTGGGGGCCGGGCGTGGGGAGTAGAGACTCCTTCCCAGCTCTTTGTGGAGCAGTTGAATGGGAAATCTCAACCCTTAGAAGCAGTGTGTCCCCCTGTGGAGGAAGACAGGTTGCTCTGAGGGACAAGAGCAGTCTGGGGACACAGTACTGGCTTTTTTGGGCGTGCAGAATCCAGGGTGATGCCTGGTTTTCCCACCTTGAAACTTCCCCTCCCCCGCCCAGCCCTGGCAGCTGGGGAGTGCCCCATGTCCACCCTCATGTTCCCCACCTGCTCCCCTCAAACCCATCCAGCGGGCGGGGGTACATGGGGCTACAGTCCGGCCTTTGCTCCTGGCCACAGCAGCCGTTCTCTCGATGACCTTGGGGAGGCCCCGCCCTGTCTGTGCCCTTGGGTTTTCTTTTATCCCCCTTGTGCAATTAAAGTGCATCGTTCTGGCTCCTGTCTTACCTCAAAGGGATGTGGCGGGATTGATTAATCAGGTTTGGGGAAGAGAGGCTATGTGACTCAGGGAGGGCCGCAACCCTGCGAGCAGGCGGGGGCCGGTGCGCGCGTGGCCCCTGTGCGTGCTGGCTGCGGGTGTGTGTTGGAGGCCTGCAGTGGCCGATGTGGGCCTGCTGTGTGTGTGTGCGTGTGCGTGTGTGTGTGTGTGTGTGGTTCCCGCCTCAGCCCCTGAGCTGTCGGCACTCGTCTGCTCACAGCTCTCTCGGGTGGGACGGCCCTGGCCCTGTTTCCTCTCGCAGACTTCATCTTGGAGTCCCTCACGCATGCTCCTGGTGGAAACACTTGAGCGGCAGGCACAGTAGAGGAAGGAGCCGATTCCCAAGGGCACAGGGCACTCAGCACCGCGCCCAGCCTCCCCCTGCCTCTTCTTTTTTAGAAATTTCATTTACTTGGGAAGCAGAGATACAGAGGGAGACAGAGACAAGCAGAACTCTCAACCACTGGTTCACACTCCCGCTAGCTGCAACATCCAGGGCAGGGCTGGCGCTGAAGCCAGGAGCCAGGGGCTCCATCCGGGTCTCCCATGTGGGTGCAGGGGCCCAAGCACTTGAGCCTCCCAGGGTGTGATTCAGCGGAAGTTGGACTCAGGAAAAGCAGAGCTGGGATTTGAATCCAGGGAGTCCAGTAGGGACGTGGGCATCTTAACCACCAGGCCCAGTGCCCACAACTCTAGTCACTTCTTAAGGCTCCTCCATCTTGTCCTGTTCTTTTTCACCTTTAGGACTGTGCACCTGCTCTCTGTGCAGTCTGTTTGGACGGTTGTCCCTTTCCATCTGTCCCTGCCCGGGTCCCTCCAAGCTTCCTTTAGGAATCAGCTTAACCTTCCTTCTCCCAGCACCCAGCGCCTGCTCGGAGTCTCGAAGCACACTCAGCTCCCTCCCAGCCCTGGCACACAGCCCCTCTCCTGGTAGTTGCGTGCTTAATTCTCTCTTTCTAGGATATAAGCTCCTAAGGACGCGGCCCTTCTTGTCTTGCTCATAATTGCCCAGCACTGTGCTGGCCGCCTCTCCGGGGCTTGGTGCGTGTTTGAGTTACTTGTGAATGAATGAATGGGTGAGCGAGTGAACCTGATACAAGAGGCCAGAGTGAGGACTCGGTGCTTCTGATGATACCCCAGCTGGGTTGCACAGACACCGGGCCCACAGCGCCATCACCTGCTGGCTTCCTTTACCACCATGGTGCAGGTGGCCTGGATGGGACAGTAGCTCCCCTGGGTGGCGTGGGCCCTCCTGCGACTGGTCCCACTTCAGAGAAGGCAAAAACAGAGTGAAGATCTCAGCCGCTGCGAAAGCTGGTATCGACTGGCTGTCCCCAGTGCTGCTGTCTGGGGTGCTGGTGCCTCCGTGGCTGCCTGGCGCTCCTGTCCACGTCTCCCCACAGACTCACCTTGGAGTGGGACTCGGCCCGCTTCTAACTTCTCCCCCTCTCCTTGCCTGGCCCTGGCGCCCCCCACCCCAGGCAGGGTCTAGCCCCAGTCCACTAAGTAGGGGCTGCTCCTCCCCAGCCCCTGGCTCTGGAGCAGGCGGCTGACGGCGACCGAGGGCGCCACCTGCTGGCCGCCCAGACCCTCGCTGCCCGCAGCTCTCCGTCCCCGTCCCCGCCACCGCAGCTCCTGGGGCGGCCGCCGCCGCTGCGGCTACAGCGGCACTATTTTATAACCAAGGACCCAGAGCGCCCGGGCGGGAGGCATGCCTCGCAGATGACATGGCTCTGTGCTGCACCCGCCCGCCGGCGTCCGAAGCTGGTGGCCGCCCCCGGGCCGAGTTCCCCCGAGGCAGCGCGAGGGGTCGGGAGCTGCCCCTCTGACTGTGTCGCTGTCCCCCAGGGACCCTTCCATGAGGACTGAGGCAGGCGTCGCTGCTGAGAGGAGCCTGCTGACATGACATCGGCCACGGAGTTTGAGAACGTGGGCAACCAGCCGCCGTACAGCCGGGTCAACGCCCGCTGGGACGCCCCGGACGACGAACTGGATAATGACAACAGCTCGGCCAGGCTCTTCGAGAGGTCCCGGATCAAGACCTTGGCAGGTACCCTTGGGCGCCCGTGGGGTCGGGGGAGCGCTCACACGCCCCTCCCCCTCTGGCGAGTCCCGCGTGGGCTGTGGGGAGTCCGTGCATGGCTGTGATGACGGGGAGGCCGGCCCCTAGCCAGGGACAGGGCTGTGCGTGCCTCTGCCCCAGGCACCCCCTCCCCAATTCCTGTGTCCCCCAGGTGCCTCTGAGAAGCAGGTGGGCCCTGCCCTGCCCCTCTGTCTCTGCCCTGTGGCCAACGTCAGACATCAGAGTCCCACAGCTGGGTGGCTGACGGGCAGGCGGCACAGCTGGGCACAGGTGTGTGGGGCCTCACTGTGCACCCGGACTTGCTGCCGAGGTCTGGAGAGGGGCTTGGCATAGTCCTGTCCGCGATGCCCAAAGGAGAGTGACTTGATGGGAAACTGAGAAGGGAAAGATCTCCCCACGCTACCTGTTAAAGGAGGACTGTGTGGAGGGAGACTCTCCTCTCCAACTGGGACTGGGTTTTTAATTAGCAAGTGGATAATGGATCTCACTGTGTGTGTGTGTGTGTGTGAGAGAGAGAGAGAGAGAGAGAGAGAGAGAGAGAGAGACAGAGACAGAGATGGAGCTGGAGCGATCATATCTTCAACCTCTAGTGGAGGCTCTTGCCTCCTGGGACTTAGCCCTGCAAAGGGAGTTTAAGTCCTATAGCTGATGCTTGTGCCTTAGGGAGAGGGGGCTGTACCTGTCACCAGCCCCGATGGGACCGGTGTCCACCGTCCCTGAATGTCCCCATCACCTGCCTGTGTCAGGAGGGCACTTTTCCCCACAGCACATCTAGGAGTGATCGCCCCCCGCCACCCCCACACTCTCGCCGCCCCATCTGAAGTCCATGGTCATCTGCTCTGTCTTCATCCTCTCCTCCCTGGCAGACCTTGAGACATGGGTAGGGCCTAGGCCCCGTGAGGCCTTCTGACCTTTCACCTTGGGAGTGTCTAGACTTTTATCCCAGAAAAGGAATAAAAGGATCATAGTGCCTTGTCTTCCCTGTTGCAATGGAGACTCCATTTGGATACTTGGCTTTGTTGGTCTGGTCGGTCTCTCTCTCTCTCTCTCTCTCTGCTGGCTGGATTCGGCATCAGTGACCCTCATGATACAGGTGAAGAGGGGTGGGTACCATATTCCATAAAGTTTGCTGAAGGATGGCGTGGGGTGGGGCCTGTTCTCAGTGGAGAGATTCATTGATCTGTTTCACAGATACCCTAATTTAAGAAACCAAGGTAAATTCCATCTTAACAATTATTCATTGTTCTCCCACTAAGTTTAAAGCTAAATCCCTGGCCAGACATGAAAGGAGAGGGGGAACCACAGAGATGAATTCAATATTAGTACCCGTCTCTAAGGAGTTCATAATCTATTAGGGGAGGATGAACTATGTTCACAATTAATTAGCATGAGTAGAATCAGAGAAGAACTGTAGCAAGGCACATAAATCAAATAGCAATGAGAGAGCCGAAGGAGGCGACACAAGGACAGTCGGAATAGTTCCTGGAGGAGGCAGCCCTTGGGCTGGGGATGGAAGGGGGTGTGTGAGTCTGACAGGCAGGTAGGCAGGTCTGACGTGCTGCTGGACATGGGCTCAAGAGATAAGCCTCAGAGACATCCACACAAGACACCTAACGGCCAGTTCTAGAATGATCTGGAAAGAGCCATCACTAACTGTGGCTGTGCTCAGAAAACCCCCTCTTTACCAGGGGTGAGCATCTTACCCACCCAGGATTTGAATGCACCCCAGGGACCGGGCATGTCCCAGAGGGTGGAGTAACACCCCTGCGCCTGGATGACTCAACAAGTCAACACAGGAGTCTGAGGTCCTTTCAAGACTTTTACTAACAACCTATGCAGTTTCCTGCCTTTCTCCCCTTGGGAGTCCACTTGGCATGGTCTGTGCCAGAAGCTAAAGCTATGGACAGGTCCAGAGTAGAGTGGCCAATTGGATGTACTCTACCCAGTGGGTAGAGCAGAGAGAGGGAGCAGGTCAGTCTGCCCCAGTCTTCACTCCTTGACATGTTTTCCCTTCAGTGCTGTCTCTGGGGACACCTTAGCAGCCTGGGTAGGGGTTAGCCCTTCCCAAGGAGCCTCAGGAAGTGGACTCTGCCTTGGATCCGTCTTTTCAGCCTGCTCTAGAGCTTCCATGTCACAAGAACCTGAGGTAGGCGGGCATCCAGCCCAGTTTCTTACACAACGGAGGCAGTTTGCTGAGTGGGTACATGAGGGTACTTCAGAAAGGCCATGAGAAATGAAGGAAGAGATACTTTTATTGTGGTGCAATTTTTTTAAAAGATTTATTTATTTATTTGAAACTCAGAGTTAGAGAAAGGAGAGGCAGAGAGAGAGAGAGAGAGAGAGAGAGAGAGAGAGATCTTCCATCCAGATTCACTCCCTAATTGGCTGCAATGGCCAGAGCTGCGCCAATCTGAATCCAGGAGCCAGGAGCTTCTTCCAGGTCTCCCACAAGGGTGCAGGGGCTGGGACTTGAACCAGCACCCATATGGGATGCCGGCACTGCAGGTGGTGGCTTTACCTGCTACGCCACAGTGCCAGTCCCAGCTTCCTGTTTTATAAGATAGAATCGTAGTACTTCCCCAAGTTCGTGACGATCAGATAAGATACAGCCCCTCTGTATCTGAGAGTTCCTTATCCATGGACTCAACCCTTCGGGGAGGGAAAATGTTAGTGGAAACAAAAGCCTCTGAGCAGTGTGAATGAACGCTTGCCTAGGACGTACGCTGTGAATCCGACCTTTCCCTGGTAGTAGGTATTGTAAGTCCTCTGGAGATGAGGCTCACAGGAGCATGTGCATAGGTTGTATGCTAATACTATACCATACTACACAGTGACCTGGAGCTGCCATGGGCTTTTGGTACCCCTGGGGGGCCCTGGACTGTACTAAGAACATTTCCCGTAGGTACTTTCTCTTTTCCCAACTTCAGACATTGGAGATCACGCGCTCAGTGCTCCCATCATCACCCGCACTCTCCTTTTGAGGAGAAAAGCTAAACAAGAGAAAGCCAAGGACTAGGGAAACTGAGTTAATTCTGTGTTCCTCCTCTACACCCAGATCTTAGGCTCACGGCAAGGAAGCCCCGTTCCCACAGCTGTTTCTGCATGGGGGCAGCCAGTCCAGGGTCTAGCTGTGCCCTGGACATCCATCAGCTGACCATGGGAGGCCCTGAGAATGAAGGCTGATGGGTCGCACTGGGAGCCCTCCCACGTGGGTCCATCTGCACTTAGTAACCTGTGGTTAGAGCACCTAACTGGATCTGGTCCTTTCTGGAGAAACTCCCTGTCCTGCCTTTCAGAGCATCCCAGCTCCCTAGACCTAAGTAAACAAGCCATCTGGTTACTCTGCCTGAGCATAGAAAACCCAGACCTCTCTCCGGAACAAAGGAGTTTGATACCTGTCAGACAGAAGAAAGGGGAGCGGGGAAGAAAACATGGCTGAAGGCTCCTGTAAGGAGGTAGATGTGACCCTGGCAATGCCAAGGCGAGGGTCAGGGGCCTGCAGGAATCTGTTCCCCTGCAGCTCCCCGAGCAGACTGGAGCTGCTCTGTCGGCTACCTAGGGGTGGGTAGCCCTGGGGCACCTGCCAGCACCAGGGACCATTCGCTTCTGACTTGATGGCTGCCTCTGGCGCCTTCTCACTTTTTGGACTTGCTTTGAGGGATGAGAAGAAGAGGAACAGCTGAAAACCCACATCCCTGCCCCTCACCTCCCCTGCCCTGAGCAGTTTCCAGTTTCCATAGGAAGCTGCCTGCTCAGAGCCCGTCTCCTGTTTCACCTTGGCACACCGGGACCCACACAGAAACACATGTGGCCGTCTGGATGACGGGCGAGGCGTTGCAGTCTGCAGAGAGCTTACCGGCTGAGATGCTGCCCTGTATCCACCCTCCCTCCTCCCCAGGGAGACCTCTGCCTGCCTCCCTGCGCCTGGGCACATCCTCCAGGGTGGGTGTGACACTGCTTAGAGGCAGGTGTGGCCCTGGGAGAGCGGGGTGTGGAGGAACAGAAAGCAGCTGGGGAAAGAGAAAGCTTGTACAGGAGTCCCCCTCCCTCTCCCTCTCTCCCTCCCCCCCCCTCCTCCCCACTCCTCCTTGCCCACACACACACAGCCCACCTGCTGAGTGATTTACAGCTGCTCCCTGCACACAGGCATCTTAGAGGTTGCAGTCGTGAGCCAGCGTGTTCTTTCTCAGTCTTCCGCCAGCTCCATGGGCCCAATGAGTAACTTAGGATTGGACTACATCAAGTCCCTGCTGTGAAAACCAAGTGCGCAGCCCGAGTAGCCTGCCCGGGGTCTGCCTTGAGCCTGGGAGGCGAGGGATATCCCCAAAGAGGAGGTGAGCTGACTTGCTGCATCATGTCTGTAGCTTGGCCCCTAGAAGTGAGGCGGCAGCCGCGCTGTGAGGTTGGTCACAGAGCACCACGGGGCAGCAGGTGCACAGCGGGCTGCGTCCGTGTGCCCCAGAGCACACATCAGGAGGTCCCAAAAGCTCAGGGAAAACGCATATTATGAAAAAACTAGGCACAGATTTCAAAACAACAAATTTTTTTCACCAAAATAAGCTTATCTTTTTGGTCCATGTTTTCCATGAATTTTTTGAAGCTCTCTCCTCGTGGGTCCTCCACCTTTGTCCCAGCTGTACAGTTAAGTTCTGTGATTGGCAGATATTCACTCCAGCAAGCCTCAGGGCACTGGCCCTCAGGCCCTGCCGTGCCCTGCCCGCCCTGCCCGCCCTCCTTAGCTGCTCAGGAACTCTCCAGAGAGGGGTGGTGTGGGCCTCTTCCCGTCCCGTGAAGCTCTCCGAGAGATGCCTGGCTTATCCCCCTGTGCCCCTCATCCCGCCTGGTCCCAGCTGCCCCAGGCGCTCAGGAAGGGCTTCATGTCAAGGGGAACTGATTTCCTCCAGGGAGCAGGACTTAGCCCAGTGGGCGGGGCCTGGCAGCCCCTAGGCAGCCAGCGGACAGGAATCAGAGGCAGGTATTGGAGATGCAGGGGTCGGCTCGCAAGGGCTCCTCTGTCTCTGCAGTCCCCTGGGAGGGCAAAGATGGTCAGCAAGGAGGGGCTTTTAAATTGCCTTCTCAGATTGTGAAACGTAAATTGCAGTTTTACTTAAAGACGATTCCAGGAGTCTTCAAAACCTTCATGAAAATGTGTTGTGGGGAAAAAAAAAAAAAAAACTGCCTGGATTGCAAAATTTTGTCCACCAAAATAAGCTTTTTTTTAGTTTCCTTTTCCTGTGAGCATCAAAAAAAAGTTATTATGCGAAAGGCAGAGTGACAGGGAGAGACAGAGAGGTCTTCCATCTGCTGGTTCACTCCCCAAATGGCCGCAACTACCAGGTCTGGGCCAGGCTAAAACCAGGAGCCAGGAACTGCACCAGGGGTGGCAGGGACCCAAGGACTTGGGCCATCTGCTGGTGCCTTCCCAGGTGCAATGTAGGGAAGCAGTGTTGAGCAGCCTGGTCTCAAACTGGGGCTCCTATGGGGATGCTGGTATCACAAGCAACAGCTTAACCTGCTACACCACCACGCTGGCTCCTCTGTGACCTTTCTGAAATGCCCTTGCATACTGGAAAAACACACTACTCATGGACATTTGTAACCATCACCAGTCATTTGGATGCACTGTCAGAAGGGGGAAAAAAGTCCGTAGGATTGTCTTGAAGGTCGGCCATTATGAAGTCATCCCCTGCCCTTTTCCCATCATGCCCCTGCAGAGACAAGCCTGCCAGTTACCTGTGTGAGAACCTGCTGTGTAGCCCCGGGCACACCCCCTGCCCAGGACATAGCGCCTTCTCCCCGGGCCCCTCCTCTCTTGATAAAAGCCGTTCTTCCCCTTGAAGAAGTTTCTGCAGCCCTGAAGCTCTTCCCCATCCAGGGGTGACTGCCATCCATCACCATGAGGACATCTGATCAAATATTAATACGCTGAGGTTAATAATAAGACGGTTCCCTCCCCGTGCGGCGCCGTCTGAGCCGGCCGTGTTAATAACCTCCTCCATCTCTGGGGCGTTCCTGCGGGCTGTCAGCCTTGCTCCCAAGGGCAGGCTCTGCCACAGGCCTTGACTCTGCTCTGGCCCCGGAGCAGCCAGCACCCACTGGCCCTCTGCACGCTCCCACCCGGCCCCACTCCCCTAGCTGCTCTGCTGCAGCGGCTCCAAGGACGCCATCTTCAGAACATCTGTAGGTCGTCCGTCATGTCGCCGAGAGGAAGTGACAGGAGCATGTTGGCAGCTGAGTCTCTGGGGGCATTTCGTCTCCGACTCTTCGGCCCTCGGATGCTGGAAACTAGATCAACCCTGGATTCTCACTTTACAGGCTGGCAAGAGATCACACAGATCAAATAATTACACACGGTCTGTATTCCACAGGACTTCCAAACAGTCTTGGCAAATGGAATGAAAAGATAAGTTTATTTTGGTACAACAGATTTTTGGAATCCATGAATAGTTTTATCATAGTACACTTTTTTTGTTCTTAATTTGAGAGGCAGAGTCACAGAGCAAGGGAAAGACAGAGAGGTTTTCCATCCGCTGGTTCACTCCCAAATGGCCCCAATGGCCGGAGCTGTGCCAATCCAAAGCCAGGAGCCAGGAGCTTCTTCCGGGTCTCCCACATGGGTTCAGGGGCCTAAGGACTTGGGCCATCTTCCAGTGCTTTCTCAGGCCATAAGCAGGGAACTGGATCAGGAGAGGAGCAGCTGAGACACGAACCGGCACCCGTATAGGATGCCAACACTGCAGACAGTGGCTTTATGCGCTACATCACAACGCCAGCCCAGATAATACACATTTTCCATGAACTCTTTGAAGACCTCCATATGTATGCATTTCAATTTTGGAGGACATCAAAATAATCTTTTAGGTCCATTTTTTTCCATGAACATTTTGAAGTATCCTGGTGCATACACACACAAGGGCACAATGACAAATTGTGCTCTGAAGATTTACTGGGACATGATGTGTTTATCACATGAAACGTAGCTTGTAACTCACTGGAAGGGCCAGTAGCAGGGATCAGTAGTGGAGAGGAGGGACAGGCAGGAGCCACTTCCCAGGTGACTTCAAAATATTCATGGAGAATTAAATTAAGATACATTTATTTTGGTGCAAAAAAAATCTGAAACCCAGGCCTCGGTTTTTCATAATATACATCTTCCAGGAACTGTAGGCTGTGGGTGAGGTCCTGGCAGTAGCAGCAGGAAACTCAAAGGGGGACTGAGGAGTCCCATGGGGGAAATTCTTTGCTAAAGAGTGTCAGGCTGAGGGGCAGGCACTGTAGCGTAGCAGGTAAAGCTGCTGCCTGCACTGCCAGCATCCCTATGGGTGCTAGTTTGAGTCCCGGCTGCTCCACTTCTGGTCCAATTCTTTGCTGTGGCCTGGGAAAGCAGTGGAGGATGGCCCAAGTCCTTGGGCCTCTGCACCTGTTTGGGAGACCGGGAAGAAGCTCCTGGCTTTCGATCGACCCAGCTCCAGCCGTTGTAGCCATTTGGGGAGTGAACCAGTGGATGGAAGATCTCTCTCTCTCTTTCTTTCTCTCTCTCTCTCTGCTTCTGCCTCTGTGTACTTCCACCTTTCAAATAAATAAATAAATCTTTAAAAAAATCATCCAAAAATGGGGAGCAAATTTTAGGCATGATGTATTCTAAAAAGGTGTTATTTATCAGAAAAACTGAAAATTGCCAAAATATATAAGTTAAAGTGATAATTTTGGTGACTTGATATGTATTAACCTGATATATCAGTCTCTTTCTCTCTGCCTCCTTGTAACTCTGCCTTTCCAATAAAATAAATAAATAAATATTTTTAAAAAATGAAGAGTGGCCGGTTGAAGGATCGAAGGGAGGCTGCTGTCAGCAGGGACAGCTGTCAGTGAGAGGCAGGAGCTGTGGCCCTCAGCCGAGTGCCAGAGCTGCTCCC
This sequence comes from Lepus europaeus, assembly GCF_033115175.1. Taxonomy (NCBI): domain Eukaryota; kingdom Metazoa; phylum Chordata; class Mammalia; order Lagomorpha; family Leporidae; genus Lepus; species Lepus europaeus. The sequence goes on along the minus strand of NC_084848.1, from coordinate 41,609,085 downwards.
TACTCAGCCTGGCGCTCTGGACCAGGAAGTGACAGGGTTAGATCTGTGTTTTTCTTTTTTTTTTAATTTTATTTATTTATTTATTTGAAAGTCAGAGTTACACAGAGAGAGAAGGAGAGGCAGAGCAAGAGCGAGAACGAGAAAGAAAGAGAGAGAGGTCTTCCATCCACTGGTTCACTCCCCAATTGGCCACAACGGCCAGAGCTGTGCTGATCTGAAGCCAGGAGCCAGCAGCTTCTTCTGGGTCTCCCTCGTGGGTGCAGGGGCCCAAGGACTTGGGCCATCTTCTACTTCTTTCCCAGGCCACAGCAGAGATCTGGATTGGGATGCTGGCACTGCAGGCGGTGACATTACCCACTATGCCACAGTGCCAGTCCCAATCTCTGTTTTTCAAGATCACCCTGCCTTCAGTAGGGAGGGCAGTTTGGGGAGAGGACTGTGCGAGTCCAGGAAGAGGAGGTAGCAACTGGAGCCCCTTGGCAGCCAATGGAGAGGAGGGAGGGGCCCATGCCTCTGTCCTGCTGCTGTGGCTGGGCCACCGCGGCCGAGGCTCAGGGCCTCGTGTCCTCATCTGCAGAAGTAGGGGCTTGAACTGGATGCTGCCCAAACCTGCGACGACGCCACCGACAGCCACAATGCCGTTGTCTCACCCTGCACATTGAGGCTCCGGTTCCTGGCGAGGGCAAAGGGGATTGATCCTTTTTAGCAACTCAGTGGCTTCTCCACAACCTTGAACCCACGTTTATGATGGACGCCCTCCAATCCCGGACACTGCCGGGGCCGGCCGATCCGGGTTCCACGGTGCGGTCCAGCGCAGCTGCTGACGTTTCGTTTCCCTGGTTGATACGTCGGGAGGACCCTGTCCCTCCAGCACAGACATCTGCAGCTGCCTCTCAGCTGATTTTCCTGTCCAAACCCATTTACGTGGGCAGCTGGCGAGGTGCCGGTTGGCTTCGCCTGCAGGCTGTTTCCTTACCTGGAGGGTACAGTTCAGCTTCCCTGTGCACCCATGGCTTGGCTGTGGATAAATGAACCACTTCTCCTCCCCACACCCAGCATGTACACATGCACTGTCTATACCCGAGGGGCTCTGAACAAGGCCCCCTTTCTTCCTTGCCCTTCTAAAATCATTGTCCCCTTCAAATCTCAGACCAAAATTGTCCTTATTCTTCTTCCAAAAAAATCTGCTTTAAATCAGCCTGTGATAATTTGCTTTGTTGGCTGAAATATATAAAGGCCCCACTTTGTTTGTTAATAGGGTGATTGTTTTTATATCCTAAACATTTTATTAACATATATATGATTATTCATATAGATAGATAGATAGAAAAGATTGGTAAAACAGATAAACTTGGAGATGTTGTGAATGTTTCATGTATTTTAATGTCTATAGACATATGATTGCATTTGTGTAAATATTAAAATGATATCCATAATACTATAAACTTAGAACTTTTTCACTTAACAATATACCATAAATAGCTCTGCATGCCAGTGAGCATACAAATCATCATTTAGTGGTGTTGTCTTCTTCCATTGTGGTGATACATCCGGAGCTGCTTAACCAGCCCCTTGGTGTTGAACCTTGATCCCTTTTCTTTTTAACAATTTTATTTATTTATTTGAGAGGCAGAGTTACAGACAGAGAGAGGGAGAGACAGAGAGAAAGGTCTTCCATCCACAGGTTCACTCCCCAAATGGCTGCAATGGCTGGGCAAGATCCAAAGCCAGAAGCTAGGAGCTTTTTCCAGCTCTCCCACGTGGGTGCAGGGGCCCAAGCACTTGGGCCATCTTCCACTGCTTTCCCAGGCCATAGAGGAGAGCTGGATCAGAAGAGAGGCAGCTAGGATGCCAGCCAGTGCCTATATGGGATGCTGGTGCCACTGATGGAGGCTTATTAGCCCACTACACCACAGCACCAGCCCCGAACCTTCATCACTTTTCAAACTAGTCTTCCATGCTTTGTTCTTGCATCTGCATTTTCAGACATGTAGGATGCACCCTAAGCTTCCTCCTGCACTCAGCCCTAGCTGGATTGTAAACCCTTGAGTGAGTACTGTCCACAGGCCCGGTGGGATTCCTGCCCCCGTTTTCAAGCTGTGTCCCCAAGAGCCTGCCCCTAAGCCAGACTTCATCAGGAATCCGCATCTGTGTCATTGAGGTTTATCACAAGTTCATGAGAATTCAAGTGTGGCTCATACATTGGCTTCCTAGTGTGAGGAGGAAGGTGTGCTTTTGTTCCCATGGATCTATCCAGTTACTGAGTTTTACCCTTAGCATAAAGCTGTGAACTGATCAAAGCGCAGACTTCTGGGCTTAGACGTTTGGTTAAGATGCCTCCACCCCATATCCAAATGCCTGGGTCTTATTCCCAGCTCTGACTCCAGATTCCAGATTCCTACCAATGCAGACCTTGGGAGGCAGCAAGAGGTTGTGGGAGACTTGGATTACATTCTTATACATCTGTTCTCTCTCCCTCTCCCTCTCCCTCTCCCTTCCTCCCTCCTCTTTCCCCTACCTGCCCTGTTTCCTGAGTAAATTTTAAAATAGCAGTTAAAAAAAAATGCAGACATGGGGCCAGCATTTCAGTACATCAGGTTAAGACTACTGCCTGTGATGCCAGCATCCGGTATGAGCACCTAGTCAAGTCCCACCTGCTCCACTTGCAATCCAGCTCCCTGCCAATACTCCTGGGAAAGCAGCAGAAGATGGCCCCTGTACTCGAGTCCCTGCCACCCATATGGGAGACCTGGATGGAGTTACAGGCTCCTGGTTTCCACCAAGCCCAGTCCTGGCTGTTGTGGCCATTTGGAGAATGAACCAGCAGATGAAAAGATGGAAAATCTCTCTGTTTCTCCCTCTCTAACTATGCCTTTCAAAGAATAAATCTTTTTTTAAAAAATGCAGACTACCTTTTAAACTTTTCATCATGTAATCTTCACAGTTTATGAGTTTTATATCCTATTTTTCTGTGACATCTGTTGCTTGATATAAAAATAACACATGTTCATTGCCGAAAGTTGAGAAAACAGGTATGCAAAGAGAACAGTCATGCATAGCTTACCACTCAGCTGTAAGACTCAAATTTAGCTTTGTTTTATGCACATGAGGGTCCTTCAAAGAGTTTGTGGAAGGGACCGGCATTGTGGCACAGTGGTTAAGCCACTGCTTGGGTCCCATATCAGAGCACCAGTTCAAGTCTCAGCTGTCCCGCCTCTGATCCAGCTCCCTGCTGATGCACCTGGGAAAGCAGCATATGATGGGCCCTGCCACCCATATGGGAGGCCAGACTGGAGTTTCTGGCTCTTGTTTTCTGCCTGGCTCAGCCCCAGATGTTGTGGCCGTTTGAGGAATGAACCATTGGATGGGAGATCTCTCTTTCTATATCTCCCTCTATCTCTGTCACTCTGCCTTTCAAATAAATTTAAATTTTTTAAATCTTTTGAAAAATTTGTGGGAAAATGGACTTAAGGATAGTTTTTGAATTTTTTTTAATATCTATTTATTTATTTGAAAGGCAGAGTTACAGAGAGGCAGAAGCAGCGAGAGACAGAGGTCTTCCATCCACTGGTTCACTCCCCCAAATGGCTGCAATAGCCAGAGCTGGGCCAATCCAAAGCCAGAAGCCAGGAGCTTCTTCTGGGTCTCCCACGTGGGTGCAGGGGCCCAAGGACTTGGGCCATCTTCTGCTTTCCCAGGCCATAGCAGAGAGCTGGAACAGAAGTGGAGCATCCAGGATTCAAACCAGCACTCATGGGATGCCGGCACTGCAGGCAGTGGCTTTACCCACTGTGCCACAGCATTGGCCCCTTGAGTATTTTTAAATCCATGCATAGTTTTTTCCATAATGCATGTTTTCCATTAACTTTTTTAAAGATTCATTCATTTATTTATTTATTTGAAAGGTAGAGCTACAGAGAGAAAAGGAGAGACAGAGAGATTTTCTTCCATCTGTTGATTCACTCCCCAAATGGCCACAATGGCCAGGTCTGTGCAAGGCCAGTATTAGGAACTAGGAGCTTCTTCTGGGTCTCCTATGTGCATGACAAGGGCCCAAGGACTTGGGCCATCTTCTGTTGCTTTCCCAGTACATTAGCAGGGAGTTGGATCAGAAGTAGAGCAGCCAGGACTGAAGGCTAAGGCTTAACCCAGCGCCAGCCCCTCCATTAACTTTGTATGAGTTTACAAAGCTAGGATCTTATCATGCACGTGGTTTTATAACTGGAATTTTCCTTTAAAGTGTATTATACATATTGTCCATCATTTGCCCAAAAATCCAAAATCAAAAATGTTCCAGAATCTGAACTTTATGGGCACCATGACAGTGACCAAAAAGTACTAGGATTTGGAAGCATTTTGGATTAGAGATGGCTCAGCTAGGTAAGTCTGTACAAATATCCCAAAACTCAAAAACCCCAAACTCAGAAACACATGCTGTCCTAGGCATGTTGGATAAGAGATAGTCAACCTGTAATATTCTTGCTTGTCATTAGAGGTTGTTCTATAGCTTTGTTAAATATCATCATTGATGTACTAGAAAAATTAAATAATTGCTGTTGATTATTTAGGTTGCTATTTTCTGTTCTTGATTGCAGATTTTTATTTATTTACTTATTTGGGAGGCAGAGAGAGAGATCAGTCTCCCATCTGCTAATTCACTCCCCCAAATGGTCACAATGGCCAGAGCTATGCCAAGACAAAGCCAGGAGCCTGGAGCTTCATCCAGGCCTCCCATGTGGATGCAAGAGCCCAAGCACTTGGGCCATCTTCCAGTGCTTTCCTTAGGGAGCTGGATCAGAAGTGGAGCAGCTGGATCTTGAACCAGCATCGCAGGCAGCAGCTTAACCCGCTATGCCACAGCACCGACCACAAAAGCAATGTCTTAACCACCACACCAAATGCATGTCCCCCCAGAGCAAATTTGTAACAGACAAAAGGAGATTTATGAAGCACTCATGGAATATCAGAAGAGGCCATGGGATGAATAAATAGATGAGCCTAGGACTGGGAGACTCAGCTCCTTCAAAGATAGGGCATTTCGACGCTACCATTGGCATAGGAGCAGGTTCCTATTTGTCAGACAGCTCTTCTGGGAATGTCTGGTGATCGCTTTTCCAGTGCCCATGGGAGCAGGGAGGCGAAGCTGTTTCCAGGGCCGGTGCTGCTGGAGGACGAGTGGAGAGGGAGCTTGGAGAGGGTGTTGCAGAAGGAAGGGGGCAAGCTGTGACCCTGAGGGAGACGCTTGTGCCTCAAAGCCTCCATGGGGGAAGTTGAGAGAATCCGGGAGCTGTGTGGTGGCTGGGGAGGCAGCGTCTCTCTACACCCTGGGGAACCATGGCCTGCATTGCCCATTTTGTGTCTGTGGGGGGAGGGAGCCCTCCAGCCCCATCAGCTTCCTTTCCTCACTTTCACTTGTCCTGTGGGCTCAGGAGGTTCAGGATGCTTGTGCTTTGCCTGTGAAAACCCCGAAGGCAAGGAAGGGACACAACAGGAACTGGCTATCTCAGGGAGCAGGCAGCATGCCATATTTTCTTTAGAAAAAGCAAAACATTTATTTCTGTTTTGAATGAATAATATATACACCCTGGGGGTGAAACTCGAAAGCTATTAAAGGGCAAATCGTACGTTTTACTGCCACCAGTCCTGCAGGCGCCCTGATTAACCGCTTCTTGTAGCTCCTTCCAGGAATACGTTATGCTAATGGTATGCATTGATTTTTCACTGGGTCTGTTTTGTTTTGTTTTTACTGCATATCACTCGATACTTTTCTTTTTCACCTAACCTCAAAGATTACTTTGCACTAATACACAGACAGCTTCTGTTTGTTTTTAAAGGTACATAGCATTCTAATGTACGGGCATCTAAATTTTTTTGAAAGATTTATTTAAGAGGTAGAGTTACAGAGGGAGAAACAGAGAGGAAGGTCTTCCTTCTGCTGGTTCACTCTCCAAATGGCTGCAATGGCTGAATCCAGGAGCCAGGAGCTTCTTCCTAGGTCTCCAAAGCAGGTTCAGGGGCCCAAGGACTTGGGCCATCTTCTACTGCTTTCAGAGGCCACAGCAGAGAGCTAGATTGGAAGAGGAGCAGCCGGGACTTGAACCAGAGCCCATATGGGATGCCCCTGCCACAGGTGGAAAATTAACCTACTGCGCCATGGCGCTGGCCCCTGAACATCTAATTTTAATTGCTCCTCTATTTGGTGGCTATCTATATCGTTTCCCATCTTTTGCTGTTTCAAAAATACCATGAATAAGTATGTCATAGGTTGTTTTGCAAACATAGAAGTGTATTTGCAGGCTAGATTCCTAGAAGTGAAGCCACTGCATCTGAGAGTACGTGCATGTGGAATTCTGATCAATTCTGGTTTGGCAAGAGCGTTCTGGCCAAATCGCCTTTCCCAGAGGTTGCCCCAGTCGCACGCTCTTCAGTGTATGAGCGTTTTCCCCACAGCCTTGCCAGCACATGGCTTTATCAGGCTTGTTGCTCTTGGCCTGTCTGGCCAGCAAATCACAAGGGCCTGGGATCTTTTCCTTTTTGACTTTTGGTATAAAAAATTCCAAATGCACAAAAAAAGTAGACACACAACCATCGTGAACCATTGCCTAAACGTAACAATCATTAACATTCTGCCACGTTCACCTGTTTTGTGGTCCGAAGTATTTTTAAGGTCAATGAAAGACCCTCGTGACATTTTATCTCTAATTATTTGAGCACGTGTCTCTGAAAAGCAACATTTCTCACCTAACCATAATGTCATCATTATGCCTAATAAAATTAACAGTAATTCCCTGATATAATCTCATATTCACTTGATATTCAAAATGTCCCAGTTGTCTCAAAAATACATTTTATATGTAGTTTATTTAAACTGATCGAGGGCCATGTTACATGCCAGTTGTGTGTGCATGCAGTTTTATCTTTTTAAAGGTTTATTTATTTATTTGAAACTCAGAGTTATACAGAGAGAGAAGGAGAGGCAGAGAGGTCTCTCATCTGCTGGTCCACTCCCCAGTTGGCCACAATGGCCGGAGCTGCACCGATCCAAAGCCAGGAACCAGGAGCTTCTTCCAGATCTCCCATGCAGGTGCAGGGGCCCAAGCACTTGGGCCATCTTCCACTGCTTTCCCAGGCTATTGCAGAGAGCTGGATCGGAAGTGGAACATCTGGGTCTCGAACCAGCACCCATAGGGGATGCCAGCACTGCAGATGATGGCTTTACCCACAGTGCTGGCCCCTGGCTATTTTTACATTCATTTATTGCATTTCCATTTTTGACTCAGACAGATTTTATCCTGGAGTATGAGGTATGAATTTTACTTTTCCTGCTGGCTGGCTAGGTCTTACAAGCATCCTATACAGAACAATCTACATTCCCTCTTCATAAAGGGTGAAATACCACCTGTGTGACCTATAGATGCCTGCCTGTACTTGGGACTCTCTTCATCCTAATTAGTCTGTCCATCTTTTCCTAAGGTAGTACCACACGGTTTTACTGTAAGTCTGTACTCTGCTATGCTGTATAAGAGGTCTTTAGCAATTTCTTGGAAAATATAGAAGATGAAAAAACTAGAGCCAGCACTGTGGCAAAGCTGGTTAAAAAAAAAAAAAAAAAAGCCACCTGCAGTGGCGGCATCCCATGTGGGCACTGGTTTGAGTCCTGACTGCTCCACTTTCAATCCAGCTCTCTGCTATGGCTTGGGAAAGCAGTAGAAGATGGCCCAAGTCCCTGGGCCCCTGCATTCATGTGGGAGACCTGGAAGAAGCTCCTGGCTCCCGGTTTCAGATCAGCACAGCTCTGGATGTTGCGGCCAATTGGGAGTGAACCAGTGGATGAAAGACCTCGCTCTCTGTCTGTCTGTCTCTCTGTCTGTCTGTCTGTCTCTCTCTCTCTCTGCCTCTGCATTTTTGTAACTCTGCCTTTCAAATAAATAAGTAAATATTTAGAAAAAATTCATTGAGAAAACAAGGAAACAAAAATAGCTAGGAAAATTCCAGAGAATAAGAGTAATAAAAGACAATAAGCTTCCAAGATGTTTTCATGATATAAAAATAGCAGAAGGAGGTTTCAATAGCAGAAGGCTGGTTCACTCCCCTGTTGGCTGGAGCCGTACCGATCTGAAGCCAGAAGCCAGGAGCTTCTTCCAGGTCACCCACATGGGTGCTGGGTCCAAGGCCTTGGGCCATCTTCTACTGCTTTTCCAGGCCATAGCAGAGAGCTGGATCGGAAGTGGAGCAGCCAGGACTCGAACCGGCACCCATGTGGGATGCTGACGCCTCCAGGTAGAGGCTTAACCTACTATATCACAGCACCAGCCCTTTCCTAGTGATTTTTTGAATTCTCTAACTTCCTGTAAATTTGGACTTTATAATATCAATATATTTGAAATGCCATTAAATATGTATTACTTTAGAATGAATTGGCATCTTGATATTGAGTTTTCTTGGTTGAGAGCTCAGAATGGTTCCATCTCTTTGAGCTTGGCGCCTCTGGAGACTCTCATGGTTTTCCTGCTGTAGATTTTGCATGCTTTTTTTTGAAATGTCATCTGACACATTTTGTCTTATTATTGCCATTACTATCAGTGGTACAACCAGCTCTCAGCATGTGAAGATTCTGCATCTACAGACTCAAGCAACCACAGATCAAAACTAGAAAAAATAAAAAGCTGGTGTCTGGACTGAACGGGCACAGACCTTTTGTTGTCGTTATTGCCTGAGCAATGCAGGACAACAGCTATTTACGTGGCACTTGGGCTGCACTCGCTGTCGTAAGCCATCAGAGATGACTCAGTACATTGGAGGAGGTGCATAGCTTGCATGCAAACACTACACCGTCTTTGATGATGTAGGGCCTGAGCATCTGCAGGTCTGGGTACCTGTGGGGGTCCTGCCGTCAGTCCTTGGCTTATTTCAGGAGCTGACCTGGACACAGCTTCAGTGGTTCCTTTGCCTCTAGAATCCAACCTAAATGTCTTTTTTTTTTTTTTAAATTATTTGTTTATTTATTTTGACAGGCAGAGTTAGACAGTGAAAGAGAGAGACAGAGAGAAAGGTCTTCCCTCCATTGGTTCACCCCCCAAATGGCCGCTACAGCCGGCGCTGTGCCGATCCAAAGCCAGGAGCCAGGTGCCTCCTCCTGGTCTCCCATGTGGATGCAGGGCCCAAGCACTTGGGCCATCCTCCACTACCTTCCTGGGCCACAGAGAGAGCTGGACTGGAAGAAGAGCAACCAGGATAGAATCTGGCACTCCAACTGGGATTAGAACCCGGGGTGCCAGCGCCACAGGCAGAGGATTAGCCAAGTGAGCCACGGCGCCGGCCCTATATGCCTTTAAAAAAAAAAAAAAAAGATTTATTGGGGCCAACGCTGTGGCACGGTGTGTTAATGTCCTGGCCTGAAGCGCTAGCAACCCATATGGGCGCCAGTTCGAGACCCAGCTGCTCCACTTCCTGTCCAGCTCTCTGCTATGGCCTGGGAAAGCAGTAGAAGATGGCCCAAGTCCTTGGAGCCCTGCACCCAGGTGTGGAAGACCGGGAAGAAGCTCCTGGCTCCTGGCTTAAGATCAGCACAGCTCTGGCCATTGAGGCCATCTGAGGAGTTAACCATTGGATGAGAGACCTCTCTCTCCTCTCTCTCTCTGCCTCTCCTCTCTGTGTAACTCTTTTTTTTTTTTTTTAATTTGACAGATAGAGTTAGACAATGAGGGAGAGAAAGGTCTTCCTTCTGTTGGTTCACCCCCCAAATGGCTGCTACAGCCAGAGCTACACCGATCCGAAGCCAGGATCCAGGTGCTTTCTCCTGGTCTCCTATGCAGGTGCAGGGGCCCAAGTACTTGGGTCATCCTCCACTGCCTTCCAGGGCCACAGCAGAGAGCTGGACTGGAAGAGGAGCAACCGGGACTAGAACGCCCATATGGGATGCCGGTGCCGCAGGCAGAGGATTAACCAAGTGAGCCACAGCGCCAACCCCTAACTCTGACTTTCAAATAAATAAATCTTAAATAAATAAAAATTTTTTTAAAAAGATTTATTTTGTTTATTTGAAAGGCAGAGTTACAGAGAGAGATAGAGCCAGAGAGAGAGAGGTCTTCCATCCACTGGTTTACTCCCCAAATGACCACAATGGCCAGAGCTGAACTAATCTGAAGCCAGGAGCCAGGAGCTTCTTCTAGGTCTCCCACATGGGTGCAGGGGCCCAAAGACTTGGGCCACCTTCCACTGCTTTCCCAGACCATAGCAGAGAGCTGGGTTGGGAATGGAGCAGCCAGGACTCAAACCAGAGTCTGTTTGGGATGCTGGCATTGCAGGCAGTGGTTTTACCTGCTGCACCACAGTGCCGGCTCTCACATGTCCTTTGATGCCTGTCTGCTGGGCTCATTCTGTGTTACTGACTCCCTGCCCACCCCTGCCCCCTGCCTTTCCAAAATGGTTTTCTTTCCAAGCCCCCTAACTATTCCAACTGGAAAGGACCCTCTCCCCTTAGGCATCTTGAGCATTTATTCTACAGGCCTTGTATCCAGCGTCAGCATCTGTGTTATGAAAACAAACTGCCATGCCCCCCTGCATGGAGGACGGGGCCTTGCCCAAAACTGGTAGTGGCGGTGACAGTGACAGTGGCAGCTTCCACAGCTGCAGGCTTTCTGTGCGCCTGGCCTTCCCTGTGTGAGCGCACCTGTCAGTGGAGGCATGTGGGAGGGACTTGCTCTCAAGGGCATATTTGACTTCCATGACACCTTTGAAGGGGGTTTTAAAAGCAGAGTCCCCCGGCTGTGACACCAGACCATAATTCTATGTGCAAGCTGTTCAGGAAGGAAGACACACAAATGAGCATGAGCATAGCCACAGCATGGAAACGAAACGGAAAGAAGAGAAACAGAGAGGCCCTGGGTTTAATGGCAGCACAGCCTGTGACCCTGTTCATGACAGACTGATGCCCATTCCTGCACGGCCAGGGTTAGGTCTTTGGAAATAAAGCCTGGCTCCAGGAGCATCTCACTGAGGCCTCGTCCCTGCCCCGTGCAGGATAGTGGGTGCCCTGGAGACCGTAGGCCGGTGCACAGCCACCTCCGCTCCTGCCCACACTGCCAGAGCTCCCAGCCCAGCTGGCTCCAGGCCAGCCTCTCCCGCACTTGCAGGGCACAGAGGCGTGTCTGGGCTGCGCAGGGGGGAGTGTGCTGAGCAAGCCAATGGGAAGCCGCCGAAGCGAGCGAGCTAAATGGAAACCTATCCCCACCCCGGCCTCTCCTCTCCTTAGATCGGCATGAGCGTCTCACCATCTTTCTCTCATCTCAGCACTGCCAAATGTCTATGGTGCTAGGGATTCTGGGTCATTTCACCCCAGCCTTTAGGACCACCTGCTTGATCTGAGCCTGCAACTCCGGAAGGCATCATTTGTGGGTTCAAAACAAGCACCTTAGTCCATTTGCTGTTGCTCTAACAAAATGCAGTAGCCCACGTGATGATAAGGTATAGAAACTTGTTGACCTCATGGTTCTAGATGCTAGGAGGTACATGAGTGTGGTGCTGGCCTATGGTGAGGGCCTCGTGTGGAGTGGGGGACAGAGAAAGAGAAACACCCCCCTACACACACACACATACACACACTCAGATCTTCCAGCCACTGGTTCCCATTCTAAATGCCTGCAATAGCCAGGGCCGGGCCAGGCTGAAGCCAGGAGCCTGGAACTCAATCCAGGTCTCCCCCAGGGAAGGCAGGAACCCAAGTCTTAGAGCTGCCTCCCAGGATGCATATTAATGGAAGCTGGAATTGCAAGTGAAAACAAAACTCAAAGGCAGATACGCTGATACAGGACACGGGCTTCCAAGCTGCATCCTAGCTACCAGGCCAATGCTGGCCCTTCCCCTTCCTAGAAAGCCACCAGTCCCGTGCAATCCCAATTAACTCCCAAAGGCGCCCCCTCCAATTCCCATCCCCATGTGAGTTTGGGGGTTAAGTTGCAATGTGAACTTTGGTGGAGACATTGAAACCATGGTGACTGGGAAGGCCCAAGGGCACTTTACAGTCCTCAGCTAGCTGTGTGTGTGCCAGCCCAGCAGCTGAGGGCTGAGGCTCGTGTCCCCAGCTGGCAGCACGTCCGTTCCCTTTTCCAGGCCTAGACAGTTCTCAGCGCTCAGGGGTGAAATTCTGGTTTCTGGATGACGGGAAAAGAGGAAGGGAGAAAAGACTTTGGCTTTTTCAGGGCACCAAAAATGCCAGCCCCTCAGCCAAAGGGAGAGACGAGCCACTTAAAGAGGGCTCTAGGGGGCGGGGGCTGGCCCTGCCAAATCTGCACACGTGCAGAGTACATGGGGTTGCTCTCTGTCCAGTGTGACAAGACAGTGCAAGCTTGGCTTTGCCGAAGCAGCCGTTGACACCAGCAGAGCTGCTGCACCTGCTGTCAACAGAAGGGCCCAAGGTCAGGGTTCCCCCCTCCCCACTCTGAAACTGTGCCCAGAGGCCTAGACCCAGTGAAGGCCACGGTCACTTTCTTTATCCTGAGACTTGTGCAGGCAGCTGGCGTACGGCCCCTCTCCTCGGGAGTCTTACTCAGATGAGTGCTGTGGAATTCTTCAAGGACAGCACAAAGCCCCGTGGCATCTGTCACCGAGGCTGTGTGACACAGGGAACGTGCCTGTCTTGTCCGTGAATCCCTCACTTCCACCCGGAGCCTGGGTGCTGCCGCCGGGTGTACAATCAGCATTCGCTGAATGAGTGAATCAACAGACGAATAGAAGTTCCGAGTTCCTAACACGAAAATAGCCACGAAGCAGGGAGGAGTGAGCCTGAGGAGCTGCCAGCATTATGCGCTGGCTCAACTCCCCTCTCGTGGTGTGAAATCAGATGCTTAATTATTTAAAAAGCCACCCCTGCCACCGTTTGGACTGCTCCCACAACCTCGACCCTCCCTCCTGGCTGGACTGCTCAGGTCTGCCTTGACTGTGACCTTGCCCCCAAGCACCATCCCAAGGGCTGCTCCAGCACCCCCAGCTCAGCCCCTCTGCCCATCAACTCTCTTATTTTTTTTAAAGATTTATTTATTTACTTGAAAGTCAGAGTTACACAGAGAGAGGAGATGCAGAGAGAGAGAGAGAAATCTTCCATCCACTGGTTCACTCCTCAGTTGGCCACAATAGCCAGAGCTGTGCCGATCTGAAGCCAGGAACCAGAAGCCTCCTCCGGGTCTTCCAAGTGGGTGCAGGGGCCCAAGGAGTTGGGCCATCTTCTACTGTTTCCCAGGGCACAGCAGAGAGCTGGATCACAAGTGGAGCAGTTGGGACTTGAACCAGCACCCATATGGGATGCCAGCACTGCAGGTAGCGGCTTTACCCGCTATGCCACAGCACCAGCCCCTGCCCCTGCCCCATCAACTCTTGCCTGAATCTTCAAACCCAAGTCCTCAGGAGCCGCTGGTCACAAACTGATCATAAAACCTCTGGAAGTGCTGATGCTGTGGCATAGCAGGTCTCCGCCTGCCGTGCCAGCATCCCATGTGGGTGCTGGTCCGAGTCCTGATTCTTACTGTCTCTAACTCTGCCTTTTAAATAAATAAAAACGAATCTTTTTAAAAAGTGGAACAAAGGCTTACTGCTTCTCTTTTGTCTCTTTGAAGAAAACACTTTTTAAAATGTATTTTGTTTGAAAGGCATAGAGACAGCTATGCAGCTTTCATCTGCTGGTTCGGTCCCCACATGGCCACACAGCCAGGCTTAAGCTGTTGAAAGGCAGAACCAGGAGCCAAGTCTCCCATGTAGGTGGCAGGGACCCAAGTACTTGAGCCATCGTCTGTCACTTCCCAGGTGCACATGAGCAGGAAGCTGGATCCAAAGCAGAGGAGCCAGGACTTAGACTGGACACTCAGATAGGTGATGTGGGCGTTCCACACAGCATCTTTTTTTTTTTTTTAATTTTTGACAGGCAGAGTGGACAGTGAGAGAGAGACAGAGAGAAAGGTCTTCCTTTGCCGTTGGTTCACCCTCCAATGGCCGCCGCGGTAGGCGCACTGTGGCCGGTGCACTGCGCTGATCCGATGGCAGGAGCCAGGTGCTTCTCCTGGTCTCCCATGGGGTGCAGGGCCCCAGTACTTGGGCCATCCTCCACTGTACTCCCTGGCCACAGCAGAGAGCTGGCCTGGAAGAGGGGCAGCCGGGTCCACACAGCATCTTAACCATTGCACCGAACACCTGGCTGCAGCTGTATCAGTCCTGTTTGTTTTTGGCTGCAGCTGTATGGATCTTGTTTGGTTTTGGCTGCAGCTGTGTGGATATTGTTTGTTTTTCCATCTCCCTTTCACCACGATTCTTCCCTTGCTTTGTGCTGTCCCTCCCTTTGCTCTGTGCTCTCTCCAGCCCTGACGTCTGTTTACGTGGAGGTACCCTAGAGCCCCAACCTGAACTGCACAGCAGGGCCAGGAGCTTAGTGTGGGCAGGTGCTGATCACAGGCAGGAAGATGACGTCACCTTCCCAGGGACCTCCTGCCAGCCGTTCTGGGGGTGACAAGGATGGTGTGATGCAATGGACTGCCCCTGCCCCAAGCCTTAACCCCATGTGGATCACACTCTGCCTGTTCTGCCTGGTCTGTTGTTTGTGCTTCTCCTCTATCCACCAGCAACTCCTTGAGAGCAAGCTGTTTGGTTTACGTCCAGGTGTCATCAGGCCTAGCACAGGCCTGTCACACTGTGGGAATGGAAGAACTGTTGGTGCAATCAGCACGGCACAGCTGGGGGGCCCCTACTACCTGCAGGCTCCAGGACAGGGAGGCGAATAAGACAGTATTGCCTGGGCTCAGGGAGCCTACAGTCTTGCAGGAAAGAAAGAACTAGCTCACCTGATACTTAGAAATGCGAATACAGGAGTCAGGACACCCTAGGCAAGAGTGAGGAAAAGCTCTCCTGAGAAGCGCTGTTTATTCTCTTTTTTTTTTCTTTTAGATGTTATCTGTTTTGTGTGTTTCATCTGTTACAGACATTACTTTAAGATTTGATTATTTATTTGAAAGAGTTACAGAGAGAGAGGAGAGGTGGGGGGGCTCTTCCATCTGCTGGTTCACTCCCCAACTGGCCACAACAGCCGGAGCTGTGCCGATCCAGAGCCAAGAGCTAAGAGTTTCTTCCGGGTCTCCCACACAGGTGCAGGGGGCCCAAGGAGTTCGGCCATCTTCTACTGCTTTCCCAGGCTGTAGCAGAGAGCTGGATCAGAAGTGGAACAGCTGGGTCTCAAACCAATACCCATATGGGAGCCAGCGCTGCAGGCGGCGGCTTTACTCGCTATGCCACAGTGCCAGCCCCTATTGTGACTCTTAAAAGATGACTGGGAGTTAGGCAAAAGGGGCAGCATGAAGGGGAGGGGCTGAGAGGGAATATTTGTTGGGTGTGCGGGATGGATGGAGGAATGGGTGGGTAGAGGAGTGGATGAATGGACTGATGGGTGGATGGAGGGGTATAGGAGGGAGGGGCAGAGAGAGAGAGGGATGGATGTGGCATTGAGATCTTAGCTCACCAGCGCAAGAGTCCAGAGTATTCTGACTGGCTCAGGGAGGCAGATGGCTGCACTAGGAGTCTTGGGGCTGTGCACAGAGTGTAGTGGGGGAGTGATGCCACTGCTTTCTCCTGATGGTGAGGGGATGCATCGCGAATGAATGCCCCTGCCAGGCCTGGGGAAGTGGGGTGGGGAGACCCTGG
Organism: Lepus europaeus; assembly: GCF_033115175.1. Lineage (NCBI taxonomy): Eukaryota > Metazoa > Chordata > Mammalia > Lagomorpha > Leporidae > Lepus > Lepus europaeus. The sequence goes on along the minus strand of NC_084848.1, from coordinate 41,593,407 downwards.
TGGGATGAAGGTGTCACATGGCCCCTGCCAGGGTTGGGCACCTCACCCAGGGCTCTTCTCCCCATCCAGATGAGCGGGAAGTTGTTCAGAAAAAGACCTTTACGAAGTGGGTGAACTCCCACCTGGCCCGCGCATCCTGCCGCATCACGGACCTCTACAAGGACCTGCGGGATGGCCGGATGCTCATCAAACTGCTGGAGGTGCTCTCCGGGGAGACGCTGGTAAAGCCCCTCCCCAGGGCCCGGTGGCTGGAACCACGTGGGCTGGGCTGTCTCCCTGGTCCCCTGGAGGCTCCCGTATTTCCAGCGGGAAGTGTCCCAGTGGTTGATTGGGTTCTCCACTCTCTGCCCAGAACGTCCTGCCCCTTCTGACCATGCCCACCTGTCTTGCTTCTCCCAGAAGCCACACAGAGCTCTTTAAACAACAGTTTAAATTTTCATGTGTTTGAAATGAGAGAGGGGTGGGGGGAGGAAGAGAAACTCCCATCTTCTGGCTCACTTCCCAAATGCCCACCGCTGCGCTGAAGCCAGGAGGAACTCAGTCCAGTTCTCTCGTGCAGGTGGTAGGGACCCAGTTACTTAAGCCATCCCTGCTGCCTCGCAGGGTGTGCACCAGCAGGAAGTGAGGTCAGGCATTGGAGGCGGGGCTTAAATCCACACTCTCTGATATGGACCGTGATGTCTTAGCTGGAACCTTCACCTGTAAGCCAAATGCCCGCCCCCATGTCAAGCTCCTGACCCTCATGGGGTTGGGGCATCCACAGCTGGCCTGCATGCTCCAGCCCTCAGCTTCCTGGTACTATAGGCTGAGACCTCTAGGTTGCTGGAGAAATTTGCATTCCTCTGGGAAGCTCCCCAGTCATGCAAGCTGAAGTTTCTCAAAGACACTCTCAGCTGTGTCCTTCTCCCTGCCCCTGGCACACTGTGGTCCCTGAGGCATAAGTACTTCCTTTATGCCCTTGGGCCCATCACGCCCTCTTTGCCTCCATCTTCTCCATGTATAAAACAGGGCAATGATATCTGTACCTGATGAAGCACTCGGAGACCCTGGAGCTTTGAGTGACAGAGTGCCATGTTCTGCTGTGGTCTTTCCAACCCCGGGCTGGCATTCTGCCTCTTCCCCTGCACTGGGAGCCCAGCGGAGAGAGTTACCGCCAGGAGCCCTTAAGATGACACAGCTGTCATTCATCACAGTGACCCGGAGTGGGGCTGGGAGAGGAAAGAGGAGGCTGATTGGCAGGGTTGGCTCCATTATCAATCACTGGGTTAACAATCAGTCTTCCCTCCAACGGGCAGTGAGGTTCTTAGAAGCGCACCTGTTGCCTACTAAGTGCTCTGTTGGGTTACCATGTTCAAATGTCATTTGTCAACTACTCAGAAGACACTGGTGCAGCCTGGTGGCAGAGCTCTCAGTGGTTGAGAAGAGGGGCTGGAAAGGGGATGATGGGTGACTGTGGCACTTGGAGTTTGGCCCAGAGGGTGGAGGGTAGGTGCTGCTGACAGGAGAGCCCCTTCCATGCCTGCGGGGCCGCTGCTCTCCCCAGCCCAAGCCCACCAAGGGGAAGATGCGCATCCACTGCCTGGAGAATGTGGACAAGGCCCTGCAGTTCCTCAAGGAGCAGCGAGTGCACCTGGAGAACATGGGCTCCCACGACATCGTGGACGGCAACCACCGCCTGGTCCTCGGCCTCATCTGGACCATCATCCTCCGCTTCCAGGTGGGTGCCCAGGGCCCGAGGCCTCGAAGGGGCCTCCCAAAAGGCTGGGGCTCTCACCAGATGGTGAATGAGAATGTGAGTGAGTGTGCAGGCTCTGGGGGTGCAGGCAGCTGCTCCAGGGGACAAGGCTGACTGGATGGAGAAACCATTGTCTGCATCCCCGCCAATCACTGATGCTCAGGGTGGCTGCACAGCCCACAGGGCGGTCTTTGGAGAGGGGAGACAGAAATTATTTGGTGGCTGGAATAAGATCTCACTGGAAGACATGCTTTGTATTCCTCGTCTCCCCCTCCTCACATGGATTTTGAATCCAAGAAATTGCAATCGACTTTTTCTTCGTTTCACCCTGGAGTTCAAGGTCCAGATTACTCATTAGCAAATTTAGAAAGGGTGAGGGAAGGAAGGCAGGGCCTTGCACCTGCTGCTTTAGGGACGGGAAGAAGCTGGCCTAAGGAGGTGAGGCCAGGGGAAGAACAGCCTGCAGACTGCACACCCCGTCCAAGTGGGCCTGGGTGCCCAGTCTCACCCCCCACAACTGCAGGAGAGTGAGCAATCACGACAGCAGAACTGGGGAGACTGAAGAGGCAAGAGGAGCTGTGAATGCGAATGCAGTGTTCATGGCCCACAGCCCCGTGGGTCACCGTGGCTCCAGGGGAGGAATCAGCGTCCCAGAGTTGATTCTCAGCATCCTGATAGGATCAGCTGACTAGAGCTGTCTGCTAGCACAGGAGGCAGCCATCCCTACGCTGGCCCATAGGTGCCAGCTGCACGGCAGGGAAGGACCGGGGGGGTCTCAGGGTGTGGTGTTGCTCTCGGCATGGTGCTGCCTCCAGAGGAGAGAAGCAGGAAGGGCCGGATCCAGGTGCAAATCCCCACTTCATGGCTCTCTTGGTCTCCCCCTCAGATTCAGGATATCGTTGTCCAGACTCAGGAAGGCCGAGAGACACGCTCAGCCAAGGATGCATTGCTCCTGTGGTGCCAGATGAAGACGGCAGGGTATGCCCTGGGGAGCAGCCCTCGCTCCCTGCCAGGCCCTGGCTGCCCCTTGCCCCCCCACACTGCCATCCCCAAAGGATCCCTAAGCATCCTCGGCCAGACCCACTTGGCAGCTTCAACACAGCGGCTAGAGTCTACCCTGACCCTATTCTTTGGGGCCTGAGAGACAGGATTCTCTTCCACAGTGGCTGGGGCCCGACTGTTGGGTCCATGGGGCGCATTGTGCAGGGGAGCCCCTGTGCGTGGCCTTGCTGCTGCCCCCTGGTGGTGATGCAGCTCAAGAAGGAACAGATCCATCCTTCTCCCTGCCTACGGACCCTCAGTGGGGACTCTTTTTAGGGACCACAAAGGATCAGTTTCTTAGCTCTTAACATTTCTGTTTCTCTCGGCTGCAGCTACCCCCATGTCAACGTCACCAACTTCACCTCCAGCTGGAAGGATGGCCTGGCCTTTAACGCCCTGATACACAAGCACCGGTAGGAAGATGGAGGTGGTGCGGGAGTGACCCAGGCAGCACCCCTGGGGCTACGGGAACACATGGAGCTGAACATGGAAGCATGGGAATGGTGTCTCCGCCCTACCTGGTCCTTTCGCCTTTTGCCCTGGCATCCTTAGGCCCTGGTGCTCACAGCTGCCCCTCCCCCCATCCAGCACCCACCCCGTTCCCATCTCTCCTTTCTTTTCTGCTGCCTGGCCACCCCCTTACATCTGCCCAGAGTCCTTGTTTTCACGCCAGCCTTGCCTAGCTGGTCTCCCCAGAATTAAGCAAGAGAGTAGACACTCTTTTTTTTTTTTTTTTTTTTAAGATTTATTTGAAAGAGATGCAGAGAGGCAGAGGCAGAGAGAGAGAGGTCTTCTACCTGCTGGTTCACTCCCCAAATGGCCTCAATGGCTGGACCTGTGCTGATCCGAAGCCAGGAGCCAGGAGCTATTTCCGGGTCTCCCACATGGGTGCAGGGGTCCAAGGACTTGGGCCATCCTCCACTGCTATCCCAGGCACAGTAGCAGGGAACTGCATTGAAAGTGGAGCAGCTGGGACCCAAACTGGCACCCATATGGGATTCCAGAACTGCAGGCCAAGGCTTTAACCTGCTACACCCCAGCGCCAGCCCTGGCTACTCCCTTCTAACAGTCAGATGTCCTCCCCAGGCCTGACCTGATTGACTTTGACAAGCTGAAGGATTCCAACGCCCGCCACAACCTGGAGCATGCGTTTGATGTGGCCGAGCGCCAGCTGGGCATCATCCCGCTCCTTGACCCCGAAGGTGAGCGCCCCATACCTGGGCCATGAAAGAAGCACTCACGGTGCTGGAGGGAGCCAGGCCTCACAGGGCTCGGGGAGGCTGGTGCAGGTGCTGGGCAAGCTGTAGGCGCAGGATGGGCAGGGGGCTCTGCTGGGTTCCCAGAACCTCACCTGTCTGTCTGGAGGCCCACCGAGAACTTTGGTTCCCTCTTCTTTTGCAAACTGTGGTGCTCATGGGGGATTCCATTGCTCTCTAAGAGCACTGAGGCTTCATTCTTCTGGTCCTGCCCTGTCGGGTCCCTCGGTGCCTGGGTGCCAGGGGATCAGTGGGCTGAGCCCTGGGAGCCTGAGCCTCTGTCTTCTGGTTTGAAGCTGATTGGGTACCCTTGCCCTTGCAGATGTCTTCACAGAGAACCCTGACGAGAAGTCCATCATCACCTATGTGGTGGCATTCTATCACTACTTCTCCAAGATGAAGGTGCTGGCCGTGGAGGGCAAGCGAGTTGGCAAGGTACCGAACAGCCTGGAACCACGGCGCCACCCTGGACTGACAGACTCCTACCTCGTGCTAAGAGCTTCCTGCCTGGGCTCTCAGCCGTGGTGGGCAGGGATGGGGGTGGGGACAGGGTGCAGACACACACACACACACACACACCTGCTTCCTGCAAAGCCAGGTTAAGGGCTCCCATGCTGCACTCCTAGCAGATTCCCAGTCTGTCCTAACTGGTGCTGCCACCTCAGCTCCAAGCCAGCCTTGTACTTGGAGCACCCCCGACGAGAGCCGGTGCAGGCTGCGGTGGGCTTGCTCAGGGTCGCTTCAGATGTATCAGGTCCCTCCGTATGCCAGGAGTCCACCAGACTCCTTTCCCCGGGCGGACTGCTAGTTCCTCCAGGGTGGGGAGCGTTTCTTATTCATCTCTGTGTGCCTGGTATTTAGCAGGGACAGGGCGTGGCAGCCTCCATTCCTACCAGGCATCTTAACATAACCGAAACCCTGGCTCCTCCAGCGACTGGTGTTCCAGCACAGCAAACTTACCTATCTGTAGGATGGGGGTTGGGGGACAGAGGCACCTGTTCCTGGGCCTTCCCCCACCTCCAGTCCACCCCCTCTGCCTTAGCTCCAACCTCAGACACTGTGGGGCTTGAGAGGTGGGACCCCCATTTCAGGGCGCCTTGCTTTGTGGTCCTCACGGTGGACTGCCTGGTGGTGGCACTGCCCTGCTGATGAGAAGGAGTTGTAATAAGGGTGGTCCCTTAGGTCATCGACCACGCCATTGAGACTGAGAAGATGATCGAGAAGTACAGCGGGCTAGCCTCGGACCTGCTCACCTGGATCGAACAGACCATCGTCGTCCTCAACAGCCGCAAGTTTGCCAACTCGCTGACCGGCGTCCAGCAGCAGCTACAGGCCTTCAGCACCTACCGCACCGTGGAGAAGCCACCCAAGTAAGGGCCCTGGCACCTGGGAGAGTGGGTAGCAGGCCTGGGAAGCCCACCGCCCACAGGCAGGGTGGGCTCGGGCCTTGCAACGTGTACCCGCAAGGCACAGCCTCCAGGCAAGGGAACTGCATGCCCGGTCAGTCCTCTGGCCAAGGTGGCCCCATGTCACCACCCTGCTCCCCAGCCACCAGCCTGTGGGAAATGAGTACTGAGGACTCGCCCCCCTGTTCAGACACCCAGAGCCCTGTCTTCTTTATTTTTTTTTTTATTTTTTTATTTTTTTGACAGGCAGAGTTAGACAGCGAGAGAGAGAGAGCGAGACAGAGAGAAAGGTCTTCCTTTTTCCATTGGTTCACCCCCCAAGTAGCTGCTACGGCTGGCGCTGCGCCGATCCAAAGCCAGGAGCCAGGTGCTTCTCCTGGTCTCCCATGGGGTGCAGGACCCAAGCACTTGGGCCATCCTCTATTGCACTCCTGGGCCACGGCAGAGAGCTGGACTGGAAGAGGAGCAACCAGGACAGAATCCGGTGCCCAGACTGGGACTAGAACCCGGGGTGCCGGCGCCGCAGGCGGAGGATTAGCCAAGTGAGCTGCAGTGCCGGCCGGAGCTGCTTTTGTAGCCCATTGTAAGACCTTGAGTTTGTCTTTGAACGTGGAACGTTAATGACTTACAACAGAAAGTGAATACCTTTGCGGCATCTCGGATGTTTGGAGGCGCCCCCCTCCCCACCCCATCCCCCAGCTCTCATAAAAGGGCCGTAGCTGTTCGGGCACAAGCAGGGACAGTGCCTCCCCTGGTCTCGGGCTTCCGAGTCACTTTGCAGAACCTCCACCGCGGGGTTGCTTCCTGCTGATGAGCCTGGTGATCTCAGCCTGAGCTCTGTGTGGGGCTCTGTGGATGCCCCTGCACGTCCTTCTCTCTCCAGGTCACTGCTCCGCAGCACAGTCCTAAGCCTCAGTCCCTTCCCAATGTGTGCGGGGCCTGCACACGAATGCACATGTGTACACACAGCTGTGCACACTGTAATGTGTGCACACACACCCTCAGCCATGCATGTTCATATTCACACACATGTGCTCACACAGCCGTGTTTAAGCACGTGTGCAGACACAATCGTGCACACATGTGCATGCACACACAGAACCATACAGGCACACACTTACCTGAGTGCACACACACCAAGCATGCACCTGCATACACACACCCCTGGGCCTCCCAGCTCCCTGCCTGTAGCTTTCCCAGCTGCCCTGAGAGGTGTCTAACTCATGGGTAGTGCCCTCTGCCTTGCTCCTCCGCCACCCCTCTGCCACACTCCATCCATGGCTCTCCAAGGTGGAGAGGTGAGATGCTGGTCTAGCATGTACTATAAACAAGTGTCTGGTTTCTGATCTGACACTAACCCACTTTTAAAGTCCTAAATTCAGCACGGATAACAACGTCAAGGAGTGTACCGGGCACTGCACACAGGGGTGATATCTCTTGGCTGTGTAGACGGTGCCTCTGAGCCCTGGTCCTCTTACCTTACCTGAGAGCACTCGATCTGTTAGACCCAGGGTGGGGATCCTCGGTTGCCACGCCCAGGATGTGGAAGTGGAAAGGTTCTTGGGAAGGTGCAGAAATGCACAAGTATGCTGTTCACCTGGAGCGTGGGCCCCCAGTGCCTGGCTGCGGCTCCCCCAGAGCCCAGCCCACCCCACCCTCTTGGGAACATCCAGGCTGTGGGGCTTGGCGGGAGGTCCACCACGACTCAGATAAAAGTAGCTTTTAGTGCATCCTGTTCTCAGGTGGATAATGCAGCTTCTGGGATTCCACTGACTCGCTCAATAAAAAAAAAAAAGACTGGAGCGCTGGTCAGAAGCTTTCATTATTTGCAGGGCAGAAAAAGGTTTCTTTCTATCGACTGGTAGAACTCGATATTGATAGGCGTTACCAGAATGTTCCACTTAGCCATTCCTCTGGGAAGCAAGTGATAAATGCTGTGGTAGGCATTGTGTTTTCTCTGGTTTGTATGGAACCAAAGAAGCCCTCGTTAGTCTCAGATGGTACAAATGATGCTTTTTTAAGCAGAACTATAACTCCTCCTTCCTTTTTTGTTTTTTTTTAATGCATTTTACTTTATTTAAAGATTTATTAATTTATTTGAAAGTCAGAGTTACACAGAGAGAGGAGAGGCAGAGAGAGAGAGAGAGAGAGAATCTTCCATCCAATGGTTCACTCCCCAGTTGGCCCCAACAGTTGGAGCTGGGCCAATCTGAAGCCAGGAGCCAGGAGCTTCTTCTGGGTCTCGCCTGCAGGTGCAGGGACCCAAGGACTTGGGCCATCTGCCACTGCTTTCCCATGCCATAGCAGAGAGCTGGATTGGAAGTGGAACAGACAGGTCTCAAACCAGCGCCCATATGGGAATCCGGTGCTTCAGACCAGGGCATTAACCCACGCTGATGGCCCCAGAAAATGCATTTTACTATCCAAGCTTTAAGATACCAGGGTTCCACACTGATGTAAGCAAAAGCTTTGGGCCATGGGGATCTTACGCCAATCTTCCTACCTCTGTTTTCTTGGCAGGTTTCAAGAAAAGGGAAATCTGGAAGTCCTACTGTTTACCATCCAGTCCCGGATGAGAGCCAACAACCAGAAAGTGTACACACCCCATGATGGGAAGCTGGTGTCTGACATCAATCGGGTACAGTACTGTGTGCCATGATGCATTGCCAGCGGGCTGACGGAGCTCCCGAGACAAACACAGAGGATGGTCCCTGGGTGGGGGTAGATCACACCACTGTCTTTGGTAGTGTTGGTGATATATGCTGAGTATTTGTAGGTGCTTCCTAAACCTGCTTCCAAGTGCGAATCCTGCTTCAAGCCAGCCCCATCTTCGGACTTCAGAGCCCGTGTTTCGGGGGTCCTGCAGCCTGTCCCCTAGGGAACCTTCAGGTGGTTTTTGAACACGAGATAGTCACTGCTTATCACAAAATAATTGTGAAGACTTAACGTCACCTGCAAGTTCTGTTAGAGTAGAGGTAACCGTTTGCTCGGTAAGAACTTAGCAAGCACCCAGAGAGGTGAAAAACGTTATGAGGACTCTTCAGAAGTTCATGGAAAATGCATCCTATGGGGGAAAAAATCTATGCATGGCTTCCAAAAAATTTTTACCCCAAAAGAAGCTGATCTTTTCCTTCCATTTCTCCCACAAAAATTTTGTTTTTAAAGACTTACCTATTTATTTATTTGAAAGGTAGAGTTACACAGAGAGAGAAGGAGAGAAAGAGACAGAGAGAAAGGTCTTCCATCCACTGGTTCACTCTCCAAATGGCTGTAATGGCTGGAGCTGGGGTGATCTGAAGCCAGGAGCCAGGAGATTCCTCCAGATCTCCCAAGTGGTTCAGGGGCCCAAAAAATTGGGCCAGCTTCTACTGCTTTCCCAGGCCATAGCAGAGAGCTGGATTGGAAGTGGAGCAGCTGGGACTCGAACCTACGTCCATATGGGATGCCGGCACTGAGGCAGCAGCCTTACCCATTACACCACAGCACCGCCGCCCCCACTCCAATAAAAATTTTTGAAGACTCCTCCCATTAGGCCAAGGGTCTGGAGAACAAGGCTCCACGCACCTTTGCTTGGCCCTGCCACAAAACCAAAAGGCTGACACTGACCTCAAATCGGCCACCTCCTTAGGCAGGAGCGCCAGACCCTGCCTAGATTCACAGAGTGTCAGGTGGAGAAAGATGGCACCCCTGACCCCAGCTGTCTCTCCTGTGCCCTGACACTTGTTCTACCCCTCACGCAGGCCTGGGAAAGCCTGGAGGAAGCCGAGTATCGGCGGGAGCTGGCCCTGCGGAACGAGCTCATCCGACAGGAGAAGCTGGAGCAGCTGGCCCGGAGATTTGACCGGAAGGCTGCGATGAGAGAGACGTGGCTCAATGAAAACCAGCGCCTCGTGGCCCAGGTAACGGGGACGGGGCCCAGCACTGGGGGTGGCGGGAAGCCCCCTGTTCTCAGCAGGCGTCTGCAGCCCAGCACCCCATGGTTGGCAGGATCAGGGTTTTCATGCGGGGAAGAACTTTGTGGGTTTATTAAGTCTAGCGTTTAGGAAAGAGCCTTCCGGTGCAGTCCTGGCTGCCCACTGAAGCGGGGGTTTGAGTTGAGGTTGCGTAGCCAGTCCCAGGAGACGCACTGAGCTCATCTGTGCCGCGTGCCTTTCAAGCTCTGGCCTCCTGGACCGAGACACGAGCAGGGTCTTCAAAAAGTTCGTGGAGCTGTGTGTTATGTAAGAGCCATGCACGGATCTCCACATTTCTTTGTTCTGAGGTTATCTTTTAATCCCATTATTCCATGAGGTTTTTTGAAGTGGCCTGGCACTTTGCCAGCTAAGAACTGACCCCAGAGCTGATTTTTTTTTTTTTAATCAGAGCATCTGTTTCCTCCCACTTAGAGCTTAGAATCAAATTAAATTCTGTCCAGAAAGGGGGTAGCGAGTGCTCTGGGAGTGCTGCAGAGTGTCCGTGCGCCCCAGATAGCACGCGGTAGACCATCTGTTCACAGCTGCCCCTCCCTGCCGGCGCCAACCTGGAGGCCCCAGAGGGCTGTGCTGGGAGCGTGCAGGTAGCAGTCGCCACAGGCAGCAAAGCCACCAGCCGCTCCGTTCTCTGCTGCATCCAGCCAGGGTGAGCCGGGGAGAGTCTCACATAACCTCCTGCTTTTCTTCCTCTCCCCTCCCCCACCCCCGGGGACAGGATAACTTCGGGTACGACCTGGCAGCTGTGGAGGCCGCCAAGAAGAAACACGAGGCCATCGAGACCGACACAGCAGCCTACGAGGAGCGGGTGCGGGCGCTGGAGGACCTGGCCCAGGAGCTGGAGAGAGAGAACTACCATGACCAGAAGCGCGTCACGGCCCGCAAGGACAACGTGCTGCGGCTGTGGAGCTACCTGCAGGAGCTGCTGCAGGCCCGGCGCCGCAGGCTCGAGACCACCCTGGCGCTGCAGAAGCTGTTCCAGGACATGCTACACAGCATCGACTGGATGGACGAGATCAAGGTGGGTGGGGACACGTCCCTGAGTCAGCGTAGAGACACTGAGGCAGCTCCATGTCCAAGTGCACCTGCCTGCTGCCAGGCTCCCTCAGCTCCAGCCCAGATCCACGGTAACCCCGGCAACCAAGAAGGTCAAGTTCATGGTCGCATAAGCACCTGAAAGAGACACTGTTGAGAACCTCAAGACTCGAGCTTGGAGTGGTTCCCCTTTGTCTCTGGTTAGAAGCCAGACCCTAGTCCAGGGGCAATGAGTGAATTTATGGCTCCCTCTCCACCAGGGGTCTTACCTGAGGGCACAGGCCAGAAACTGCACCTGCTGGGGCCGGGCTTTCGGCCTGGTGGCTAAGATACTGGTTAGGATGCCCACAGCCCTCATCAGAGTGCCTGCTTCAAGTCCTGTCCTGGCTCCCAAGTCCAGCTTCCTGGGAGGCAGCAGGGCGTGGCTCCAGTCGTGGGCTCCTGACACCCACTTGGGAGACCCATATCAAGTTTCCTGCACCTGGCTTGGGCAAGGCCAGTTCCAGCAGTTGAAAGCATTCGGGGAGTGAGCCAGCAGATAGGAGATGGCTTGCTTGCTCTCTTGCGCGCGCTCTCTCTCTCTCTCTCTCTCTCTCTCTCTCTCAAATAAAATAAGTAAAATTTTCCAAAAATGCACGTGCCCAGGCCCCAGTGTGGGGCTCGGGCTCCCCTGGGACAGCCCGTGGCTGATTCTGAAGGCATCCCTGGGAGGAAACCCCAGCTCTGAGCTTCTTCCCCTGAGCTGCAGCTGTTTTCCACCTGCATCTGATTCACCCTGACTCAGATACGAGGACACTTGGAAAAGTTTATGGGAAATTGAATTAGAAGATAAATCTATTTTGATGCAAAAAAAAAAAAAAGGTTTCTGAAGTCTACACCTATGAGAGGTCTTCAAAAAAGCTCATGAAAAATGCATGATATAAAAAAAACATGGGCCGGCGCCGTGGCTTAACAGGCTAATCCTCCGCCTTGCGGCACCAGCACACCGGGTTCTAGTCCCGGTTGGGGTGCTGGATTCTATCCCGGTTGCCCCTCTTCCAGGCCAGCTCTCTGCTATGGCCCAGGAAGGCAGTGGAGAATGACCCAAGTCCTTGGGCCCTGCACCCGCATGGGAGACCAGGAGAAGCACCTAGCTCCTGCCATTGGATCAACGAGATGTGCCGGCCTCAGCGGCCATTGGAGAGTGAACCAACGGCAAAAAGGAAGACCTTTCTCTCTGTCTCTCTCTCTCTCACTATCCACTCTGCCTGTCCAAAAAAAAAAAAAAAAAAAACATGGATTTCAGTTTTTTGCACCAAAATGAACTTATCTGATAATCCATTTTTTTTAAGTATATGTTTTAAGATTACAAAGAGAGAGGGAGGGAGGGAGAGAAAGATCTTCCATCTTCTGGTTCACTCCCCAAATGGCCACAGAGGCTGGGGCTGGGCCAGGCTGATGTCAGGAGCCAGGAGCTTCACCCAGAACCATCTTCCGCCGCTTTCTCTGGCCATTAGCCTAACTGCACGGAGAGTATTTTGTTTCTGAGGTGCACTCGTACCTGGACGCAGCTTTTGGAGAGGTGCCTCGTTCTGCCGTGGAGGCCTCTTCACTTCTCCTCCTTCCCCTCTGCCCTGTGCTCTCTGCCAGGCTCACCTCTTGTCAGCTGAGTTCGGGAAGCACTTGTTGGAGGTGGAGGACTTGCTACAGAAACACAGGCTGATGGAGGCCGACATTGCCATCCAAGGGGACAAAGTGAAGGCCATCACAGCAGCCACCCTGCAGTTCATGGAGGGCAAAGGTGAGGTTCCAGAGAGTCTCCCTCCCATTTCCCAAGGCCGCAGCCCCATCCCGAGGCTCAGCGCCCCACCTGGCGTAAATCTCCCAGAACCACCTCTAGAATTCCACTGCTTTCCCCAAGCATTGGCGGGAATAGAAACTTGAGGGTCAGCAAAACTCTCCTGGGAGCAGGCCACTGCAGTGGTAACGTGTGATTGGAAAGGCATTCGTGAACACCCACCAGGCATCGTCCGCCTTCCGTTCTCCGAGCGGTGATAGACAGGCCAGGTCTCTAGGCCCAGGTCTTAAGCACTGCCCCCAGGAAGCATCACCTCCAAGTTTATCTGCGCTCTTTAAAAACTAACTTCATGCTGTGCCTTTCTGGTGAGAACTGACCCAACTGGTAATCTCCCTTCCTCCTGAAGTTTAGGCAAAACTACTTAGCATGGGTCTGGCCCGCTGTCTGAGCACCTCCAAGGCCAAAGCCCAGGGAGCCGGCGGCTCCTGGGTCATGTGGCTCTAACCCGGCAGCCTCTCTGAAGTTTGCCTGTAAACGAAGCCCTCCCCTGCTTTGCCCTCTCTCCTCCTGTTCCCCCCACCGCCACCAGGGTACCAGCCTTGCGACCCCCAGGTCATCCAGGACCGTGTCAGCCACCTGGAGCAGTGCTTCGCGGAGCTGAGCAGCATGGCGGCCGGGCGGAAGGCACAGCTGGAGCAGTCCAAGCGGCTCTGGAAGTTCTTCTGGGAGATGGATGAGGCCGAGAGCTGGATCAAGGAGAAGGAGCAGATCTACTCCTCCCTGGACTACGGCAAGGACCTGACCAGCGTGCTGATCTTGCAGCGCAAGCACAAGGCCTTCGAGGACGAGCTCCGCGGGCTGGACGCGCACCTGGAGCAGATCTTCCGCGAGGCGGAGAGCATGGTTGCGCGCAAGCAGTTCGGGCACCCGCAGATCGAGGCCCGCATCAAGGAGGTGTCCGCCCAGTGGGAGCAGCTGAAGGAGCTGGCGGCCTTCCGCAAGAAGAACCTCCAAGACGCCGAGAACTTCTTCCAGTTCCAGGGTGACGCGGATGACCTGAAGGCCTGGCTGCAAGACGCTCACCGGCTGCTCTCGGGCGAAGACGTGGGACAGGACGAGGGAGCCACGAGGGCGCTGGGGAAGAAGCACAAGGACTTCCTGGAGGAGCTGGAGGAGAGCCGAGGGGTGATGGAGCACCTGGAGCAGCAGGCCCAGGACTTCCCCCAAGAGTTTCGCGATTCCCCGGACGTGACCAATCGGCTGCAGGCGCTCCGAGAGCTCTACCAGCAGGTGGTGGCGCAGGCGGACCTGCGCCGACAGAGGCTGCAGGATGCCCTGGACCTGTACACGGTGTTTGGGGAGACGGACGCCTGCCAGCTGTGGATGGGCGAGAAGGAGAAATGGCTGGCCCAGATGGAAATCCCAGACACCCTGGAGGACCTGGAGGTGGTTCAGCACAGGTCAGAGTCTTCGCCTTTCTCCTCGCCTGCCACGCCAAGGCCTGGGCGCCGCTGCCTCCCAGCTGGTGTGGCCTCAGTCTTAGATCAGCTGGGGCCTCCCCGTGAGGCCGTGGGATGCCCTGGGTTGCATACGCCGTGCTGCGGGAGTCCAGGGCTCTGTTCCGGCCCTGTGGCCTGAGCTCCCGGAGGCCTGGGGTTCCTCAAAGGTTCTTCTAGGCCAGTTATCCAGTCACTCTGCAGCTATGACAGGCTCTTCTCAAAGAAGGGGTGTGGGGGTCTTCCAGAAAGCCCGTGGAAAATGGAGTTCAGAGTTTATTTTGGTGCAAATTTTGAAATCTATGTCTAGGAAAGTCTTCAGAAAGTTTCCACCTTACGGAAAACTAGGCATGGGATTCAAAACCTGCACCAGTTTCCTGTGACCTTTTGAAGTCCCTTCGTGGGTGGAACCCCAAGTGACTCTTGCTCTGGAGGCCAGGGTGGGGAAGCTGGAACCCTGCTAGCTCTGGCTTTCACAGAACCCTGAGGGGCCACAGAGACCAGTCTGTGAACCCCAGATCTGAGAAGCCACTCCCACTTCCGGTGTTCTGATTCCATCAGCACCCAGGTGAGAAGCATGCCCCCAGTCCGTTAGGCATCATCTCGCACCCGAAACACCCAGGAGTCGGGGGGGAGGCTCCTGCACTGCTGAGGGTCCTAGGCTCTTCCCCCAGCAGCGTGGGCCTTCATAACCACAGACCCCACCCCCTTATCCTACCCAGCAATGGAGCACTTGGCTGGGGGTGGGGGACATCCTTGGGTTAAGGTGTCAAGTGGAAGGAGTAAGGGTCTAGGGGCCACACCTGGGACAGTGGAGGGTGGCAGGTGTCCTGTGATGGTCAGTACCACCCCCTACTGTAACCTTTTTGCGTCCTCCACTTTACTCTTCCATGGAGCCAGAGAGCTGTGTAAGAAATAACCAGCTTTTTTCTAACCTGATCCAGAGAATGCTAAACTATGACGCTGGAGAAGTAGGGTGTGCCTGCACATCTGCCTTCTTGTTCCCCCTCACCTGGACAAGGGTGGTTGGGGGTAGCAGAAGAAAGTAAGAGCTGATTGCTGGGAGACTGGGTGGCTGCTGGCGGTGCAGTGTCTGCAGCTGTCTCCACGGCCCTCCTTTCCCTTGCACATCAGATTCGACATCCTGGACCAGGAGATGAAGACGCTGAAGGCTCAGATCGATGGCGTGAACCTGGCTGCCAACAGCCTGATGGAGAGTGGCCACCCGCGCAGTGGTGAAGTGAAGCAGTACCAGGACAACCTGAACACCAGGTGGGGTGTTCGTAGGGCGTGGGGCTGCGAGGGACTGTCTTTTAGCACCTGCAGCACCCCTGGGGGCGTGGCGGCCCCAAATTCAGGTCTCCCACCATGCACGGCCATGTTTATGCCCGCAACGTTCCTGTCCTTCTTAGCCACCAGGGCTGTAGGAGCAAGGAGGAAGGGTCTGTGTAGGGGGGCAGTGGGTGTATACATTTACACCGAGAGGACCTTCTGAGTGTCCCCGTAGTTAGAGGAACCTCCCCAGACATCCTGGGCTCGGTAAACGGCTTTCCGAGAGCTCTTTAAGTACCATCCATAAGAGAATGCTCCTGCCTGTGCTAAAATGCAGGGTTGATAATGAGGCTGGCTTGAATGTAGAGAATTAGCAAGGAGCCTTGAGCAAGCCCCATGGTTGGAGCAACGACAGGCCTGGAGGGGCCTTTTGGGGTGGGGTGGTGCTTTCAGAGGGGACGGAATCACCCGTTCCTTCCTGGAGGGGCTTTGAGGATGCTGCAGATGGCTGCATTCCTGCACTTGCAATACCCCCCCACCCCACCCCCAATCCCCGCCAACCCCAATTTCCTGGCCTCTTCTCTCCTGTTCTGCCTGAGCCTTGCTCTGCCTGAGGCCATCTGGAAGGTGGGCTTAGGGAAGACTCCGTTGTAAAGAAAAGAATCGGCACAGTGGCCACTGTTGGGGGCTTAAGAGGGGGAGGCAAAGGTGACCAAGCTACTTGCGGGCCACCAGAAGGGAGGTGATTGTTGCAGCATCCACAGGTGGGGATGTGGTTCTGGAGGTTCTGTTGTGAACCTGCTGTTCACACAGAGGAGGATGCCTCTGGCTCTTCGGGCTGACAGGGTGTGTGTGTGTGTGCGCACGCGTGTGCGAGAGAGAGAGAGGGAGGGAGAGAGGGAGGGGGAAGGAGGGAGGGAGGGAGATGATGGAGTAGAAATTGAGAGAACCCTGAGCAGATCCAAACTAGACATTTCCAGAGAGGAAGAACTTAGCAAAGCAAGCTGTGGGCAGAGAACGGTGATCTTTGCATGCCCTGAGCTGTGGCGTCCCAGGTGGACATCACCAAGGTGCCTGCTGTCCTGAGTTGTGGCAGGGAACAGGGAGAAGGTTTAACATCGACCGGAGACTTCACCCAGCCTGGCCAGGGAGAGGTGCTCACTCCCTCACCACGCAGCTCACCCCACTTGGGGTACAGCTTTTGGTTAGAGCATTTGATCCCATATTGAATGGAAGTCTGCCTCCTTGAATTCTGTGTACAGTGATTCTGGTCCTGCCCTTCAAAGACACCTGCACCTCCCCTGAGTCTTGGCTCGTGTGTAGATTTTTTTTTTTTGTAAGATCTATTTATTCATTTTGAAAGGTAGAGTTACAGAGAGAGAGAAGGAGAGACAGAGAGAGAGGTCTTCCAAACCTCTGGTTCACTCCCCAAATGGCCACAACAGCTGGAGCTGAGTTGATTCAAAGCCTGGAGCCAGGAGCTTCTTCCAGATCTCCCATGTGGGTACAGAGGCCCAAGGACCTGGGCCATCTTCTACTGCTTTCTCAGGCCATAGCAGAGAGCTGGATGGGAAGTGGAGCAGCCAAGACTTGAACCGGTGCCCATATGGGATGCTGGCACTACGCCACAGCACCAGCCCCCATGTGTAGATCTTTAAATGTTTGCTAAAACAACCATCCTCCTCCCCCTGCACTACATCCTGCCTCCCTGCCCCTGCCATCCTATCAGTGCCTCTTCCTCCAACTCCATGTTCCAAACACTGTCCGGCTTTTAGGCCAGTCCAAGTTCATCTGCTTCCCAGTTTCCCAAGAGAAACCGTCTCTCCTGCCTTCGTGGTGTTTTTGAACTTCGTATCCTCCCTTGTGCTATAATTGCACTCATGCATCACTAAAGGACGGGGACAAGTTCTGGGAAATGTGTTGTGAGGCAGCTTCATTGCTGTGTGAACATCACAGGATGGACTTACATAAAGCCGGATGGCTTCTGGCCTACTGCATACCCGGGTTCTATGGAGTATAAGAAGGTGCTTCTCAGAGTTGGTGGGGTAAAGGGAATTAACAGATGTTTATTTTGGCCTGTGCATTTTTCATGAGCCCCTTGAGGACTCCTCATATATAAGTGATACAGCCCATCGCTCCTGGGCCATGATGAACAAAACAACCCGAGATTAAATGGAGCACAGGAGAAACTGATGCCATCGGCCGGCGCAGAAGGAGAGGTCTGAGGCACCTGCCAGTGTCATCCACTGCCTTGCTTTACAGGCAACTTTTTTATAATTAGGAGCACAGCTAAAATAAGAGTCAGAAGTGTAGTATAGTAACAACAGACACCGGTAGCATAGTTGCTCATCATCATCAAGTGTTATGTCCTGCACATAATCATGTGAGCTCTATCTTTATACAACTGGTAGTGCAGTGGATTCATTCACACTGGCACCAATGCCAGTGCCAACATGCCGGTAGTGCCTCACCCTAGCACAGTGCCATGGCCACCATGTCTCTAGGCAACAGGGATTTTTCACCCCTGTAATAATCTGCTAAGACCACCGGCTTCTACACACTCCACCTCCTTCTGTGGCACAGGATTGTACTTCCCTGCTAAAGGACTTTCTTACGGCCGGCGCCATGGCTTAACAGGCTAATCCTCCACCTTGTGGCGCCGGCACACCGGGTTCTAGTCCCAGTTGGGGCGCCGGATTCTATCCCGGTTGCCCCTCTCCCAGGCCAGCTCTCTGCTATGGCCCGGGAAGGCAGTGGAGGATGGCCCAAGTGCTTGGGCCCTGCACCCGCAAGGGAGACCAGGAGAAGCACCTGGCTCCTGGCTTCAGATCAGCGAGATGTGCCGGCCGCAGCGGCCATTGGAGGGTGAACCAACGGCAAAAAGGAAGACCTTTCTCTCTGTCTCTCTCTCTCACTATCCACTCTGCCTGTCAAAAAAAAAAAAAAGGACTTTCTTACTAGACTCTGAGCAAATGAAGGGCTCTGTCTGTGCACTGCCCACAGCACATTGCACACCATGGACCTGCGTGTCCATCTAGAAGGACCTTGCCCAGGAAGCTACAGGTTTACTCCCTTTGTTCAGGTCTCAGCCCGCAGGGCAGCTGATGGACACGGTCCTTGCTGATTACTCCAAGTGCCACATCCTGTCTCCTTGCTTTACCTTTCCCCTGTAGTTATAACCACTTGATGGATTATCAACTTATTTCTTCGAAGATTTATTTGACAAACTTAGTGAAAGAGAGATCTTCCATCCGTTGGTTCACTCTCCAAATGGCCACAGCAGACCAGGGCTGCACCAGGCCAAAAGCAGGAGCCAGGAGCTTCTTCTGAGTCTCCCCTGTGGGTGGCAGGGGTCCAGGGATTTGGGCCATCCTCTGCTGCTTTCCCAGGTGCAACAGCAGGGAGCTGGAATTGGAAGTGGAGCAGCCAGGGCTCCAACCGGCACCCATATGGGATACCATGGCTTAACCCACCGTGCCACAGCACCAGCCTGGATTATTGGCTTATTGATTTGTCTTTGCCTACTGGAGTGAAAGCAAGGACTTTGTTCTCTTCCCTGTTGAATCCCCCATGCCTAGGTCAGTGCCTGGGGTAAGGCACATGGTGTTCGTGTGATAGATGAAAAGTAAGTGAGCAAATAGGAGCACAGCTGGAATGCTTCTGCCAAGCTGGGCACGTCTGAGCCATCCAGACACGTAATGAATGTGTGAGCATCTGTCACTGTGCGTCCCACTTGGCCAACATTGTTCTGAAAATCTTGGGCCCTGGACCAAACCTGGACCCCGAGGCTGCCTTAGTGATGCGAGTTAGAGTGGTTCTGTCGGCTTCATTTGGGAGGGGGACGTGTGGGCTTGGGAGGCAGGCTGCACCCAAGCCACAGCCTGTTTTCTCTGTGTGGCCTCCAATTAGTGGCGGCAGGGAGACCACCAAAAGCAGGAAAAGCCAGAAAGTCATCATGGGGCCTCTTGCCCTTGGGCATAGCCAGACCCTCTCCCAGGAGCCCCTCCCTCTCAGTGCATAATTGCCTTCAGATCAACTCCTCTTCCTCGGCCTCTAAAGAGTTCTCCAAAGCTCAGGAACTTCACAGCCTGGGTTCACTCTCTTCTCCAGTGGCATTCCTGGTCCCTCCCACACTGACTCCTCCTTATCTCTGCAGATCCGTCTTTCAGGCCAGACACAGTGCATCCTGCCTGGTCCATCCACCTGCATCCCCTGGGCACTGGCAGGACAAAATGACAGAGATCACAGCAGTGTGGGCACTGGAGGTCAGCTCATTGAGATGCAGCCCAGATGACCTCCATGCACCTGCTGCCTCCCCCATGGCTCCTTACGATTCCTCCCTTCTCTCTGCCTATGTGTTCCATGGACCTGGTCCTTTATCTTATAGTTATCTTGAGAACTTAATATCTCTCTAAATCATACACTCCACAGGGCAAGGTCAGGTTAAGTCTTCATTCTCCCAAAGTCTAACACAATGCCTTAGACCTTCACAGGTATTCCAGAAAGATGGATTCAACAAGGAAATGAGCATTCAGCACCCTCTCTCTTTTTTTGGAGATTTTATTTATTTATTTTTGAGAGGTAGAGTTACAGACCATGAGAGTGAGAGACAAAGAGTGAGGTCTTCCATCTGCTGGTTCACTCCCCAAAGGGCCACAACGGCTGGAGCTGGGCTGATCTGAAGCCAGGAGCCAGGAGCTTCTTCCGGGTCTCCCACGCAGTTGCAGGGGTCCAAGTGCTTGGGTCATCTTCTACTGCTTTCCCAGGCTGTAGCAGAGAGCTGGATCGGAAGAGGAGCATACAGGACTAGAACTGGTGCCCATATGAGATGCTGGCACTACAGGTGGAGGATTAACCCACTGTGCCACAGCACCAGCCCCTCCAGCGCCTTCTTGTGTGCTCTGCATATTCCAGTGTGGCAGAATGGGTACCTGGGTCCAGCGGAGGTGTCCCTCGTGGTCTTGCCTGAATGATGGGCAACCTTTAATAAAAGATGCTTATTGTGTGCTGCAGACCAACCCCCAGCCCCAGGACACCTGCACCATGGCAACCCTGCACCTGAAGGCTGGAATCATGGGGCCCATTTTAATTATAATCTTGGCTTCTTCCTCCACCTTTTCACCAGATCTCTTTTATTTATTTACTTTTCATTTTTTTAAGATTTTATTTTTTTAAAGGCAGAGTTACATAAAGAGGTGGAAGAGATGGAAAGAGAGAGATCTTCCATCCTCTATTTCATTCCCCAAATGGCCACAATGGCCAGGGCTGGGTCAGGCTGAAGCAGGACCTGGGACCCAGGACCCAGGAGCTCCTTCCAGATCCCCCACATGGGTACAGAGACCCAAGAACTTGGGCCATCTGCTGCTTTTCCAAGTGCATTAGTAGGGAGCTGGATTGGAAATGGAGCAGCTGGGTCTTGAACCGGCATCTATATGGGATGCTGGCATTGCAGGTAGTAGTTTAACCCACTACACCACAACGTCAGCCCCAGGCCTTTTGTTTTAGACCTAAGGTGATTTATTTTTTCAGGTCCTGGGGTACTTGGAATGAAGCCTTGGATATTTGCATGGTTACCCTAGATCCTGGAGTGTATGTGCAGATAACCCCACCATTCATACATCCCAATAAACCCATCATAAACAGAAAATGCCTGGAACATGGCTAACCCACTGAACATCGTGTTCAGCCACGTGACACAGCACCTGTCAGCTGTTCCCTGCATGACTGGGCAGCTCACAGGGAGCGTCTTCACTGCTGCTGCCTGGCACTGCAAAAAAGGATCAGAGCTAGCAGCATGACATCGTGGGTAAGGCCGCCACCTGCAGTGCCAACATCCCTTAAGGGTACCTGTTCAAGTCCCGGCTGCTCCACTTCAGATCCAGCTCCCTGCTAATGCTCCTGGGAAAGCAGTGGAAGACGGTCCAAGTTCTTAGGCTTCTATACCTACAAGGGAGACCCAGAAGAAGCTCCTGGCTCCTGGCTTTGAATCAGTCCACCTCTGATTGCAGCCATTTAGGGAGTGAACCAGTGGATGGAAGATCTTCTATCTCTGTCTCTCCCTCTTACTCTCTCAACTCTGCCTTTCAAATAAAGAAATCTTTTTTTAAAAGAATAATAATAAAGATTGTATAACCTGTTGCTAGCCTGGGAAAAGATCCAAATCCAATCACCGAAGTAAAGTTTGCACTGAGTGTGTACTTTTATAAAATGGGAAACTCCTCGATGAAATTATGCTAAGTGGGGGACAGTCCATGTTGGCCCGAAACCCACCAGCTCCCTGGGCCTTTGCTCGGGTTTGCAGTCACATCCTGGCTTGCCCCCTACTGAGAGAAAGCAGATTGACAGCTGCCTCTGAGTCTACCTTGAACTTGGGCACACTTGCTCACCCATCCTTTGTTAAGTCGATCATTTATCTTTCAGCATTTAAGGTTTGTTGGGGGAAGACTCATGGGAGAGTTAAGGAACAGGGGGTCTCTGTCTCCCCCCGGGCTGCAGGTGGCAGGCATTCCAGAGCATGGTGTCTGAGCGGCGGGAGGCAGTGGACTCCGCCCTCCGTGTGCACAACTACTGCGTGGACTGTGAGGAGACCAGCAAGTGGATCATGGACAAGACGAAGGTGGTGGAGTCCACCAAGGACCTGGGGCGGGACCTGGCAGGCGTCATCGCCATCCAGCGGAAGCTGTCGGGGCTGGAGCGCGACGTGGCCGCCATCCAGGCCCGGGTGGGTGCCCTGGAGCGTGAGTCGCAGCGGCTGATGGAGTCGCACCCCGAGCTGAAGGAGGACATTGGCAGGCGGCAGGAGTATGTGGAGGAGCTGTGGCAGGGCCTGCAGCGAGCCCTGCAGGGCCAGGAGGCCTCGCTGGGGGAGGCCAGCCAGCTGCAGGCCTTCCTGCGGGATCTGGATGACTTCCAGGCCTGGCTGTCCATGGCCCAGAAGGCTGTGGCCTCTGAGGACATGCCCGAGTCTCTTCCGGAGGCAGAGCAGCTCCTACAGCACCACCAGGCCATGAAAAGCGACATCGATGGGCACCACGAGAGCTTCCAGCAGGTCAAGGCCTCTGGCGAGAAGGTGACCCAAGGTCAGACAGACCCAGAGTACCTGCTTCTGGGCCAGCGGCTGGAGGGCCTGGACGCTGGCTGGGATGCCCTGCACCAGATGTGGGAGAGACGCGGCCACTCCCTTGCCCAGTGCCTGGGCTTCCAGGAGTTCCAGAAAGATGCCAAGCAGGCTGAAGCCATCCTCAGCAACCAGGTAGGGAGGCCCTCCAGGCTGGGGACAGGGCTCTCTTGGGGCAGCAACAGCCCTAGTGACAAGTCTGCAAACATCTGCACAGCAACCAGACTCCCTATAGCCACCAACTGTGCCTTTTCCAGCCACATGTTCCAAGCTTTGTCTGGTTCTTGGACCAGTTAGAGGCTAGAGGAGTGGTCACCATTGCACGTGGCTCTTGCCAAGCTGTGCCCAGGCCACCCTGAGTAAGGGGCGAGGTCTGGGGAGTAGCGCCTCTTCCTCCCACAACTCCAGAGGGCGCTGTTGACCCTGGAGCACTTGGCAGGTGTCCTCGCCGCCACCTCGGCTGGCCCTCATGCCTCATCTGAACACTTTGCTTAACAGGAATACGTCTTGGCTCACCTGGAGCCCCCTGACTCCCTGGAAGCAGCAGAGGCCGGCATCCGGAAGTTTGAGGATTTCCTGCTGTCCATGGAGAACAACCGGGATAAAGTCTTGAGTCCTGTGCACTCTGGGAACAGCCTGGTGGACCAGGGGAACCTGTACTCGGACAAGATCAAGGAGAAGGTGCAGCAGATCGAGGAGAGGTACCTCCCTTCCCCCGGCCGGGCCTGAGGGCGTTGCAGATGGCAAGCCTGGCCTGTTGTAACTCTGTCTTCGGCTCCCCACCCAGGCACAGGAAGAATGACGAGAAGGCTCAGGAGGCCTCGGTGCTGCTCAGAGACAACCTGGAGCTCCAGAACTTCCTCCAGAACTGCAAGGAGGTGGGCGGGCGGCCGCGCCAGGCTTCCTTCTGGGGGGCAGGAAGCCCAGGGCATTCCCCGAGTCGGGGCCGCGTGCTAGAATCTTTGGTTTCTTGAGTTTTTTATTTTTTTCCTCCAAATCTGAAAAGTCAACATTTCATATGCGAGTCTGAGTTTCTCAGAAAGTGGTCTGAGGACGCTCTCTACCCGGGTGCATCAAGAAGCTCATGGAAAATGGAATTAAGGTTTGAGTGCCAAAAAAAATGAATTTCACTGGTATGAGAGGGGAAATGCATACTATGAAAAATAGCCTGGATGTCAAGTAGTTTTTTTTTGCACCCCAATGTATCTTTTAATTCTGCTTTCCACAAGCCTTTTGCAGTCCCTCTGAATTAGAGCCTCTTCAGGCCCTGGTTAGAGCTGGCCCTGGTTAGAGGGGCGTCCATCCCGTGCGTTCATGCACATGGCACCCTGGGCTCTGCAGGGCCCTGGACCCAGCAGACTATCGCCGTCGGCTTAAGGCCCGGCTGTTGCCATCTTGAAATTCATCTACTTCTAGATGTCTCAATTTTGCAGTGGCCTTGTCCATTAAGGAGCTGGACCTGGCCCCACTCAGGGCAGACTCCTGGGCCTGACTTGCGCCCAGATGAATCGCAGCCTTAAGGAGTGAGAGGAAGCAGGATTTAAGCAAGGCTCCTGGCTGGAGAGCTGCTGGCTCAGCACACCTGCTCGCCTCCTGGGGCCAGCGTCCCTCCCTGGGCAGCGCCTCCCGCGTGGGGCCAAGCATCCCCTGACTTCCTTCTTGCTGCGACTTCATACCCCCTTCCCCGCAGCCCAGCTGTATTTTCATCTACCTCGGCACTGGCACGAGCCAGGATTGGGTTGGGGCCAGGATGCCTTGGAAACATTGCAGCCTCATCACAGTCCTCTCCTCTTTAATTACAGGATCTGCCTTTGGCTTCTTCCTCAACTAATATTTTCTCTGTGTTTATTAACAGTTTCTCACCCTCCTGCCAATGGGTTTCTCCATCCACTCAGTAAACACTCGTTGAGTCCATGCAACACACCATGCCCTGCCCTCACTTCTACAGCATGGAGCAAGGATGAAGTCACCCCTGGCCCCACACTGCACACGCTCAGCCCTGACATGGCGTGGGTTGAGTTGCTTGGATCCATGGGGCTAGTTCTCTTCCATGCAAGATCAGTTCCCGTCCTCCCATTGGCTGCCTTCTGCAGTCAGGGTAGGCCAGTAGGTCCTGCCCAGCCAGAGAGCCGCACACAGAGGTGATCGGACTCACACTTTCTGCCCGCAGCTCACTCTCTGGATCAATGACAAGCTGCTGACGTCCCAGGATGTCTCCTACGACGAAGCCCGCAACCTTCACAACAAATGGCTGAAGCACCAGGCCTTTGTGGCGGAGCTGACTTCCCACCAGGGGTGGCTGGACAACATCGATGCTGTGAGTGAGGCGCGTGGGTGGCACAGGGGGCTCTTCCCAGGCTGCTTGTCCGTGGGGGCTTCACCCAGGGACCAGCTGTGGCCTGCAGCCTGAGGGACCATGTCAGCGAAGCAACTTTCTGCATAGTAGCTAACCCTCCAGAGCTCCTGATGCAGCCTTCTTGAGGCTGGTCACTTGCGCCTGTGGGCAGTCCAGGGCTCCCCAGCAAGGGCCAGGACAACAGTATTCTCTGTCTCCCATCATCCTTGCCATGTCTCTAACCCTGTCCCACCGGGGTACAAGAAATGCATGAGCTGGTCAGAGTGTCCGAGGGGTGCCTTGAGCCCTGACCATTTCAATGAGCAAAACTGCCAGAGAGTGGTCACTCATACCCCTCAGAGATGGGGAGCCAGGGGACCCTTCTGTACTGGGCTTTCCCATTGTGCACGTCAGTGTGGCAGGGGCTAGATCTGGGAATCACACCCACTTGCCTTGGCCATGGCCATCCACATAGAAGCAGGCCTGGAGTCCACACAAGGCCAGGCCACCTGGTGGGTAAAGGATGCAGCTCCAGAGCTGGACCCCTTCACTGCCTGGGCTCCATTTCTTCACCTGGGATGTGAGGGTGACAGTGCTGATAGCCCTTACCCAGCGGGGCAGTGAGCAGTAAGTACCTAGAACCACGTAAGAACCGAGAAGCGGTCTTGGCAATTATGAGCACTCCACGGAACACGGGCTCTAATGGGTCAGTCTGCATTCCCAGACCTGACTCACATCACACTGCACCCACCCGAAACAAACAGAAAAACAAACCAGGGGCTTCATCAACTTTCAGGAAAAGTGGGACTAAAATGTAAGTTTATTTTGGTTCCAAAATCCATGCATACAACTTCAAAAAGTTCACAGAATATGGGTATTTGAAAAAAAGCTATGCATGGCTTTCCATGGGTTTTTTTGCATCAAAATAAACTCATCTTTTAGTTCCATTTTTCCCAGTTGCCTGGTACCTTTATGCAGGTGAGAACCAGTTAAGGCAGAACTCGGTTAGTCAATAGATCACCTCAGGTGAGTGCACAGTGCACAGAGAGCCTGTGGGAAGATCAAGAGAGGGCTGGACTCACAGGGAGGCTCCCACAAGCACTGCACCTGAACGGATGCTGCTAAGTCTCCCTGAGTCATTTGCCCCAGTACTGCTCTCACTGCCCTGCCTCCTCTGCAAATGTCCGCTCCCCCCCACACACACACACTCAGCTCCATGCAGGTTCTTCACCCTCCTGACCCCCTAGCAGGGAGCTCCTTGCAATCTGAGCCCACCGAGGCCCCAGGGGTTGAGCTCTCTTCCCACCCCATCCCACCCCCCAGGAAGGAAAACAGTTAATGGAAGAGAAGCCCCAGTTCGCACCTCTGGTGTCCCAGAGGCTGGAGGAATTGCACCAGCTCTGGGACAAGCTGCAGGCCACCACCAAGGAGAAGACTCAACTCCTGTCGGCCGCACGGAGCTCTGATCTGCGCCTGCAGACGCACGCTGACCTCAACAAGTGGATCAACGCCATGGAGGAGCAGCTGCGGTCCGACGACCCGGGCAAGGACCTGACCAGTGTCAACCGGATGTTGGCTAAGCTGAAGGCATGTGAGCCGGTGGTAGACTCGGCATGTTAGGATAGGAGGGGTTGTGGGGCGCAAACCTAAAACCTTAAAGTAAGTATGCCTTGTGTTCCTCTTAGCTGGGTCACGCAGAGCTGACTCTAGGCTCATAAGCCGTCCCTCCCCCGGTACAGTGCACAGGACGGGGATGGAGATGGGTTGATTAAAGGATGCACTAAGAGGAGGGAATGATGGACAAGGGCATCTGGGGAGACTCCTCCAAGGAGCCTGAGCTTGACCTAGGCCTTGGTGGCGGGGAGGGATCCTGACACATAAAGAGTGGGGAAAGGCTGCCCAGGTGCCAAGGCCGCTACTGATGCTGACCCTTGTGTCTCAGCGGGTGGAGGACCAAGTGAACATGCGCAAGGAGGAGCTGGGGGAGCTGTTTGCCGAGGTGCCCTCGCTGGGAGAGGAGGCGGGAGAGACAGACTTGAGCATCGAGAAGCGGTTTCTGGACCTCCTGGAACCCCTGGGGAGGAGAAAGAAGCAGCTGGAATCATCCAGAGCGAAGCTGCAGATCAGCAGGGACTTAGAGGATGAGACGGTGCGTGGGCCCCAGCCTCTCCCCTGCCCACCCCTGGGGGCTGAGCCGCCAGCTGCCAGCAGGGTAGCTGGCTGCTGTCCAGGGCAATTCTTGGCAGCTGGTGGCTGGTTCTCCCCCCCCTCCCCGCCCCGCCCCCTATCTCATGGGATTGCTTACTGATTGCATTAAGTAGAAAAGCAAAGCCGATGCTCGTTGACTGGTGAACTCCCCTTCCACTTGCTGGTTCTGACAGCGACAGGTGCCGACTTTCCCACCAGGGGCAGGTTATTTGGAACCTTAGTTCAAAGTATCAAAATATCCTCATCTATAAAATGGGGACAAATCCCTGATAGGACAGTGGCAGACACTGTGGTACAGCAAGTTAAGCTGCTGCCTGCAATGCCAGCATCCTCTATCAGAGCACTGGTTCAAGTCCTGGCTGCTCCACTTCCAATCCAGCCTCCTGCTGATGTCTCTGGGAAGCAGGTGGAAGATGGCCCAAGTACTTGGGCCCCTGCCACCCATGTGGGAGACTTGGATGGAGCTCCAGAACTCTGGTTTCAGCCTGGTCCAGCCCTGGCTGTTGCAGCCATTTGGGAAATGAACCAGGGATGACAGATGTCTTTGTATCTGTCCCTTTCTCTCTCTCTCTTGCTCTCTCTCTTGCTCTGCCGTGGCTTAACAGGCTAATCTTCTGCCTTGCGGCGCCAGCACACCAGGTTCTAGTCCCAGTTGGGGCGCCGGATTCTATCCTGGTTGCCCCTCTTCCAGGCCAGCTCTCTGCTATGGCCTGGGAAGGCAGTGGAGAATGGCCCAAGTCCTTGGGCCCTGCACCCGCAAGGGAGACCAGGAGAAGCACCTGGCTCCTGCCTTCGGATCAGCATGATGCGCTGGCCGCAGTGGCCATTGGAGGGTGAACCAACGGCAAAGGAAGACCTTTCTCTCTGTTTCTCTCTCTCACTATCCACTCTGCCTGTCAAAAAAAAAAAAAAAAAAAAAAAAAAAAAAAAAAAAAGGACTTGATGTGCTATCAGGAAAGCTCTTTCTAGGCCACAGTGAGAACTTGGGGAAATGTGAGCAGGATTGCCATCAGCTCACCCCTGCCTCCTTGTCCCTGTAGCTCTGGGTGGAGGAGAGGCTGCCTCTGGCCCAGTCGGCCGACTACGGCACTAACCTGCAAACCGTGCAGCTGTTCATCAAGAAGAACCAGGTGAGTCCAGCCTCAGCTCCCCAGCCCCACCCCTGGCTCCCTTCCTGCCACTGCCTGGCTCAGTGGGTGGCAGCGGGAGGCCCAGCCCCACCAACACTGGTGCGTGACCATTGCCGATGGTAGCTTCGGGGTCTCCACACTGTGTGAGTAGCCTCACGGCAGGGAGAGCAGGCTTTGGGGATTGCAGAAGGAATTTCCGGAAGACCACACAGCAGAGAGGAAGCTGACGCTCCAGGATTTGGGGACCACTCGGACTCCGTGGAGGCCCTAGCCTGGGACTCATGGTGCTTTCAGAGTTCTGCGTTTGGTGGCATCCCCAGTGGGAGGCCCCTCACTCCTGGCTTGTCTCCCTTTAGCACGGCCTTGCCCCTCTCGGTCTGAGCTCGGCACACATGGAGTCCTGGAAGAACATAGACCCCATTTATCTCTGGACACATGAGGGTGTTTGTGGGACTCAAACCCCACTAGGGAGCCCCTAGGCCCAGCCTCTGAGCCCTGGGAGCAGACGTGCAGCCTCTGTTTGGCTCTCTCTTCGTCTGTGGCCCTGGTTAGCGTCCTGGGCATGGACAGATGCTCACCTTGGTGTCAGCTCTATAGAGGGAACCTGAATTCCTCCCCAGAAGCCAGCTGGGTGTGGACACAGCGGCTTCATGCCCACTGGTCCCAGACCCTTTCCTCCTCCTCCTGCCCTGTCAGCTCCCTAGGCCAGCAAGGAGAGCCCAGAAACTTAGATCGCGGGGGACAAGCACCATGTCCCCAGGGACCACACGGACATTACAGAAGGCAGACCGATTTCTTTTCCCCACAAAACTGCCACTGACATTGGCTCACAGGCCCAAACCTTTGAGGCCCAGCAGCTCTGTGCCCAGAGGCGATCAGAACACTGTGGAAGTTGGAATTAAGAGGTAACTTTATTTCGGTGCAAAAAAAAAAAAATTGTTGGAATCCATGCCTGGTTTTTACATAATACGTGTTTTCCATGACCTGTTTTGAATGCAAGCATACATGGATTTCAACTCTTTTTTGGCCCCTGATAAACTTCCCTTTGAATTCCATTTTCCACAAACTGTTTGAAGCGCCCTGTTCAAATCAGAGAGATTTTCTCCAAAGTGTCCTGGAGCCCAGTGCTTCCAGTGGACAGAATCTATTCCCAGAGGTCCCAGCAGCCACACACTGGAGCCACAGCTGGACGATGAGAGAGAGCTGGGCTCAGCGAACACCACAGCTTTCTCTTCCAGGAAGGAGCTGGTCAGAGGCGGTGTCTGGAGGACCACAGCTGTGAGATGAGCCAGCGAGAGTGTCAGCACTAGAGACCTTGATTCTGTCTGGCCAGCCAAAGGTTTTCAACCACTGTGGCTGGCGGTTGCTATTTTGGGAAAAGGGATGGGAGTTCCCTTGGCCAGGAAGCAAAGGACAACCTCTCAGGAGAACATGGCCACCCTTGTAGAGACCGTATGTAATGCTCAGGTCCCACCTCAAGTGAATTCATGAGGATCTCTGCAAGTAGACCCCTAAGCGGATCTGTTTTCCCAGATTTGATGTGCGAGCAGGGTTAAGAGATGCTGCCAACCTCCACATCTCATGCTTCATCACTTTGGTCTTCTATCACAGAACCCCAGCTCTTCTAGCCTTCTCTCTGGTCTTCAGGATGCCAGGCTCATGTCCACCCCAGGGCCTTTGCACTTGCTCCACCCACTTGCCAAGAACTCTCCTCCCCAGATCTCTGAGTGGTGACTTCCCGCTCACTGTCTGCATCTCTTGAATGTCATCTTGCAGAGGGCTTCCTGCAGCTCAGGGGCCATTCTTCTTCCCACTGTTGCATCCAGCAAGGGAGGCGCCGCCTTCATCACTCATTTATTTACATGGTTGTCATCTGGTTCCTCTACCAGACTGCAAGCTTTAGGAAGACAGGTGTTTTGTTGATCTTGTTTCCATACTGTCCCTGGTACCTAGAACAGGGTCTAGCACACAGACAAGATGTTAGTAAATATCTTTTGAATGAATGGAGACACAGAGGAAGGCACCATGGATAAGCACCCTGCACAGGAGACATAGAACACAATTGTTTAAAAAGAGAGAGAAATCCCTTTCTAGGGTACCTTGCAGAGGTCCTACGCTTTCAGAGAAAGCTAAGAGGCCAGCAGAGCTGACCACATGGCTTGCAGAGACCGTGGGAAATTGCACAACAGTGTTTGTGACTTGTGGGTGTCACTATTTTGCGTATGTTTTAAAGGCCGACCATCACAGCACTGCCTATGTGGACTGATTTCTGGAAAGTTCTAAAGACCATGGGCAAGTTCTAGGACAGGAGGAAACAAGGTTTGCAGAGCCCAAGAGCCCGTGTGTGAGAAGCCACTAGCCTTGCCCTCTGGGACGCAGGGAGTGATTAACACATATAGATGATGAGCCCCTCACCAGGGTGGGAGGGGGAGGCCATTTTGGTGACCCAAGGCTCAACCAGGAAGCAATACACAGTTCACAAAAGACTTGAGAAATAAAAATGAGGACAAACAAGACCCAGCACTTGGAACAAGGGGCAGCTGTCCACAGGCCTTTTATGTGGAGCCAAAGCTGCTGACAGAAGACACCGGAATTTCAGAATTGCCTTCCCTTGCTCAACACAGGCACCTGAGAAGTGTGTCTGATAGAGTGGGAAACAGTCCAGAGCCCTGCCTCTGGGGTTGGGGCAGCAGCCCTGCCCCTCGCCCCCAGGGCCTCACCTCACTGCCGGATGCCAGCTTCCCAGGCTTGTCTTGGACAGTTCCTGCGCCAGTCAGCTTTGCATTGCTGTAATGAGATACCTGACACAGACCACTCATGAAGGAAAGAGCTTTAGTCTAGCTCGTGGTCCTGGAAGTTCATGGCCCAAGATCGGGGTGGGGAGGGGACAGGGACATTGGTCCACCCCCCCAAGGGTATTCTTGCTGCAGAGCACCACCACACACAGGGCACCGTGTGGCCAGGGGGAGAGCCTGCTGCCTCTCATGCAGTCACCAGGACTCAATCATGGGGCCTCCTCTGGAGCAACCGAACCCAACCCAATGCCATCATTTCCCCAAAGCCCCGTCCCCACTAGCACCATTAACATGAGACATCAGGGCCCCAGCCTTGGACACATGGGCCTTTGGGGGACACTGAGCATCAGCGGTTCTGTCACCATCGTCCTCTTTGCTCCAGCAGGGAGGTTGGGGGTTGCTGAGGGTGTCAGACCTGACCCTGCCACTGCAGACAGGGCCTCCCCAGTGTTGGTGGGAAGGCCCTGCCCCTGAGCCCTCCCTCCCGGCCACAGACGCTGCAGAACGAGATCCTGGGCCACACGCCACGCATCGAGGACGTGCTGCAGCGCGGGCGCCAGCTGGTGGAGGTCGCGGAGATTGAGTGCGGGGACATCGAGGAGCGCCTGGGCCACCTGCAGGGCTCCTGGGACACGCTCCAGCAGGCGGCGGCAGGGCGGCTGCAGCGCCTGCGCGACGCCCACGAGGCGCAGCAGTACTACCTGGACGCGGGCGAGGCCGAGGCCTGGATCAGCGAGCAGGAGCTCTATGTCATCTCCGATGAGACCCCCGAGGTGTGCGCCACAGGGGCTGCTGTCCAGGGTGCTGAGAGAGACGGAGCTGGGCGGGCGGTCAGGGGGAGCCTTGGAAGTCCGGGTGTGTGTGCAGGGAGGTGGATGCTCCAGGAGCCCCCCGAGTCTCCCTTCTCCTGGGTGCCTCCTTCTCAGGACGGCCCCTCCCTGAGAGCACCCACTCAGTGCATGCACTGCGCCATGGGCCACACCTGCCAGATGCGGGGCGCTCTGACCCGGGGCTCCTTCACTGCCTTGGGCACAGATTCTGTACCAGGGAACTGCTGTGGGAGGGGCAAGGCTCTCTCGAAGCTGGAGTGACATAGGGACCAGAGGACTGGACATGGGCCTAGACGGAAGGGCAGGAATCAGCTAAGACTAGGGGAAGTCCAGAGAAGAAAGTAGGGTGCAGACATTACTGGGGAAGCAGAGTAGAGGGAAGGGAACAGGTGTGGCTCTCCCCCAGGAGCTGGGCTGTCAGTTGCCAAGGGAGGGAGCACAGCCAGGCTGGACGCTGGCCCTGACGCCCGCCTACTGCCCCCTAGGATGAAGAAGGCGCCATCGTGATGCTTAAGCGGCACTTGCGGCAGCAGCGCGCCGTGGAGGAGTATGGGCGGAACATCAAGCAGCTGGCCGGCCGGGCCCAGGGCCTGCTGTCCGCGGGCCACCCCGAGGGGTGCGTGTGCCTCCTGGGGCAACTTGGCAGGATGTGGGCCTCTGGCCAGGGGCCTCCACCAGCCCATAACCCAAAATAAGAGGGTTTGGGAAAACCCAGTTCCACTGTATGCATTGGTGTAACTTCACAGGGGCCCACTGGGGGCCGCTCTGCCAAAAGCTCAGAGAACGAACGGAATGGCAACGCCACCGTCTTGGGGCAACCGAGAGCCTTAGAATTTTGCAGTCAGATGATGCTGTGAGATGCTGAGGACCAATCACTTTCCCGTATGATCTGGAAGGTTCTTCAAGACCTCATAGTGACTCAGCAAAGTCATTATATGGGAGTGAAAGGGGGAAGCCTGCACCCATTAGAACTGTTGAGTTGTGCGTGAACTGCATACGTGGGAGCCCACTGAGCCAGACTCCCCAGGCCACCCTCAGTCACAGTCCTGCCATGAGATCTGCAGCAGCCCCCAAAAATCTCCCAGGGGGTCCCAAGCACTGAACCCCTGGTGCCCACTCTTCCCTAAGAGCTAAGCAGGGTCCCCTGGGCAGTGCTGCTCCACCAGCCACCTCTGGAGGTGAGCAGAGAAGGTCCCCCTTTGCACTTGTCAAATCTGGAGCTGCCCAGGGCAACAGGCACTGGGAGGCGCTACTCCCAGATGGACCTCCAAGACCAGTGCTGTGGTCCCCTGAGACCCTTACCTAAGGGTTCCTCCTCCCCCCGCCCCCGCCTCTTCCCTGGCCATTGTCCTTTCTCCCCCATCCTTGGCGCCGGGCTGCGGGAGGAGCAGGGTCCTCGATGGGTGGGCTCTGAGGCCCCTGTGGGCTTGACTTGCAGGGAGCAGATCATCAGGCTGCAGGGCCAGGTGGACAAGCATTACGCAGGGCTGAAGGACATGGCGGAGGAGCGCAAGCGCAAGCTGGAGAACATGTACCACCTGTTCCAGCTGAAGAGGGAGGCCGACGACCTGGAGCAGTGGATAGCGGAGAAGGAGCAGGTGGCGTCGTCTCCCGAAATGGGGCAAGACTTTGACCACGTCACTGTGAGTAGCCGCGGCTCCCGCTTCCTGTGCCTCCTGCCGACGGGGTAGCCCCCCGCCACCAACGTGCCACACCACACAGAGCTCCTTGCGCTCTGGGTGGTGGCAGTGGCTGCGTGGGAGGGGGCACGATGACACCCCCCTGTCCCTGAGCACCCGACTCAGTGTCTGTGTGCCCACCCCACCTGCAGCTGCTCCGGGACAAGTTCCGGGACTTCGCCCGGGAGACGGGGATGATCGGGCAGGAGCGGGTGGACAACGTGAACGCCGTCATCGAGCGGCTCATCGACGCAGGCCACAGCGAGGCGGCCACCATCGCCGAGTGGAAGGACGGGCTCAACGAGATGTGGGCAGACCTGCTGGAGCTGATCGACACACGCATGCAGCTGCTGGCTGCCTCCCACGACCTGCACCGCTACTTCTACACGGGCACCGAGATCCTGGGCCTCATCGACGAGAAGCACCGCGAGCTGCCTGCGGACGTGGGGCTGGACGCCAGCTCGGCTGAGTCCTTCCACCGGGTGCACACGGCCTTCGAGCGGGAGCTGCACCTGCTGGGCGTGCAGGTACCTGTGCCCCTGGCCCCCAGCACCTGCCTTCTCCACAGCCACCTTCCTGGAGGCCCCCAAGTGGGCTGTCAGGGCTCTGCTGGTTTCTAAAAGGGAAATCTGCAGAACACATACTGGGAGATTTCACCTCTTTCTTTTTTATTTTTTTTTTAAAGATTTATTTATTTATTTGAAAGTCAGGCTGGCGCTGTGGCTCAATAGGCTAATCCTCTGCCTTGCAGCACCGGCACACCGGGTTCTAGTCCCGTTCGGGATACCAGATTCTGTCCCGGTTGCCCCTCTCCCAGGCCAGCTCTCTGCTGTGGCCCAGGAGTGCAGTGGAGGATGGCCCAAATGCTTGGGCCCTGCACCCCATGGAAGACCAGGAGAAGCACCTGGCTCCTGCCATCGGATCAGCGCGGTGCGCCGGCCGCAGCGCGCCAGCCGCGGCGGCCATTGGAGGGTGAACCAACGGCAAAGGAAGACCTTTCTCTCTGTTTCTCTCTCTCACTGTCCACTCTGCCTGTCAAAAAATAAAAAAAAAAATTAAAAAAAAAGAAGAGAGAGTTACACAGAGAGAGGAGAGGCAGAGAGAGAGAGAGAGAGAGAGAGGGAGAGGTGTCTTCCATCCTCTGGTTCACTCCCCCAAATGGCTGCAATGGCTGGAACTGTGCCCATCCAAAGCCAGGAGCTAGGAGCTTCTTCCCACATGGGTTCAGGGGCCCAAGGACTTGGGCCATCTTCCACTGCTTTCCCAGGCCATAGCAGACAGATGGATCGTAAGTGGAGCAGCCCAGTCTTGAACCGGCTGCCCATATGGGATGCTGGTGCTTCAGGCCGAGGCGTTAACCCACTGTGCCACAGCGCCGGCCCCTGATTTCACCTCTTTCTAGAGCCAACAGCTCAGAGCAGGGAGCCTGACTTCCAGGCATTCTTTAGCTTCAGAAGTAGTTCTTTGAACCCTCACAAAAATCCCATGCATAGATGACCTGACAATGCTGTTTCTCTAGCCATGTGGGATTATTAGGTAACATGTACGAGAGTACCTCAAGAAATTCCCGAAAAGGGGAATTAAAAGACAACTTTAGGCCGGCGCCGCGGCTCAATAGGCTAATCCTCCACCTTGCGGCGCCGGCACACCGGGTTCTAATCCCGGTCGGGGCACCGATCCTGTCCCGGTTGCCCCTCTTCCAGGCCAGCTCTCTGCTGTGGCCCAGGAGTGCAGTGGAGGATGGCCCAAGTGCTTGGGCCCTGCACCCCATGGGAGACCAGGAGAAGCACCTGGCTTCTGCCATCGGATCAGCGCGGTGCGCCGGCCGCAGTGTGCCAACCACGGCGGCCATTGGAGGGTGAACCAATGGCAAAAAGGAAGACCTTTCTCTCTGTCTCTCTCTCTCTCTCACTGTCCACTCTGCCTGTCAAAAATTAAAAAAAAAAAAAGACAACTTCATTTTGGTGCAACAGAGTGTTAAAATCCATGCATCATTTTTGCCTAACAGGCATTTTTCATCACCTTTCTGAAGACTCCTGCATGTGTGGCTTACAAAAAAATGTCTTGCACTTATCTTTTAATGCCATCATGAATTTTCAGAAGCACCCTTATATGTAGCACCTGGCTAACACCAAGTACCATTCTCAGCAAGGTATACAGTCCCTGGGTCCTTACAGCCACCCCCCTGGGTCACCACTGATGCTGTCTGTGTTTTGTAGATGCAGAGAGGGAAGCACAGAGGGACAACGAGTTGCCTAGGAACGTGCAGAGGTGTGGGGGAGCCAGGACCTGGCCCCTCATGGTGGGGCTGTGGTCCCCACATGCTTGGCCCCCAAGCAGCTCAGCCTTTTCACATGAAAAGACCCCAAGATATGCATGTAGGCCGCTCTCCCCTCAGTGGGGTGGCCCTGGAGCACCTCTGCAGGTCCCTAGGGTCACCCAGAGCTCAGGGCAAGGGCCAAGGTGCCTGCTGCCAGGGAGATCCCAGGTTCCCAATGGAGGAAACAGAAATGGGCCAGCTGTGCAGTTCTGGGCTGGCCCAGTGGGACCAAGAGCTCCACACCAAGGAAGAGGGACCTCCAGCTGGAGGTGGGACCTGGTGTGCGGCTGTCAACTTGAGACAGGTGTGGCCCCCCTGAGGGCTCAGGAGTGAGGTTTCATTCATTGCCCTGGGACCGACTCACAGGAGGTCTGAAGCTGCCCCTCCCTGGAGAGGCAGTAAAAAAAAGATAAATTAGGGTGGCATTTGGCCTAGCGGGTAAGATGCCCCAACACACATCGGAGTGCCTGGGTTCAACACCCAGCTCCACTACTGACTCCAGCTCAGCCCCACGGAGGCAGCAGTGATGGCTCAAGTCGTTGGGCTCCTGTCCCCCATGCAGGGCACCTGGATGGAGCTTCCAGTTCCCAGCTTCGGCCTGATCCAATTCCAGCCATTGTGGGCATTTAGGGAGAGAATTAGTGAATAGGAGTACTCTCTGTATCTCAAAGAAAAAAAGATTTTAGTGCAAAAATTGAAATCCATGCGTACAAAGGCTCTATAGGAACTTTACAGGAAATGTGTATTTATGAAAACACTGTGCATGCATTTCAATTTTTTGCATCAAAGTAAGCTTTTCTTTCCTTTTTCCACACACACACACACAAAATAAGATTATTTATTTGAGAGGCTGAGTTATAGAGAGCAAGAGAGAAAGGTCTTCCATCTGCTGGTTCATTCCCAAGTGGCTGCAATGTCCAGAGCTGGGCTGATCCAAAGCCAGGAGCCTCTTCTGAGTCTCTCACATGAGTGCAGGGGTCCAAGCACTCGGGCCATTCTCTGCTGCCTTCCCAGGCCATTAGCAAGGAGCTGGATCAGAAGTGGAGCAGCCGGGGTTCCAACTGGCACTGTTATGGGATGCTGGCACCACAGGCGGAGGCCTAACCTTACTGCATCACAGCTTTGGTCCCTCCACAAAATTATTGAAGAGACCTTGAAGTACTTCTTGCATGCAGTGATTCTAAAAGAGAAGATCAATAAGCATAAAGGGTGCACAGCAGTGTCGAACACCCCCTCTCTTCATCGTGGTTCTTGGTGATAATCCAAACAAAAAGCAAGGCGTCTTCCCCTCCCACCCTGGGTGGGAGACTGGAGATCCACCTCCCAGCACAGCCTCGATGGCCTCTGCCCTGAGTCCGTGACGCCTCGGAGCAGGGAGCGACACCTGGTTTTCCCCGCCCGCAGGTGCAGCAGTTCCAGGATGTGGCCACCCGCCTGCAGACAGCGTACGCCGGGGAGAAGGCTGATGCCATCCAGAACAAGGAGCAGGAGGTGTCGGCGGCGTGGCAGGCGCTGCTCGATGCCTGCACCGGGCGCCGGACCCAGCTGGTGGACACGGCAGACAAATTCCGCTTCTTCAGCATGGTCCGGGACCTCCTCTCCTGGATGGAGAGCATCATTCGGCAGATGGAGACCCAGGAGAGGCCCAGGTGAGCCCCAGGTGCCACACTGGGCACCTCCCTGGAGGGAGTGTCCAGCGCTGGAATCCTTGGGTACACCCTGTGGCCTGAGCTGCATCCAGGTTGGGTCTTGGCAGAGTCAGAGTGGCTAAGCTTCCACTGGGAGGACTGACCATCACAGAGTGAGGCGAGAAAGGTGTGTGTCACTCAGGCTCTCCCCATGGGGGCCATGACCACAGTTACCAGCAAAAAAGGAGCAGTGCTCACAAGTCCAAAGCTGAGCAGATCCAAGATTGTTTGCTCTTCCCCTAGCCCTGGGACATGGGGGCCATCAAACCCAGGGCTCAGGATGGAGCCGATTGGTAATGAGAGGTGGACTCAGGCACAGGGGCTGTGCCAGCCCAGCAGGCTCAGGGCCCTCAACCCACTGTTTGGTCAGCAGTGACTGCTGGCCCATCTCCAAGCGTCCACCCTGAGGGCACCTGTCCCAGGGGCCATGTTTGTATTCTTAACATCTGTATTGAGATGCAATTCACATACATACTTTACCCACATAAAAACACTGTTCTGGTGTTTTTAATATATTCCCAGTTTTTGAGGGTCCTTGCAAAAGTTCATGGAAAAGTTGAATTAAAAGATACCCAGGCAGAGATGGTCTTTGGGGCACAGCAGGTCAAGCCATCCCTGAGTGTGCCCGCACCCCATGTTGAGTGCCTGGGATTGAGTCCAGCCTCTGCTTCTGATCCAGCTCCCTGCCAGTGTGCCTAGGAGGCAGCAGATGATGGGTCAGGTACGAAGGTCCCTGCCACCCACACAGGAGAACTAGGTGGAGTTCCAGGCTCCTGGCATCGGCCTGGCTGTTACAAGGCATTTGGGGAATGAAGCAGTGGATAGAAGTTGTTTCCCTCTTCTCTCTTGCTCTCTGCCTTACAAATAAAATGGAAAAAAGGCTTTAAAACTTTTCAAAGATAACCAGAAAATAGGAACATTCGCTTGTTCTCTCAAATATAGGTTTTTTTAAAAGATTGATTTATTTGAAAGGCAGAGTTACAGAGAGGCAGAAGCAGAATAAGAGAGAGAGAGAAAGATGTCTTCCATCTGCTGGTTCAGTCCCCAAATGGCCACAATGGCTGGAGCTGAGCTGATCTGAAGCCAGGAGCCAGGAGCTTCTTCATGATCTCCCATGCAGGTGCAGGGGCCCAAGGACTTGGGCCATCCTCCACTGCTTTCCCAGGCCATAGCAGAGAGCTGGATCAGAAGTGGAGCAGCCAGGATTTGAACCCACACCCATATGGGATGCGAGCACTGCGGGCAGCGGCTTTGCCCACTTATACCACAGCGCTGGCCCCTCAAATAGAATTTTAAAAAAAATGTTTACAATAAAAAGTTTATTTCGTTACAAAAACTATCTGAAA
Organism: Lepus europaeus; assembly: GCF_033115175.1. Taxonomy (NCBI): domain Eukaryota; kingdom Metazoa; phylum Chordata; class Mammalia; order Lagomorpha; family Leporidae; genus Lepus; species Lepus europaeus. The sequence continues at coordinate 41,554,973 of NC_084848.1, read as the reverse complement.
TCTGTGCACAGTGTTTTCACAGAACACATTTTCCATGAATTTTCTGGAGGTCTTTTAGACGTACAGACTTCAGAATTTTTGGGGGGCCAAAATAAACATCTTTTAGTTGCATATTCTATGAACTCCCTGAAGTCTCTGCAGCCTCTGCCTCTGACCAGCAGCAGACATGGTGGGGGGACATCTGAGGACGCCCTCTCTGGCCAGAGAGGAGGGACCCAGGGCTGGGTTCCTGGAGGCAGGCGGGAGGCAGCCTTGGCGCCAGAGGGGCCCTCCCACGCCTGCCCTCCCGCCCCCAGGGACGTCTCCTCCGTGGAACTGCTCATGAAATACCACCAGGGCATCAAAGCTGAGATCGAGACCCGGAGCAAAAACTTCAGCGCGTGCCAGGAGCTCGGCGAGTCCCTGCTGCAGCGGCAGCACCAGGCCTCGGAGGAGGTGAGAGGGGCAGTGGGGCCGAGGCAAGGCCCCTGCGCCTCCTTGGGCCACCCTGGCCACCCATGCAGATTCCGGGAGGGGGCTGGGGCTGCGATTTCTCTGGGGAGCTTGACTTTCATTCACGAGCCAGAGCGAGCCCACTCCCCGCCTGAAGGAGCCAACTACTTAGTGCGGACAGCAGGCTCAGAACCTCCCCAGCAGCCCCACATAGGCCCACTGAGAAGTTGGTGACCCCATGCAAAGGAGAGGTGTGGGGGGCCTCAATTCCAGGAACTCACCCCAGGCTGCACAGCTGACAAGCTGCAAGGCGAGGGGGCCGGAGTCGGGGCGCAGCGGGTTAAGCCCCCTGTGATGCCAGCATCTCATATGGGAGCCGCACTTCTAGTCCTGGCTGCTCCACTTCCGATCCACCTGCCCTGGGAAAGCAGAGAAAGATGGCCCAAGTGATTGGGCCACTGCTCCTGGATGGAGCTCCTGGCCCTGCAGTCTGGCCCAGCCCTGGCTGTTGTGGTCATCGGAGGAGTGAACCAGCAAATTGGAGTGTGCTCTCTCGCTCGCTCTGTCGCACGCTCGCTCTCTCTCTCTCATTCATTCTCACTCTGACTCTGACTCTGACTCTGACTCTGACTCTGCCCTTCGAATAAAAAAATCTTAAAAAAAAAAAAAAATTGGGGGCCGGTGCTGTGGCGTAGCAGGTAAAGCCGCCACCTGCAGTGCCAGCATCCCATATGGGCGCCGGTTCTAGTTCTGGCTGCTCCTCTTCCAATCCAGCTCTCTGCTATGGCCTGGGAATGCTATGGCCTGGGAAAGCAGTAGAAGATGGCCCAAGACCTTGGGCCCCTGCACTTGCGTGGGAGACCTGGAAGAAGCTCCTGGCTCCTGGCTTCAGATCAGCTCAGCTCCAGCCATTGCAGCCAACTGGGGAGAGAACCAACGGATGGAAGACCTCTTTCTCTCTCTGCCTCTCCCTCTCCCTCTCTCCATGTAACTCTGACTTTCAAATAAATAAAAAAATGAGCAGGACCAGGACCAGCAGCCAGGACTCCATGAGCAGCACAGGCCTCATCTGTGCACTGCCTTGGACTGGGAGAGGGATTCTCCAGCCCTGGGCTTTCCTCCCTCTCTACAGATCAGCAAGAAACTGCAGCAAGTGATGTCCAGGAAGAAGGAGATGAATGAGAAGTGGGAGACCCGCTGGGAGCGGCTACACATGTGTGAGTACAGCCTGGGATCCAGGAGACGCCAGCAGAGAGGGGGAAGACGCCACAGCAGCTTTGGTCCTCACCATAGCCTGGAGAGGGACCCCAGCAGCACCACCCATCGGCAGATCTCTGGGGCTGAAGGCGTCCAGGCAGCAGATCCTGGCAGACACGTGGCTGGACACGGCCTCTGCCAGCCAGCATGCCCGCTCCCAGCCCTCCCCTCCCCTGTCACACCCAGCTGGTGTCCCTGCAGGGCTGTGGCCAGGGTACAGGGTCAGGCTGAAGCAGAAAGGAGCTGTGAGCCCAGATGCCTGGGGCTGGTCCCCTAGGGCTGCAAGACAGCTGAGGGCCAGGAAGAGACCGGTCCTCGGAGAGATGCATCCCAGCATGTTTTGTTGTCATTCTAGTAAACATTGTTTTCAAACCTAACTACTATTGCTCGGTCCCTGGCGTGGGGATTGGGGACCACTGGGGGACACCTGCGGGCTGAGCCAGGCATTGGCGCCTTTCTCGTGGCAGGGCTGGACGTGTGCCAGTTCTCGAGGGACGCCTCTGTGGCCGAGGCGTGGCTCATCGCCCAGGAACCCTACCTGGCCAGCCGGGACTTCGGCCACACGGTGGACAGTGTGGAGAAGCTCATCAGGAGGCACGAGGCCTTTGAGAAATCCACACGCAGCTGGGCCGAGCGCTTTGCCGCCCTGGAGAAACCCACTTTGGTGAGCTGGGACCGGTGCTGGGAGGCTGGGCAGCCACACTGGGGAGATGGGGTGGGTGGGGGGCTTCGGGACCACCGGACCAGGGGCCAGGTGTTTGGGTGGCTGGGCAGGTGGGGAGAATGGGAAGGAAATAAGGGGTAGAAAATGCTGACTGTGAATGTAGAGGACTAAAAGGGTGGCCCCAGGCGCGCAGACCCCAGGGTGCACCAGGCTTCCAGACAGTGCCCCAGAGGAGCCCTTGGAGAACACGGCTCCCCTCTGTAGCAGCTCTGACCCCCAGTCTCCTCTTCCCCCAGCTTGAGCTTAAAGAACGCCAGGACAAACCTGCAGAGGAGCCTGGGTGAGTGGTGGCCGTGTGCCCCGCAGGCCGGGCCAGGGGGATGGGTGGGGAGGAGGGGCCCAGATTTCACACTTGGGCCACTTGTCGGAGAAATCCAGAGGGGCCTGAGCTTGGAATCGGAGGGGCTTCTGTTCCCCTGAGTCATACTGAGCAGAAGACCTGGCTCGGGGAAGGAGGGGTGGAGGCCCCTCCCACCAGGTACCAGCACCTGTGACCCGCACAGAACCTTGTCCCTCGATGAAGCACCTGTCTTCCCTCTGCCAGCCAGCCTGTGGGCGGCTCCTGGATCTGCTCTGTCCAGGCTCCCCCGGCTATCTGGACGGGGAGACACTGGGCGCACACTCCCGGGTGGGTGCCAGCAGGAACCTTGGAGAGACGCTGCTGGTTAAAGAGAGCCTGTGTCTTTCTTAGGCCTCAAGAGGAGGAAGGCGAGACGGCGGGGGAGGCGCCCCGCGTGCCCCACCGTGCGGCCACCGAGAGAACGTCCCCGGTCAGTTTCCTGTCCCTAATGTCTAGTTCCTGGGAGTCGCTGCTGCCAGAGCCCGCGCACCCCTACTAGGCCCAGCCAGGGCTGGGGGGAGGAGGCCGGCCAGAGCTGGCGCCACCCGGGGCCTTGCTCGGAGCAGTTCACCTCTCTACTTAGGTTTTCTAGAATGCTGCCCCTCCTCCCTGCCACCCCGAAGCCACTGTCCCTCCAGGCCGCTGACAGACCGGGGTTAGTTTGGTTTTATCTAGTCGAATAAATTTTCTTGTATAAACACATCACCTTCTACACACCAGGGGGCGCACTTTATCCCTGTTTGCCTTCTAACCCCATCCTCAACACAGCACGCCCTGCACACGCACGCCCACGCTCCGGCCTGTCCTGCCCACCCACCGCCCCACGATGGAGTGGGGATTCCTCCTGCTGCACAGAGCACTGCCCACTTCCCGGGGCCAGACCTGCCTGTGGAGCAGGTTCCAAGGCAAGAACAGACCTTAGGGGTGAGGGAGCAGCCAGAGCTCCAAGGGCTTCCAGGTGCCCAGCCTCCCACCTGGAAGGTCTGGGGTCAGCTGCCAGGGCCTGGAGCCCATGCCTGGCTGGCACAGGTCCCATAGGACCCCCATCGGGGCGGAGGCAGGTAGCCCCGGGGGCTGCAGCCAGGTTCGGGCAGGCATTCAGCATGCTGCTGGCACGGCTCTCCCCTGCATGCCTCCCACCCCTGTGGAGCCCTGGGGAGCTCACCTGAGCCTCAGCCACCCTACAACAACGCACACAGGGCAAGCCCACCCTGTGCGGAAGCCCCCCCATGGGCCCAGGTGCTCGCTTGCCTGCCCCCCCACCCCACGTGTGCCCACACACAGCTGCCTAACCAAGCCGCAGCAGCCCACCGGGCCCAGAAGAGGGCGCTGCTGGGCTGCCGCTAAAAGCTCTCCCCAAAGCACGTTCCAAAGCTCCCAGGGCCGCCTGTGGCTGACTCCCTGGCTATGGTGGACTGCGTCCCGCCCCCTTTCTCCCAGCAGCAGCCCCCGCACGGACGCCCGGGGGCTGACAAGGACCGCGGACAGGGCCGGGGCTGCCACCTGCCTGCCTCCCCTCCCCACCTGCGCTTCTGCCCGTGCACCCCTGTGCGTCTGCATGCCGCGGTGGCCTGGGTGTGCGGGCTCCTCTGGGACCACCTGAGCCACTCCATCCGTCCTGTGTGTCGTGTCCGTCTCACCAGCCGCGAGCGCCACAGCTGCCTCCGCCAGCACCTGGATGTCACCAGGGCAGGGCAGAGGGGCCTGGGGGGAGGTGTGGAATAAAACCTAACTGGACCTGAGTCTCTCTCTGGGGTAAGGGGGGAGCCCGCCATTGGAGGCCCCTCCCAGAAAGCCAGCCGCTCCACCGATGGGAAAGCTGGCCTGTGTGGGGGACCAGAAAGAAACCACATGGCAAAGCTCAGGAGCACCCAGCCCAAGGCCTCCTGGAGAGATTCCTGCTGCTGCTCTTTCATGAAACTCAGAGCAATGCAATCAGTGCCCAATCAACCTTGGATCCAAGAAAGAGAAGGAAGGAGCCCAACTCCACTGCAGAAGGCACTGCCCACCCCCCACCAAAGCCAGCGGCTGGCTCCCCGCCCCATCACTGCTCCTCTCCCGGAGTCGGACAGCTGTGTGCTGGGTCTTCTGTGGTCCTGTGTGTGTGGTCTGGTGTTGGGCTCTGTGGCATAGATCCATATGGTGTCGCTTCTGGTGAAACCCCTGTACTAACGCATGCTGGCTCCCTGCTGGCGGCCCCCTGCAGGCCCCACCCCCGGTCCTCCCCTCCCCTGTGTGCGTGTGTGCGCACGCACCTGTGTGCACACAGTGCCCGGCGCTGTCATGGCCTCCCGTCTGACCTGCCCGCACGAAAGCCGAGCCTTGCATGCAGGTGAGTGCCTTAGCAGGTGAGGGCGAGCAGGAAACTGCAGGCGTCTGCTGAGGGATTCAGCATGTCTGACTTCTCCTTGTCTGGCTGCAAGCTTCCTGCATTTCCGACACGCCACCTAATCCCTCAGTCTTCCTGCCCTCAGGTCTCTGCAGGGCTCTAGAAAGTTCTGCACATTCCTCTGTGTCAATGACAAAGCAAATCCGAGGCAGGGGCTAGGAAATGTGGTTTCTTTCCCCTGTCCCATCTCGGTCTCGGTCTTAGCTCTGAAGTACCTGATGGCTTTGCCAGATGCCAGTCATGGGGGATGGGATAGGAGGCAAAGGACAGGGGTGCTTGCCGGTGGCCCTGTTTGGGGAAGAGAGACTGGGCTGAACTTCTCCTGTTGCTGCCAAGGGCAGTGGCTACAAGGGAGCCTCGGGCGCCGGTGCGACACCCGACACCTCTGCCTCCCCCTGGGTGTGTGGTTCTGGGGGCTCCAGTCTCCGGGGTGGCCTTGTTGGGGGACATGGGCTTTTCTTCCAGGAGCCAAGGAGGTGGCTTTCTTGGAGCAGAAACAGCACTGGCGATGATGCGAGTCACCCCAGGGTGACCCCCAGTCTCAGGCTTGTGCTAGGAATTCCCCCAGTGAGGACCCTAAACGAGGTCATTGCTCTCAGGGACTGTGAGAGAAAGAACCTTCCCCGGGGGTCACTGAGACAAACATACCCCCATCTGCCTCCAGGCCACAAGTGCTGGGTGTTCGGCAGCTGTGGGGGGGGCGGTCACTAGGACCCAGGGCCACTGCAGAGAGCAGCTGCCCAGATGCCGGTGTGATCACCCAGGAACCACTCCTGCACCCCTCTTCCTGGACTGCCTGCACAGCCAGCTTCCCGTAGAAAGGGGCCAAGCACCCTGGAGTCCCTACCTTTCCCTTGTCTGATCTTAGAGGTGTGTGTACTTCGGGGAAGTAGCCAGTACTTGTGAACAGTGAGGGGCAGCACCCAGGGAGGGGGCGCTGAGCAGGCACTGGGCTTGCAGCCACCATCATGTGCAACCAGCGCCTGGCTCGCTCCAGCTACTGCCAACCCCTGGGTGACATAGGAATTCCACCCTCCCCACCCCAGGCCCGCAACCACCAGCGGCAGGTTCTGATGGCCTTGCACAGCAGCCACGTGGGTGTGGGGACAGCGGCTGTGCCTGCTCTTGCCACTTCCCCAGCTTTCTCCGCACCCCTCACTCAGTCCATCCCCTTCTTGTCCTCTTGTCATCTTGCACGGGCACCTGAGCCCTGGGCCGCAGGGCCTGAGCCGCTTCCCACGAGAGCCCCTCAGTCCCCCACAGCCTCAGTCCACCACCTCCTCCTCACCAGCCTCTGCTTTTTCATTGCAAAGCTGGGCCCTGTGCACCCTCAGCTGCCGGCTCTCCCTCTCATTGGCAGCTTTGAACTCAATAGACCGTTCCTTTGTCTTCTTGTGTAAACCACTTCCTGGGACCTCTGAGAACCCCTGCACATTCGCTGGGGCCCAACAGGTGCCTAGCTCATGGGTAGCATTGCTAAGGTTGAACCGTCTGATCCTGGAGTGCGCCCTCATGCCCTGGTTATCACCTGCTAGGGTGACCTTTAGAGAGAGCACCCTGTGGCCTGCGTTCCAGAAGCAACTTCCAAACCTCGGGCTGGAGTTATTTTCCACCTAGGAAGGGGAGAGTCAGCTGTGGGTGTGCAGTCCCTGCGCCACCTGCTGGCCAACTCCGGAAGTGCACTGTCCGTGCCTTCGGTGCAGAGGAGGAATTTGCACCCAGCTGTGTGCAGGTCCCAACCCTCTTGTTTCCCCTCCCAAGCCAGTTTCCTAGCAAGGCAGGACCCTAGAAAGCCAGGATCACACGGCTCCACTTGACTTTCCAAGGCTGCAAACATTCTCAGGGAGCCATCCCCCCTTTGTAGTCCTAGAAGACCCTGAAAAGCACTCCTGTCTGTGAAGTTTCCTTCCCTGGTCTCCCTTAACCAGCAGCCAACGCTGCTGGTCCCCGGGACATCACAGTCCCAGCAGCAGCCCCCCCACACACACACACACTGCAGGTCTCCCAGACCAGAGCCTGGGGTCTCTGCAGGCAGTGACTGCACTTACTCCAGCTCCCACCCTGGCCATTCTCCCACTTAAGGATCCGACGTCCCTGCTGCCCTGGCCTAAGAGCCGGCGTTTCCTCCAGCTCCTCCGGGTGGTGTCCTGTGCAGGGCACCCCCAGCAGGCCGCCTGCCTCATGGCACAGAGGAAGCAGGGACCTGAGTCATCTCATCGACCTCCACACCTCAGCCACACGAGCAGCCTGCTCTGGCCCTGGGCAGTGTCCAGCGTCCCTTCCTGGCACTCTCTGCCCTCGGTCCCTCTGCTGGCCTGGGACTGCAGCTTCTAGGGGCAGCAGGAGGACCATCCCCTCTGCCCTTCTTCCAGCTTATTGAGCCCTGAAGCCTATTGAGCCCTGAAGCCTTGCTTCCCAAAGCATGCCACCAGTCTGACCCCGGGGCCGCAGGTCTGCACAGGTTCATCACTCAGCCGGGATGTCTTTGACGGATCCAGTCAGGAAAGAGGCAGGGATGAACACATTTCCAGTGCAGGTCTCACCTGGTCTCAGGCAGCTCCAGGCAGGAGGGGATCTGTGTCCAGCCACTTAGATGCCTGTGGTCCCCCAACCACCCCCACGGGCCCAGCACCAGCTGGCCAGCCTGGGACATATGCCTTTCAGATTAGCCAGGGAAACAGAAGCCAGCTCTCCCACTAGTGTGCTGTGTAAGCCCAGGAGTCACTGCATTTTTCTGGACCCCAGATTCCACATATATAAAAGGAGGGGCCAAATCCAATGACCCAAAACCTTTCCCCAGAGTAGAATTCTGAGAATCTGTTTTCTCACATCAGTGCCACTCACCAGCCCCACTCTCCCCCCAGCCCACACCCCTGAGCCTGCCTACAACATCCTCCCAGGGGCACTGCTGGAAAAATGATGGCCTGCGATTCACATAGTAAAGATCACCGCAGCACATTTTTTTAAAGACATTTATTTGAAAGGCAGAGTTACAGAGAGGTGGGGTGGGGGTGGGGGTCCATCCACTGGTTCACTCCCCAAATGACCGCAATAGCCGGAGCTGGGCCAATCCAAAGCCAGGAGCCAGGAGCTTCTTCCAGGTCTCCCACATGGGTTCAGGGATCCAAGGACTTGGGCCATCCTCTACTGCTTTCCCAGGCCATAGCAGAGAACTGGATAGGAAGTGGAGCAGTCAGGACTCCAACTGGTGCCCATATGGGATGTCAGCACTCCAGGCAGCAGCTTTACCCGCTATGCCACAGCGCCGGCCCCTCCACAGCTCACAGCTGTGGCAGGAGGGACCCAGGCAACAAGCAGGCTGCCAGTGGCATGAGGCTGCATTGCCTTCGACCGCTTCCTCTGCAGACTGCAACCCAAGAGTAATTCTCGAGATGGTTTTGGCTTCAGAAAAGGATCTGTCCACCCTGATGTGCCCCAACACAGTCTTCCCTGAAGTCTTGTCTTTGCAAGGTTGTGGGCTCCTTGTAAAAATCTAAATGGGAATCACCAGAAACTTGCACTAAGTAGCACCATCTAGGGACTTCTGCCTTTGCCTTTCCAGGCCCCTCTGCATCGCCCAGCTCCATGCTTTGGGTGGGCTCCCAGCTGCCTACCCTGTTCATGTGGGCCCCCCATTCCTGTCTCTGGGCCTGGAATGCTCCGGCTACGGGAAGAGGAACTGAGGCCTTACCTGCCAATGGCTGAGTCCGCTCGCTCCTTTTTCAGTCCCAAACGTCCTCTACTCTAGGGCTAAAAGTTTGTTTGGAGGTCATCGTGCTAGCCAGCTGGGGCCCTTGCCACAGCCGCGCCCCAAGGAGGGAGCTGGTGGGCCGACAGGGCTGAAGAGCATAACAGAGCCCACGGGTGCAGATGCCAGCTTACATTACCATGCCTCAGACCACCTGTGTCTCTCCCCTCTCCCCCCACCACCAACACAGGAAGCGCGAGTGATGCTGGAGACCCAGGATGCTCACTCCCAGCCTGTCTGATCCCACACCTGAGCTTTGAGCCCTGGACAGGGTGTGCGCGTGGAGCATGGGGAGAGTCCAGTGGGAGCAGGCTGCGGGCTCCTGCAGGTGGTCCCAGCTGGTGGTCGAGCAGGAGGGGACTAAGGGCAGGGGTCAGACAGCTCTGAAAGCCTACAGGAGTCTCTGCTCTAGTGGCCTTTTGAGAAGTCCCCCATCCTCTACCACAGCCCCTGCAGGTGCTGCCCCCTCCCTGGGGAGTCAGCCAGCTTCCCTTGGAGCTGAGGATGGGAAGAAAGCATTGGTCCCCAAGGCCATCATCTCTCTCCTGCACCCACCCTCATTCCATATCAACACCACGCCTTTCTCATCTGCGTCCCCTCCCCCAGCCTCACCAGCCCCTCCCACAGCCTCCATCTCCCACCCTCATCTTCACTCCTCCTTTTCCGACCTTGACCTTGGTCGAGGGAGGGGTCAGCATGCGTTGAAGTCATCTCCAAGAACACAAGAGAAATCTAGGCTCACGTTGGGCAGCCCCGTTCTTCAAAGCCAACCCATGACCACACAGCTTCCAATGGCACTGGCCCCGGCCTCTGTGTGTCCCCACCGAGGACCGTGGGCCAGGTGAAGAAGAAATAGGGGAAGGTGGACTTCAGTGGGGAGTCGGTCCTGGCCAAAGCCCACCTTTATTCTCTAAGGAGGGGCAAGGGGAGAAGTAGTTAAGTCTGGTGGATGTTGTAGCATAGAGGTTTCTAGCGACACCAGTCCCAGGAGTGGGGTGAGGTCATGTGAGAAGGGCGGGAGTGGCTGTGGGGGATCCAGCGGGGTCCTCCCAGGCTTAGCCCCTTTTCTGTTGCTACGACTACAGAACGAAGCTGCCTACTTGACAGAGCAGGGCTGGGTCCACCCCCCCTCCTTGGCTGCATCACAATGGGGAGGGTGGCACCATGGTTAGCATACAGGGAAGGGCGTGGTCAGATGGTGAAGCAGGAAGCCGGAGACATCCAGGAGCTAGGCTCCCTCTTTTTATAACTCGTTCCCTTAAGGACTCACTGGGGACCAGTGACAGCCACGTGAACCCCTCCCACGACCTGGCCACCTTGCCCAAGGCCCCACCTCTTCCAGTTCCCTCCACCCCTACATGGCCACAAGCTATGGTCAGGAGGACCCCAGACCAGGCTCCCCGGCCTCTTCTCCTTCTAAAGGATGATCCAGGCAGGGCCGGTGGCCCCAGTCCCTGTGGCAGGTGCTGGCCAACCATGGATGATCTGAGATGTATAGAGATGAGGGTAGCCCAGCCCCTTCCCTCCCCTGGAGGGGCGTGAGGCCAGAGATGAGCATCCTAAAGGGACAATGACAAAGGCCAGGCCAGCCAGGCTGATTGCCTCCTGTACCTCCCGGCTGTGGGATCCTGGGCAGATCACTTCCCCTCTCTGTGCACTGGAATTCTGGGTCAATGGTTTACAAGCTTTCCCAGCCACACCATGGCTTTCTCTACAAGAAACTCTCCTGGAGCCCTGTTTGCTAAGGGTCTCAATTGGATGGGTCGCAAACATGAGTAACTTTCTTCTTCCAACCACACCACCTCCACGGAGCCCACACCCCCTCCCCATTCCAAGAGCCCGCCCCCATCAAGTCTAGCCAGCGTGCTTTAAGGCGGGGCTTCCGCCTGACGCCCAGTGGGGCGCCTGCTTCCACCTGTCCCCAGCACCTCCGTGCCAGGTTTGACCCACGGTGGGGAGAGACCCTCCCCACTCCCACCCCCCATCTGACCACCATCTTTGCTTGCTGGGGCAGGCAGAGAAGCAGGAAAAGAACAGAGATTCCTTGCTACCTGGGGTGGCCCTAGTCCTCCAGGGCTGTCAGTGTCCTTGGGCCTTTGGGCGTCCAGAAGTGGCCTGTGTGGGGTGGCAACCACTTCAGGCTGTGAGTCCTCCAGTGGTCAGGCCTCTAGGCTGGGGTCTTCAGGAAGGCGAGGCTGCCTGCATGGCTCCCAGGAGACCCCCACCTCCCGTGCTTGTCCTGGCCATTGGCGGGGCAAGGGTGACAAGCAAGGCCCCAGAGTGCCCTGGGGCAGTAATTCTCCCCCTCTGCTGCCCACTCCAGGCCAGCGACCTCAGCATTTTGATGGTGGGACTGGAGAGTATGTTTCCACAGCTCCCAGTACCTGGGGAAGCTGTAGCCAGGGTTAAGACCCCCGCCCCTTCCAACAGACGCCAGCCAGGGTAGGGGGAATCTGCTAGAGCTGATAAAGGCCGAGGAGGGTCCCCAGGGCGGGCGCCCAGGGCCTGGTGCCCACAGCATGAGGGCTTCAGACTCCTTTTGAAGGGAGCAGGAGTGCTCCGTCAGTCACCTTCCAAGTGCCACTGGTTTCTGAAATGGTCTGAGCAGCGAAACCTTTATAGGAACACCCACGGGCCCCTCTCATGCCACGCAGCTGCAGTGTCTGCCCTGAGCAGGGCACAGCCGGGGCTCTGCGAGCAGTATCCACACCTGTCCTGCCTGAGGTCATTCCTTGCGTGCCTCCGGCTCCTCCAAGAACCTTCTGTTGCTGTGTTAGCTTGGCGGCGGGGGTGGGCGCCCACTCTCTGTGAACTGGGAAGGGAGTCCCGGGTGTGAGCAGAGGCTGAGAAAGCAGGTGGGTATGCCTGGTGGAAAGGGACCAGGTTCAGGCGCGGGCCTGCTGATGGCCCCACTTTGCTGGGAATAGCAAAGGTGTGCTCCTTCCCTGTGTCCAAGCAGGGGGAAGAAGGGGGAACATGGCCTCAGGACCTGCAGCCGCCGCCCCCGCCAGGGCAGCCCCAGGACGGCCCGGAGGAGCAATCTACTGCAGACGAGAGGCCCGCCACGGAGCCCCTCTTTAAGGTCCTGGACACCCCGCTGAGCGAGGGGGACGAGCCCGCCACGCTGCCGGCCCAGCGGGACCACGCACACAGCGTGCAGATGGAGGGCTATCTGGGCCGCAAGCATGACTTGGAGGGGCCCAACAAGAAGGCATCCAACAGGTGGGTGGGGTGGGCTGGCAGCTACTGTGGCCATGGGTGGGGGCAGAGGTGGCCGCCACCTGTGGTCTGATAGCTTGGGGGATTCATAAGGATGGACCTGAAACGAACTTCATGGAGAAAAGGTTTAGCTCGATTTCAGAGGGTCAAGTTCAAGAGCAGTGCCCCCAGTGGTTGGGCCTCTGATGAGCGAGGGAAGCAGCGGTGATGCGCAAAGCCAGCAGGGGGAGGTTGCAGGTTGCAGGTGAGCCAGGAGGCAGAAAAAGGCCACGCCCCACTAGGGCTGCAAAGCAGCCTCACCCTGAGACCACCTGAGGCCACACCCAGTAACTGAGGCCGCCCACCAGGCCAGCTCCTGCACACCACCCACTCAGGGCCCTTAACACAGGACTTGGGGGTCCAAGGCTGCGACGCTCGGGCCTGTGGGGGACACACCACAGCCAGATCCCATCACCGTTGGTTCTGGTCCCACGTGCAGACCCGGGGGTCTGAGTGACCCCGCCTCTCCCTGCACTGGCTTGCCTTTTCAGTATGGCCCTGTGCCTGGCACACAGTGGGCACTTGGCGAAATTTGCTATCCCAGGGCTGGGTGACAGGTGGGCAGACTTGGCAGATTGGTCCAGGACCAATCCCCAACTTTTACCAGTCTGAACCTCAGTCCTCTCATCTGTGAAATGGGAGATAACCTTCTGCGGGTCCCTCCTGGAGCTGTCATCCAGTGACTCCCGGACCTTGAAGAAGCGACACAACAGCTGCTCTCTTCCTGACCCGAGACAGCCGTGTCTTTGGGGTTGGCCCATCCAGGACTCCCTCTGCCTTGGACTGTTTGCCACCCATGAGAGACCCAGACTGAGTTCTAGGCCTCTGGCTGTGGCCCAGCCCAGCTCGGGCTGTTTCAGGCATTTCGGGGGTGAACCAGCAGATGGAAGCTCTGTCTCCCGCTCTGCCTTTCAAACAAAATGAAAACAAACAAAAGCAAGGTCCCATCCACTGACCCATTAAGCCACTCCCCAAGTGCCCTCAAGAGCCAAGGGCTGAGCCACACCGAAGACAGGGACCAGGAACCCAGTCTGGCAGGGGCCCAAGCACTTCAGCCACCATCTGCTGCCTCCCAGGGTGTGAATTAGCAGGAAGCCAAGGCAGGGCTCAAACCCAGGCTGTACAATATGGGAAGCAGACATCCCAAGCAGTGGTCTCAACTGCTAGAACACCCACTGCATTTGCTTTTGTAAAAGAAGAAACAAAACAATAAAATGTATCACTATCAGTACCCAAAAAGAAACAGTAGCACAACAGGAAGTAATTGTAGCGATGCCGTCTAGGGACCTTGCCTGATCTGCCTGTCTGTCTGTCAGGTCGTGGAACAACTTGTACTGTGTGCTCAGGAACTGTGAGCTGACCTTCTACAAAGATGCCAAGAACCTGGCCCTGGGGGTGCCCTACCACGGGGAGGAGCCCCTGGCCCTGAGACATGCCATCTGTGAGATCGCCGCCAACTACAAGAAGAAGAAGCACGTCTTTAAGCTGAGGTGAGGCTGCCCTGGCCATGGCCCCTGCCTGGGGACAGGTGCACCGGAAGGGAGCAGCTCCAGAACTGAGTGGGGACAGCTCTAATCACAGCAGCGGAGGGTGCAGTTTTTTACCTCTTTCGGAAGCTGCTGAGCTACTGAGAGAGGGCTGCACCTTGGGCTGGGGGACTGCGGGATCAGAGCTAGCCCTCTGCCCAGGCCCAGGCCCCCACAGCTGGCCTCATGACAACAAACCCTTTATCCTCCCAGGCTGAGTAATGGCAGCGAATGGCTCTTCCATGGCAAAGATGAGGTACGTGCCTGGCGTAGCCAACAGAGGGGCAGGTGGAGGAGACCCCAGCCCCCTGACCTCAGGGCACCCCAGTGTGGTGGGGCCCTGGAGGTCAGGTTCAGCCCTGCTCATCCCTTGGACAGGAGGAGATGCTGTCCTGGCTGCAGAGTGTGAGCACCGCCATCAATGAGTCCCAGAGCATCCGCGTGAAGGCACAGAGCCTGCCCCTGCCCTCCCTCGCCGGCCCCGATGCCAGCCTCAGCAAGAAAGACAAAGAGAAGAGATTCAGCTTCTTCCCCAAAAAGAAGTAGCAGCGGGTGGGCCCAGGCAGGTGCCGTGGCCATGGCCTTGACCTCCTCCCGCCCGCCGCCTGGCCAGGGCCCCACGCCGCTGCGCTGTAATAGCTGCCTCTGCCGGCCTGGCCATCCAATGCCCGCCTCCACGCCCTCTGCCTCCGGGGATGAGGGCTCCCAGCTCCTGTGGGGCCAGAAAACAGTTCCCTGAAGCGCCTGCCCTCTGCTCTCCGCCCTCCCCTGAGCTGAGGGTGCACCAGTCCCCCTACACCCCACAAATGCTGGAGATGGCAGCTGACGGGGTTCCCCAAACGCTACCCACTCCCAAAGCAAATCTTGCTTGGGGTCACTTCTGACCTGGTCACAGTCAGGGGAAGGGGAAGAGGAAGGGAGGTGGACACTGGAGTGGGGGAGCTGTCCCTCGAGCCTGAGAAGGCGCCCTCAGGTGGGGTCCCCAGAGCCCCAGCTCTGGGCATGGGGCTGTTGGGGCCACAGGGGCACATGGGATGCAGGGCCTCACGTGTGCCAGCCTCCTCCCCACTGGGCTTCACCACAGAGGCCGCCGTGTCCCTTCCTCTCTGCTCCTCCCACCAGGAAAAGAAACCCAAAGAGCGCCCCCTCCCCAACTGAAGGAGCCTCCTGCTGCCTGCAGTGCCCTTGGCCGCTAGCACAGGTGGAAGCGGGAGAACGCCGGGCCATTCCTCCCCAAAGCCGTGGTTAGAGCTACCAGCTGAGACCCAAGGAGTAACACATGGTCTGACCCAGCCCAGGGCTCTGCCTCTGCAGGCTGAGACCTTCCACCCAGCCCCAGCAGCAGCCAGACCAGCAATATCCCCCAGCAGGGCCGCAGGCAGACAGTGCAGGCCCCAGTACCTAGAGAAAAGCACCCCCAAGCCAACGCCCAGGTGCGTCCTGTCGATGCTATGGACTGGACAGGCAGCTGAGTTTATCACCCAGCACTTCAGGGTGGCAAATGTGGCCACACTGAGGTAGGACCACCCCCCATAGGATACAACTATCCTCGGACAGCTGGGACCAGAGCCAGGAAGGTGTGCCGCCCCTTGATCTGCTTCCCCGGGACGTACCTGGTCCTGGGTCTCGGGGAGTTCACATAGGTGCAGAGGTCCCGTCTGCGGCCACCTGTCCCCAGGCATGGGAAGGAAACAGCGACCTGTGTCCCGGGGGAGAGCCCCGCCCAAGCTAAGGTCAGACCTCCAGAGGAGGCGTCAGGGTTTCCACAAGGATCTTCCCCACTCCCCTCTGAAAGCAAATACAGCCACAGTCCAGCCTCTTAACTGGGGTCAGGTTGGGGGCAGCAGATGGTTGCCCCCAGGGAATCCATGAAGGTCCCCCCACAGCCTGCAGTCACTACTTCTGTCCGCTTCCACCCCACCCCGGGAAGGAGCCTGGGACACCTGGAGATGACATGGGCGAGGCTCAGTGGCAGCCACAGCTAAGACGCCTTCCTGGAGCCCACTGTTGATCAAACCAGGCACAGCTGAGTGAGCAATGCCACCTTGTAGCCCCAATGCT
The DNA here is from genome assembly GCF_033115175.1 of Lepus europaeus. Lineage (NCBI taxonomy): Eukaryota > Metazoa > Chordata > Mammalia > Lagomorpha > Leporidae > Lepus > Lepus europaeus. The sequence continues at coordinate 41,539,238 of NC_084848.1, read as the reverse complement.
GTGGGCAGGGGGAGCCAGCTGCCACCACCGGGAGCCACAGGAGGGGAAGGTAGCCCCACAGGGCCTGAGCTCCCCATCCTGTAGGCAGGGTCTTCACTTGGCCTCAATGCACAGGACCCCAAGGTGCTCTGCTTCTGTGGGAAACCTGGTGTGCAGCATTCAGCAACCTCTCCCTATGCCTGGGGAAACCGAGGCAGGAGGCATTGCAGTGACTGCACACACCTGGCGACAAGGCAGGCTCTGTGCATCACAGGGCACATCCTTGTCAGGGGTGCACAGCAGAATCCCCGCTGAAGGGCAGATCGGGGGCAGGCACCTGTTTTAACTGCTTCCCTGGGCGAGCTTGCCTGCCCGCCCTCTCCCCTCCACGTGTGCCAAAAGCACTTGAACCAAGGCATCCTCAGCGAGCAGCCCACAGATCCGAGGAGGCGAGGGCTCCAATGGGAGAGCTGGGGTTTCACACCCGAGGTCCCCAAGCCAGCTGCATGTGACCCACCATCTGTTGCCAGCTCCCCGTGCACCCAGCCCGCACCGCCAGGCCCCAGGACACTCAGCTAAGCGGACTGCTGCTGCAGGCATCCTGCTCGGGGTGGGGCGGGGCATCCCTGTGCTATGCCAGGGCTGAGCCCCTGTGCCCTGGTGAGGTTTTCTCTTCCTCCGTACGTTTTCTACTCGTAGTCCTTTGACAGTATTCTCAAACTAGGCTGACACAGCTCCAGTCCACACCAGCATAACAGGCGTCCTCCCCAGGGCAGCTCGTCCTGGGCACGACCAGGTGGTCCTCTTTCCCTCTTGTCCCTGGCCTCAACTGATGCTGAAGGAGGGTGAGGGGGTGGGAGGGTCTTCAGCTTCCCTCCCCACCCTACCTCCACTGGCACCTGTTAACAGGTGGCCTGAGGAAGACCCAGCTCCCCTCTCCACACCACTCCTCCTCCCTCTCGGAGGGCAACCAGGGTCCCCAAGGCTTCGGACAAGGGCAGAGATCCAGAGGAAGAGGCCAGTGGGCCACACGGCTGGGCCCCTTGGACGAGTCCGCTTGGGAGGATGCAAGGGAGGCAACGCTGAGCGCAGAGCACGCGATCTGGGGCTGGCCCTGGGGCCGGCCGGGCCTCGTCCTCCACCTGCTCAGATGTTAACTTCCACCAACCAGAGGAAACCCTTTACTAGTTTTTCTAATAAATCAATAATGCTCCATGTTTTTGCTCAGTCTCCTAAGTGATTAAATGTGTCTCTCCTTGCTCTGGGGCTCAGAGGGCCGGCACCGTGGGGACAGAGGGACAGCCAGACCACAGCTCCTCCCTGGGAGTCACAGGGTGATTGTGCCAGCACCCAGGCCCTGGGCCTCACCTGTGGCCCTGAGCAAACCTCGCTCCCTGGTGCACTCAGCCGATTTGAAGAGCTGCTGCAGAGCCAAATCCTTTCTGAGCAAAGGTGAGGCCAGGCCTTTCCCTACACTCAGGACAGAGACCCCGGCCCTCACTGGCCAGAGCACCACTGGGCTCTCCATGTCTGGGCTCCATCCTTGGCACGTGGAACCTCCCCACTGCTGGTTTTCAAAAAATACTATGGCCTGGGAAAGCAGTGGAAGATGGCTGATTGGCACAGCTCCAGCCGTTGAGGCCAACTGGAAAGTGAACCAGCAGATGGAAGACCCCCCCCCCTTCTCTCCCTGTGTAACTCTTTCAAATTAAAAAAAAAAAAAAAAAAACCCTCCCCAGGAGCCAGTGTTGCGGCACAGCAGGTAAAGCCACTACTTGCATGCCACTGGCACTCCACAAATGCCAGTTCCAGTCCTGGCTGCTCCGCTTCTGGTCCAGCTCCCTGCTGATGCACCTGGAAAAGCAGCAGCAGGTTGCCCAAGTGCTTGGGCCCCTGCCATCCACTTGGGAGACTCACATGGAGTTCCAGGCTCCAGGCTTTGGCCTGGCCCAGCCCCAGTCATGAACCAGCAGATCAAAGATTGCTCTCATTGCTTTCTCTCCTGCTCTCTCTGTAACTCTGCCATTCAAATACATAAATCTTTAAAAATAAAGCAATAAAAAAGACAAAAAAAAAACCTCCCCATATGATCCTTTTTGTTTTTTTTTTTTTATTTATTTGAAAGTCAGAGTTACAAGAGAGAGAAGAGGCAGAGGGGAGGGGGGGAGGGAGGGAGGGAGGGAGAGAGAGAGAGAGAGAGAGAGAGAGAGAGAGGTCTTCCATCCATTGGTTCACTCCCCAATTGGCCACAATGGCTGGAGTTGTGCCAATCCGAAGCCAGGAGCCAGGAGCTTCTTCCTGGTCTCTGGCATGGGTGCAGAGGCCCAAGGACTTGGACCATCTTCCACTGCTTTCCCAGGCCATAGCAGAGAGCTGGATCGGAAGTGGAGCAGCCGGGACTCGAACCAGTGCCCACATGGGATGCCAGCACTGCAGGTGGCAGCACAGCACCAGCCCCACAGACAATCCTAATGCACAGCCAGTGAGCACCCTGACTCGGCCCAGGGGTCCCGGTCACTCCTGGATGGCTTCGTAAGGATCACCTGCACAGGGGCTGAGCTGCGTGGTCCCACACCACAAAGAGTCTCTGGCGGGAGTTCGAGAAGCTCTCCCTCATCTGTGTCTTTTGAGCTATGGATGGAGATAAAAGGAAAGTGTGTCCCAGTCAGCTAATAGGCAAGCCAGGGCAAGAACATGGGTCACCTGTTGAGGGCACTTGTGGCTTCCTGGCCTCGAACCCGAGACACTCAGTGATGGTGCAAATAGCCACAGAAGAGGCAGGGCAACCGCAGGACAGGGGCTCCCCCTCTCCTCCCCCCTCCCCTCCTTCCTCCACCTCCATAGCCCAGGGGCCCCCGAGACCCCTGTCCATCAGCTCAGCCACGGGTGCAGGGGCCCAAGGACTTGGGCCATCTTCCACTGCTTTCCCAGGCCATAGCAGAGAGCTGGATCGGAAGTGGAGCAGCCGGGACTCGAACCAGTGCCCATATGGGGGCCCTGCAGCCCAGACCCCAGCCAGGACACAGCGGGGAAGGCAAGGCTGGGCTTCTGAGCAGACAAAGGCAGAAGAGCCATGCACAGACAGAGAGGCATTCCTGGGCCTGGGGAATCAGTCACTGTGGGAATGCAAGGAAAACAGAGGCTCCATGCCAGAAAAATGCACTCGCACCCCTCACCCAGTGTCGGGAGCCATCGCCAGGCTCCAAATTTAGAAGCCACGCCTCCGTGGACATGCCCTGGGGACTGGAGAGGGCGAGAGGAGTAAGAGGCACCAGACACCGGAAACTGCTGTGTATTAGCAAAATGTTCCCTTCGCCATCCCTGGCCTCTGTTTTTAAGTTCAACTTTGGCCCTTGGGGAAAACAGCCCAAGACTGGCATGCTGCAGACAGAACCCCAGGCTGCTGGAGACAGAAAGGTCCCTGGGAACAGCAGCAGCAGGGAGCGGGTCCCCTCCCACACACCCGGCTGCCCTCCTCACCATCCCCCGAGCCACCCCAGGCCCACCCCTGGCTGGGCCCCACGAAGGAGGCGACACGCAGGCTGGTTGGTCAGTGGTTATTGCACCGTTGGCAAATAAAGAAATGTGTGTACAGGAGCGACAACCCTCACAACACAGGCGCGGGCCACAGTGGTCTTCACAGGAGGGACCCCACGCTCGCTCGCGCACGCACGCACACCACAGGAGGGAAAGCAATAAATTATTGGCCTCATGGCTGCCTGGACCCCAAGAAGAGGCAGAATTCCAGAGTCTCCAGGGCTGGCTCTGCCCGGGGAAGACATTGAGCTTAAAATATTTGGCTTCTTACACCAAGGAGGGAGTATTTACAAGAGCAGAGCGGCTGCCGCGGGCTGACAGCCGGCACGCACGCACAGGTGAGCCCCACACACACTGGAACATCCTTCCAGGAGGGGCTGGGGGCTGGCGGGAGCCCAGGCCCAGGGGACGCCCGGCAGCTTCTTCCCCACCCCGACTGTGCCTCCTCCCGCCTTGGGGAGGGAGTGGGGGGCTCGGTCACAATCAACCCACGGAGTTCAAGGCCTGGAACTTCTCCCTCAGGTTCCTCACGCGGCCCCGCTGGCTCGGCCCCTCCTCCTCTAGTGCGTGCGAGTCTCTGGGGCCCTGACCCACCACGGCTGCCGGCGAGCCTGGGCCCTGCCCGCTGCCCTCCTCCTCCAGCCCCGCGGGAAGGGGCCCCTTCTCCATGACGATCACCCGCTGATGGTTCTCCAGGGTGACGTCCGCGGTGACGTGCAGGGCCTCACCTCCCGTGGGCCCGCCCGGCTCGGCGCTCAGGCTGCAGCAGCGGCCCGCCCTGGCCGGCAGCGGCGGCTGCAGCATGTTCTCGGGCACGGAGTGGCTCCGGTTGACCGGCGGGCCGCGGGGTCGGCCACCCTCAGCCTGCACCGCCTCGTCGTGGGACGCGTACTTGGAGCAGAGCTCTCGCACGTCGGGCCAGCTGAAGGTCTCGGTGTCGAAGGGGCTGAGGGGGCTCCGGGAGCTGGCTCGGACCCCAGGCGAGGCGGTCCTGGGGCTGGCAGCCGAAGGGTCCCCAGCAGGGGAGGCCTTGAGGTCTCTGTGCTCGGGGCTGGCCGGCTGCTCCGGGTTGAGGGCCAGCAATGGCTTCCTCTTAGCTGTGAGGAGAGAGCGAGTGGGCAGCTGATGCACCAGGCCGGAAGCAGGCAGGGAGGGGCTCTGTGGGTCCCCAGCCCATCCCAGCCTGGCTGGTGGCTGTGGCCTAACTCCGTGGACCCGTCTCTGCCCCCTTATCAAAGGGCCGTGGGTGTTCAGAGTCACAGGAGGAGGCCAGGCAGCTCTCACCCTGGCCAAGAGGAAGCCTAAGGCTACCTCCTGGAACCGGAAAGGCACAAGGGGAGCACAGAGTGGGCCTCGGAGCAATGCAAGGGCTGCCAAGCTCCAGCCCTCTCTTTTTAGAGGTCCCATCGCCCCCCCCACGACCACCACCACGAGCTCGCCCCCTGAGTTGTACCTGTAGTACCAGATGGTTCTCGGGCCGCCTGCTGCGGGCAGGGGCTGGTGGGGCTCCTGCCGCCATCCTTGTCGGGGGCCGCCCTTTCCCACTGCAGAGGCGGCCGGGCCAGGGCCGCCCGGTTCTTGATCCGGAGGCTGTACTGGCGGGCCAGCTGGTAGACCTTGTTCTTGACGCGCTGGCTCACGCGGCCGTCCATCACGTGGGACAGCTGCACGATGCGGGGGTGCAGCGGGGCGACCAGCTCGCCCTGCACGCCGCCGCTCAGCCCCTGCAGGAGCTCCCTCAGCTCCCGGGCCAGGTGCTCGGTGGGGGAGGCGCTCTCGGGCGAGGCCGCGGCCGACTCCTCCGTGATGGCCCCCAGCTCGTGCTCCTCCAGGATGAAGAGCGGCTCGTGCGGGTCTAAGCCATTGGCCTGGCCCGGGCTGCCCCGGGGGCTGCGCTCGGAAGCCTCCATCGTCTCCCACATCTTCACCATCTCCGACGACGGGCGGAACTCCGCCTCCGAAACGGGAGCCGCGTCGTCGTCGCCGGCCTGGCTCGGTCCCGGGAGGGCGAACAGGGCCCACGAGGCCGGCCGGGAGCCCGCCGCTCTCCTGCACCCCGCGGGGGCCGCGGGCTCCGCGTCCGGCCGGGGCAGGCTGTTGATCCTGGACACCGAGTTCCGCACCAGGCCTTTGGGGATGTAGGACAGGCTCTCGCGGCGCCGGACGCTGAAGCCGGCGTCGTGGTGCTCGGCGCTCTCGTAGTAGCTCTTGATCTTGTCCAGCAACAGCCGGTCCCGCGTGGACAGCAGCGAGTCCTTCCTCCGGCATGAAGGCCGGCCCGGCTCCGCGGGGCAGCCCCCAGCGCCGGGCAGCTCCGGCCCCTCGACCGAAGTGCCGCCCTCCGTGGCCACGCCCCCGCCGACGTCCACTTCCGCTTCCGGCGGGGGCTGGGCGGCCAGGGAGTTGGTGGGGCTGGCCCGGCGGGCAGAGTCCTTGTCACTGCCCTCCAGGCTGAGCACGCTGCTGCTCCTGCTGACCAGCCGCGGCGTCCCCAAGCCACTGGACCGGCCATCGTCCAGCGCCAGGCTGCTCCGCCGGGAGAAGCTGCTGACGAAGCGCTCGGCGATGACGCTGGCCTGGTCCAGCACGGAGGAAGGCAGGAGGCTCTCGGGCTCCTGCGCGGCCCCCAAGTCCTCCTCCTCCTCACTGCTCAGGGCCTTCAGGTCCTCGGGGCTCTCGGCCACCACGAAGTCCAGCATGTCCCCAGGGGGATCCGTCCCCAGCGGCCCCTGCCTGGGCGTCCAGCTGCATCCCTAGGGGTTCTGGAGACTCTCTGTCCGACGGCATCTCCTCCGGGCCGGGCCCTTCCACGGCTTCGAACACCTCCTCCGGCTCCGCCCCAGGCTCGGGGTCCGGCTCCACCTGGAACACAGCACGGAGCGCTCGTGGCCGAGCGCGGGACCCACACGCCCCACATCTGAGCGCCTGGGGTTGCATCCGATCTAGCTTCCTGCTAACGCATACGCTGGGAGGCAGCAGACCAGGGCCTAAGTTCTTGGGCTCCTACCACCCACGTGGGAGACCCAGATGCAGTTCCTGACTTCTGGCTTTGGCCTGGCTCAGCCTTGGCTGTCGTGGTCACTCGCAAATTTATTTATTTTTTTAAACGATTTATTTATTTGAAAGGCAGAGAGAGAGAGCTCTTCCATCCACTGGTTCACTCCCGATTGGCTGCACCCACCAGGGCTGGGCCAGGCTGAAGCCAGAAACTAGGAGTCTCTTCCAGGTCTCCCGCATGGGTGCAGGGGCCCAAGGACTTGGGCCATCTTCCACTGCTATCCCAGGAGCATCAGCAGGGAGCTGGATCAAAAGTGGAGCAGCCAGGACTCGAACTGGCACCTGTATGGGTTGCTGGCACTGCAGGCTGAGGCTTTAACCTGCTGCGCCACAGTGTGGGACCCTCAAATTTATTGATTAAATGTAACAAAACAGAACACCTCCTTCATGAGACCCATGAGATGAGCATGGCTGGCTCAGAGCCCAGTGAGAGGAGCCTACAACTTGGGCTCAAATGCAACCAAGATGCACAACTCAGCAGAGGGCCGGTCATTACAGAGGCGGGCAAGTAATGGGGTGCTTCAGCCGCCCTGCAGCTGAAACCCGAGGACAAAGCTAGGAACGCCGATGGGGTGGGCTGCCAACACGACTCTGCAGCACAGGGCGAGAGGGAAGAGGGGGGACTCCGCCAACACCGCTCGGGCACAGCCCCAGGCACCCTGTAAGGCCGTGGCTCCAGGAAGCGGTGCCCGAGGGCCAGGCAGCTCCCCAGAGACTGTGCACGGAGGGCTGTACTGCTCTCACGCTGCCTGAGGAGCTGTGTAGCTTAGGCTCCACACAGTGACACAACCCCAGGCTGGGATTTTGTTAGCACCTCTGGGCCCAGCAGATGGGCGGGGGCGGAAGTGAGTGCGAGAACTCCCTGGGATCCCCTTGGAGGGGCCGTGAACCCTGGAGCTGGCCGCACAGGCAGCTGGCCGAGCGCTCCGCGGGGAGGACGTCAGCAGGTGCTCGGCATTCCGAGACGTCACACCTGACTCCATCTGTTCTCTCCAGCACCTGTGAGGCAGGGCCCAGGGTCCAGACCCGCACTGTCCCACACCGTGGCCACCAGCCACGCCTGGCTCTCTAAGCACCCGAAATGTGCCTGTCTCCTCACCAAACCACGCACCCCTGGGCCAGACAGGCTTCCCGAAGGAGTGAGAATCCTGGGGTAGACAATCCCCGTCCTCCTGAAGGGACAGTCCTGCCTGCAGACCTGGAGATCTGAGCTCTGTCCTCACCCCACTGGCCGCTCACCTCCGGCAGGGAAGAGACAGACTCGCCACTCGTGCGTTTCTCGGCACTCACTGGAGACCAGTTGCTGGGCCTTCTGCAGCTCTTATGGCCTTCGGATTCCCTGCGTCCCTTCCCCTGAAGCAAAGAGAGGCCAGGCGTCAACTGCAGGACAATCAAGGACAGTCCCTTGTGCATTCCAATGTGGACTGCGCCTCCTGCACCCCGAGGGAGCCCGCCTTGGACCCGAGCCACTCCAGGAAGCCTTGCCAGGCATGTAGCATCACAAAAGCCCAGCCCAGCGTCCCCCCAACCCCCCCTCAAGGCCAAGTGGACCTGACCTTGCCAAGCCTTCAACCCACGGGTCACGCTCACTGGGTGGTTACTCTACTGGTTAGAGCCCAGACTGGGGCTGGCGCATGCCAGAGGCCCACCAGGGCGTGACAGTGAGCCAGGGGGTTAAGAAGCGTGAAGGAACCAGGGCGGGGCAGCGAGGACAAGGGCTGGGCATGCACGTGCCAGGGAACATGCAAGGGGGAGGGGAGATCAAAGAGACACCTCACCATAGCACCCCGGGAGAAAAGTAAAGCGTTGGCCCGATAGTGCCAGCAGTGGAGGGCGGCCAACAGGGAGCTGGCAAAGTCAGCTACCTGCTCCGCCACTGCCAGACTCTCTTCCTCCTCCTCCTCCTCCTCCTCTTCCTCCGAGACTGGGGGCTGCGGCCTGGCCCCCTTCTCGCTGCCTTCATGCCCTGCTAGGTCCTCCAGAGAGACCGGAAAGGCCTGTTCTTCCTCCTCCTCCTCCTCCTCCTCCACCACCTCCTCCTCCTCCTCCTCCTCTTCCTCCTGCTCCTCCTCGGCGGCCCTCTCAGCCTCCGTCTCCAGGCCCCCGGAGCAGGGAGGCTGTCTGAAGTCCAGCAGGGCGCCCGCGCTGCCCGCGTGCTGTTCAGAGCACAAGAGCCCTCGTGACCGGCCTTGTGGGCAACCTCCCTCCTCCTCCCCCTCCCGCAGGTCGCTGGGGGCAGGGAGGCCCCATACAGAAAACCACATCCAGACACCCAGCCCTGGGTCCCCACTGGGGGGCCGCAATGTGGTTAGGCACTCAGGACCCCCAAGAGACCTCGTGTCCCAGAGAAAGAAGAAACCAAGAAGATATCTGGGCCAGCAGCAGGTGCCAGTCCGGGAAGAGGGAATTGGAGGGTCCCTGGGGGTGGGGCAGAGTCTCACTCATCTCTGGGACCCTCATGCCTCACAGCCTGGTACACAGGCGATGCTGTCAGATATTTAATGAAAGAGAGCTGAAGGGGCTGGGGAGGACTTGGGCAGTATCCCCTCCCCACCAGTCGACCACCCCCTCCCTGGCCCCTGAGGCCCCAGACCTTACCTTCATTCCAGCTGCTTTGGCTGCCCATAGCACAGTGGGGTCCCGGCAGGAGGGGGAGGGGAAGGGGAGAGAAAGAGCTCAATAAGTAGGAGAAAGGGCCCCCTTTGCAGGGAGACCAGAGACCCAGAGGCTCCCACCCCAGACCCCTCACCCAGTCCGCCCGCCAACGGAACAGGAGCCCGGGCTGTACAGCAGTTGCTACCCAGGGAAAGCACGTGAGCCCTGCCCCCTCCCTGGACAACAAGGGGTGACCCAAGGGAGGAACAGAGGCAGCGACCCCTCTAGACCCCCCTAAGCAGCTCTCAACAGCCCCCCACCCAGGTGGTCCCCTGTGCCGCCACTCACACACTCACCTTTCTCGTTCAGTTGCCTTAGCAGGTGTCTGGTGGGCTCTGAGGAGGAGAAGCAAATGGTGGCGTCAGTGCAGCCTGAGAAGTGGCCGTGCACTGACCAGGGTCCCAAGCTCCCAGCACTACCAGCCCTTCACCAGCTCAAAGTCCACTCAGGCTCAGCCAGGGCTGCCCAAAACCCCAGGGAGGCTCCCGCCAGTGTCCGCCAGCCCCCAGAGCAGCAGTGCCCTGGTTCTTACATTAGCAGCTCCCACCAGGAGGCCCAGGCTACAGGACTGGGCCCCATGCTGCCCCGTCTTGGGGCCCACGGCTACAGCAAGAAGCACACTAGCGCATTCTCTACACCCACTGCCAAGCTGCCCCACGGCACCCGGCTGGAGAGCAGAGGGCGCACCCGACTTCCTACGGCCCTGAAGGCCTGGCATCCTGGAGCTTCGCTGCCCACTGGGGAGAGCTGCCTGGACGTGCACGGGGTGACCAGGCTCTGGGGACAGACACAGAACACACCTATCAGACTAGACTGAGGGTGACCTGTTTGCACCCCAGCCTTGCTGGGGCCAGAGCTCAGAAAGGACGATGGGGCAGAGGACAGGATTTCAGGGACCCCTCTACTGAGCCCTCAGCCCACCCGGCTTGAAGTGGTAGGCCTCGGTTTTCTACACTCGGCACCGGAAGGAAAGCTGGCCAAGTGGGGCGGGCGAGCATACACAGGTGCCTCCAAGACTGCATGGGAAACGGAATGGAAAGGTGAGTTTATTGCCGTGCGAGACAATTCTGAACTCCACGCATCCTCACAAATATGCTGGCAGCTTCCTGCTGATACAGAGCCCGGGAGGCAGTGGTGGGGCTCAAGTGAGTGGGTTCCTGCCCCCCCCATGGGAGGCTGGATTCAGTGCCTGGCTCCTGGCTTCAGCCCCCGCCCAGGTCTGGCTGTTGTAGGCATCTGGGAAGTAAACTAGCAGATGTTTGCACTCACTCTCTCACTCCTCCTCTGCTTCTCACATAATTTTTTTAAATAAAAAGGTCATGGAAAATGCACATTATGAAAAAACTGTGTAAGATTCCAATTTTTTTTGCACCATTATAAACTTATCTCTTAATACCATTTTCCAAGAACTTTCTGAAGTCTCTTTGTAAGGAAGAACTTTACTTTGTAAGGAAGAAACACACACATGTGCACAAGTGTACACACACACACACAACATACACATATTCTATCTGCATCAAAACACCTAATTGTTTTTAAGGTATGAAGCAGAAAACGTCTTATTCTTTCAATGTAGGAAGTTTGAGTGGCGGCTGCACCACTTCCAACCTGGCTCCCTGCTCATGCACCTGGAAAAGCAGAGGAAGATGGCCCGAGTGCTCAGGCCCTGCCCCCATGTGAAGGCTCAGAATTCTGGGCTCCTGGCCCAGCCTTGGCCATCATGGCCAATTGGGGGAATGAAGCAGCAAGCAGAAGGTATGTCTCTCTCTTTCTCTGCCTTTGAAATACAAAAAAAAAAAAAAAAAAAAAAAGACTATGTAGGGGTCAGTGCTGTGCTGTGCCGGGTCAGGCTGCCATCTGCAGTGCCGGAATCCCCTATGGGCGCCACAGGACGAAGCTCCTGGCTGAGGCCTGGCCCAGCCCTGACCATTGCAGCTGTTTGAGGGGTGGACTAGCAGATGGAAGACCTCGCTCTCTGTCTCTCTCTCTCTCTCTGTAACTCTGCCATTCAAATAAATAAGTCAGTCTTTAAAAAGATCTTTAATAAGTAGCCAACTATAGAAGACATAATATAGGGGCCGGCTCTGTGGTACAGCAGGTTAAGCCACTGTCTGCAGCACTGGCATCCCACATGGGTGCCAGTTCGAGTCCCAGCTGCTCCATTTCTGGTCCAGTTCCCCTGCTGATTCGGCTGGGAAAGCAGTGGAAAATGGCCCAAGTGCTTGGGAAACTGCATCCACGTGGGAGACCTGGAAGAAGCTCCTGGCTCCTAGGTTTGGCCTGGCCCAGTCTGGGCTGTTACAGCCATTTAGTGAGTGAACCAGCAGATGGGAGATTTTCTCTCCCTCTCTATAATTCTAACTTATAGTAATCATATATATATATATATATATATATATATATTATATGTTATATATATATATATATATTATATGTTATATATATATGTTATATATATATATATGATCTGACTTATTCATCTAGTGCGAGGGTAGGGAAATCTTCGTTCCACCCAGGGCCATTTGGATATTTATAACATCATCTGCGGGCCATACAAGATTATCACCTTGAAAAGCAGCCTGCAATAGATCTATTGAATTTCGAGTCCTGCCTATGGGTGCCTTGGCAGGGCCAGACCACATGACTTCCCGGACCTTATACGGCCTGCAGGCCAGACATTCCCCACCCATGAGCCTGTCTGCCCATCTCAGCTGTCTGGAAGGAGGAAGCAGATAAGACACAGATACGGCTGGAGCAGGTGGCCAGCCCAGGCCGTGAGCTTTCACATGTGGCCCTGGTCCTTCCTCTCAGCGACTCCCTGGTCTCCTAATAAATTTAAAAGTCAGAGCAATCTCCCATCCACCAACTCACTCCCCAAATGCCCACCAACAGCCAGGGCTGAGCCAGGCCAAAACCAGCCTGGAACTCAATCCGAGTCTCCCACGCAGGTGGCGGGGACCCAAGCACTCGAGCCAACACTGCGGCCTCCCCAGGGCGAGCTGACGGGAAACCAGAATTGGCAGCAGAACTGGAACGCAAACTCAGGCACCTCACCATGGCACAGGGGCACCCACACATGTTCACCACTGTGCCACATAAATGACTGATTTCCAACAGGCCGAAAGGGGAGGAAGGGCTGCTACAGACACACACCAGGGCCCATGAGAAAGGACGCCGTTCGGCGCCATGGAAGAGCTGTGAGGACAGATCAACACCTCCACCACCAGCTGCCCTGATGGCCACCCCGGGTTCCCTGGACACCTGGCAGCTCCCACACCATCAGTGATGGCCAACTGGGGAGAGAACCATCGCATGGAAGACCTCTCTCTCTGCCTCTTTTTCTCTCTCTGTGTAACTCTTTCAAATAAATAAATAAATCTTAAAAAAAAAAAAAGTTTATTTTGGTGCAAAAGATTTTTTTAAATCCACAGGTTCAGTTTCCATTTAACTTCTTAAAAGAACTCTTGTTAAGCTATGGCAAGTTAAGAGAGAAAGCCTGGGAGACAGGAAGATGATTACAGGGCCAGAGAGGAGAAGGAAAGAAAGGCAGCCGGAGACCAGCCAAGCAGCATCTCCATGTGGGGACTTTTAACCATAAAACGTTACCCACAGCGAGCTTGCCTAGGGCTTAAGACCCATCCAGAGCAAAGTCGAACAAGACAAAACACAATAGACACCACCCGGCTCTGCCTCCTAGGAGGCCATCACCCGTGTCCACGCATGCAGGTGTTCAAGCAACCCTTGGATTGGGCCAATCAAAACCCAGTGCGCCTGGGGGTCCAAGCCAAGACACTGCCTCCTCACTCCAAATCCTCCTCGGAGCCTCTCACCCCTGCTGCGCCCAGCCCGTGCGCACAGCCGGCAGGCACTCGCCTTGACCGAGACCTGCCCCTGGGCCTCTGACAGGCTGGCAGAGTGCACACACACACACACACACGTCACTGCCAGAGAGCCAGGTGACTCATTCCGCGAATCTGAGAACACAGTGGCAAGTCCAGTGACGGAAGAAAACCCAGGAGAGGAAAATGCGACATTACCCCCCCGCTCCAGACTCAGAGTAAACATTTCCCGTCTGGACTTGGTGCTGCTTGAAGACCAGGGTTGGGGCCAGCACTGTGGCATAGCAGGTAAAGCCTCCACCTGCAGTGCCGGCATCCCATATGGACACCAGTTCGTATCCTAGCTGCTCCACTTCCGATCCAGCTCTCTGCTGTGGCCTAGGAAAGCAGTAGAAGATGGACCAAGTCCTTGGGCCCTTGCACTGGCATGGGAGACCTGGAAGAAGCTCCTGGCTCCTGGCTTCAGATCGGCCCAGCTCTGACCATGGCGGCCAACTGGGGAGTGAACCAGCAGATGGAAGATCTCTCTCTCTCTCTCTCTCTCTCTCTCTCTCTCTGCCTCTCCTTCTCTACCTGTGTGACTTTGACTTTCAAAAAAACAAAACAAAACAAAAAGACCAGGGTCTGCTCCAGCTGTGTCATTCCAGAACCTTCCACTGAGTGGCAAAGGGGAGACAGGGGGATGGAAGGGAGCTGAGCCTGGGGGAGCCAGTGTTTTGGGGGTCCTAAGAGGAACTGCACAACGTGGTACCAAGAAGGACTCAGGGCTCCTTTCCCAGCGTTTCTGGAGATCTGGGGGCAACAGCCCCCCCCAACGTCGCCACAGGCCCAGTGAAGGGTCTTAGAAAGCAGCTTCTCCCCACACAGCCCCCCCCTTACCAGACTGCCGGCGCCCCTGGCGCACGTGCTGGGTGCACACCTCATCCTGGGAGGACCAAGCCTTCTTCAGCCGCTCCGGGCTGTAGCGGTACCGACTGGGATCTGTACAAAGGAGAGGGGACCAGGCATCTGGCTGGGATCTCGACCCTGGCCAGGATCTCACACACGCATACACACACCCCACCCCCGCCCTGGCCCAGCCACAGGAGCCAGAATCCCCCGGAGCTCCCGCCACTTCCATGGTCTTCCACCTGCTAGCGTTAGGACCAAGATTCTCAGCGGGACCCAGGCCCTGACCACGCAGGCAGCTGACCACCGGCTGTCAGACAGAGCTCCCCTCGGCACAGCCTGACCTAGCGATGGGCACCCTGGGGGATAAATAGGCAGAGAAGGATGCACTCACAGTAGGAGTCCATTTCCAAGATGGCTTCCTTGGCCTGGAAGGGAAGGAAAGCCAGCTAGTTACCACCTCCCGGGTGCCGTGCCTCCCTCGCCCACGGGGCTGGATCGCGTCGAATCTGACCTACCGGCATCATCCAGTAAGAGAGCAGGAGCAGGAGGCCGGGGGGCAGCACCCTGGGGACTCACCTTCTGGGGAATGGTGGCATGGTGGTTCTCCAGAATGAGCCTCTTGATGTGATGGGTCCAGTTCCGCTTCTCCTCCACCGTCTTGGCCTGGGAGACCAAAGGGAAAGGAGCCCAGGGCTGTTACTACAGGCCCAGAGCTCCTGCTCAGTGGCCGTGGGGAAGAGGGGCTGTGCCGGGACCCCACCCTGGGTGAAGTGCCTGCAGCGACCCCTACTGGACACACGCCGACACTGCAGCCTGGGAGAGCCAGGTGAGCGGAGGTCCCAAAGCCGCAGGCCTCAAGTCTCACCTGGATGCTGTACTGTTGCTTGCTGTGCTTGTAGTGGGTGACGGTGAAGCACAGGGAGTCTCTGGTGCTTTCGATCAGCATCAGTGAGGAGCACTGGGGACAGAGGGAAAAAGCCGTCAAACTCGGAGCGGGGTGGGGGGTGGAGTGGGGCGGGGCAGGGGCGTGTCCCCAGCTGGGGTCCCCAGGGGAGCAGCAGGGTCATGTCAGAGGGGTGGCGCCTGAACCCAAGGAAGCAGACAGGAGGAGCCCCGGAAGGAGAGGGGTGGGCTGCCCGGTTACCGGGATGTGTCCCTTGTAGACAAAATGGTCGCCCCGCTTCTTGGTGATGAGTAGCGTCTTGTCGAAGAGGAAGAAGGTCCTCTCGTTGCGCACGCGGTGCACACGGAAGGTGCCCTCCAGGACCAGCTCCCCGTACGTGGTCAGGTCCGGCCCTTTCCAGTTGATGAGCAGCGACTGAATCTCCTGCAGCCGAGGCCGGTGCCGGGGTCAGCCCACCACGGGCCTCCGTGGCTCATCCAGGCGGCACGGCCAGGGTTGCCCCCACCCCCCGCCGCCCCGAGTCCCACCGCGGGCCCCCAGGACCTGGAGCCGGACGGCGTGCTCGTGTCTCCTCTTCATGTCGTTGATGTACCAGGCCACGCAGGTCATGGTGTCGATGGCATCCTCCACCACCTCGAAGCCATCCTCTTCCTCATCAAAGTGCTTGGCGATTTCCTGCGCGGGAGGCGGAGGTTCAGGCCCCCGCTGCCCCGCCCACAGGCCTCGGCCCCGCCCCCTGGGTACGGGAGGGGCTGGGGCTACCTGGAGCAGCAGGTGGTACTTGAGGATGCGCTGCACGGGCTTCAGCAGGTAGGAGCCCAAGGGCAGCGAGTGTTGTAGCAACTCCTGCCGGTCCCGGAAGAACTTGGCCTGCTGCTTGTCTCGCATGCATTCCGTCAGCGCGGCCACCGAGCTGGGAGTGGGCAGGGAGGCCGTGGTCAGCGCCTGGGGAAGGCTGGGGTGGGGGTGGGGGGAAACCCTCTGCACTCACCCAGCAGCTCTGCCTCCCCTGTGCACCCCACCACTCACTTGGGGTAGTTGTTGCAATACTGAGTGTAGATATCAAACTCTTGGCTCTAGGGAGAGACCAAAAACAGTGGTTTCATGGAGATTCCCATGGGAGGAAAGCCTGGGGGGGTACCCGAGACAGACCCCCCCCAGCCCTCCCCACCCAGGGTTCCACTCTGCACCCCTACCGCCTCCTGCCTGTAGACCCATGTTCAGACCCGTTCGTCCAGGATGTCCCACCCACCCAGCAGACCCCCCCACCCCATGCCTTTCCCCTGGAGAGAGGGGTCTCCAGGACGCCCCGCCCACCCAGCAGACCCCCCCACCCCACGCCTTTCCATTGAGAGAGGGGTCTCCAGGATGTCCCGCCCACCCAGCAGACCCCCCACCCCACGCCTTTCCATCGAGAGAGGGGTCTCCAGGACCAAGTCCTCTTACGCAGGATGCTCCTGTCTCTCTGAACTCCCAGTGATGCAGGACAAGGGGCAGGGACCCAGCCCGCCTTACCCTCTCCACAAAGCAGCTGGCGACGGCCACGGGGTCACTATTGCAGCTGTCCAGGTCTCTGAGGAGCTGGCTGGGGGGAGGGAGGAGGGTGGCCATCAGACCTCACACCTCGGCAGCCTCCGGGCGCAGCCACAAGTCCCCACCCCACCTCCGCACGTGGGACACCACCACCCCAGCTACTGTCATGCCAACGGCGGGACTTCGCACCCTCTGAAGGGGCTCTGCCTGCAGCGGCAGCCACAGAGAGTTCCGGGCACAGCACAGACACAGGCGAGGGGGACGCGTGCTTGGCAAGTGGGAGAGGGAGAGGGGACCCCAGTACCCACCTCGGGAGGGGACACGGCTCCTCTGCGGGCAGGAGTCAAACACACAAAAGCCGAGGTTAAAGGGGGAAGAGAAGGGGGGACTAGCAAAGGATCAAGGCCTCCAGGAGGAAAGGGCGAGGGGCACAGGAAGAAACAGGGTGGGTCCTGGCACCCTTGTCCTCAGAAGGGTGCACTGCAGGAAACCCTGGAAACAGCAAACCCCACCTCCTCCATCAGCGTCCCTCTGCCTCCTCCATCTGTGTTTTCCCTGCCTCCTCCATCAGTATACCTCCTCTCTTCCCAGCCCAGCCATCGGCCCGAGGCTCGCCTGCACCCTGTCCTCTCACACTTGTCCAGCTGCAGAGGTCTCTCTGCTCATCCTAGGGGGGTGGTGGATGGCCCCTTCCACCCATCACTGTCCCCCTCCATCTCTGCTCTCCTAACCAGTGCCTTTTCCCTGGAGAGGCTCTGGTTCCCCAGGGGCAGACTCTGGCCCTCAAGGAGCCCCCGTCTCAGCGAAGTATCCCCTCAGTGGGCCTGGAACAGCCTCCCCCATTGGTCTTGCCTGGCCTGTGCATCCCACACATAGCTCAGAACAGTTCCGAGGAGCCCCGGCCTCTCTGGGGGTCAGTAGGAAGGAGAAGAAAACAAGAGATGAACAGTGGGGATGACGAGGAGAAGGGAGAGAACATTGTGCCCCCAGGCAGCTGGCCCCAGCAAACACACACTCTCCCCACTGTCTCCCACCCCTCCCATCCTCGGGGGTGAGACCCCATGTCCAGGGCTGCCTGAGGGCAGGCCTCCCCAGCAGGACATACCTGTTCAGTGCATAGATGCTTTCTATGTTCCCAAAGAGAGCGCTGACTTGCTCTGGCTTCAGCAGCCCGGGCGTGTCAATGATCTCCAAGAGGTAGTCCTGTGTGCAGCCAGGCCGTCAGTGTGGCTTGCCTGTCCCGCCCCCCACCCTCCACCCCCCGACACAGCTCCTGTCTCTACCACACTTTACAGCAGTCTCCACTGGCAGCGCCCGCTGGGCTGGGCTGGGCTGGGCGGTGTCCACCCCAAAAACACATGTCCACTTAAAACCACAGAAGGGAAATTTACTGGGAAATTGCACCTTTGCTGACGTCATTAGTTACAGATCTCAGGATGACATCATTAGGGTAAAGAGTGGGCCCTGGGGCTGGCGCTGTGGCGCAGAGGGTTAAAGCCCTGGCCTGAAGAGTCGGTATCCCATATGGGCGCCGGTTCTAGTCCTGGCTGCTCCACTTCCGATCCAGCTCTCTGCTGTGGCCTGGGAAAGCACTGAAGGATGGCCCAAGTCCTTGGGCCCCTGCACCCACGTGGGAAACCCAGAGGAGGCTCCTGGCTCCTGGCTTTGGATCAGCACAGCTCCGGCTGTTGCATCCATCTGGGGAGTGAACCAGTGGATGGAAGGCCTCTCCCTCTCTGTCTCTACCTCTCTCTGTAAGTCTGTCTTTCAAATAAATAAAATAAATCTTTAAAAAAAAAAAAAAAAAAAGAGTGGGCCCTAAATCTAATGAGGGCCGCCCTCACTGAGAAACAAGGGTAGGGAAAAGGTTGCAAGGATGCCTCTACAAGCCAACAAGGCTACGAGCAACCACAGGAAACACCCTCCCCGGGGCAGGGAGAGGAGGAGGTTCCAGGACAAACCAGCAGGGCTAGCACTGTGATTTGGGGCTTCCGGCCTCCTGACGTAAGAAGACATCTCTGCTGGTCTAAGCTGGCCAGCTTTGTGGAAATTTGTTATGGGCAGCTCTAGCAAGCTAATTCCCCTCCCTCCCCAGCAGGGACCTGCTGTGGGCCCTGCATGGGGTGAGCATTAGGCAGGTGCGTCTTCATCTTGAAGGGGGCACTGAGACTCAGAGAGGCAAGCTTGTGCCTGAGACGTCACAGAAAGGAGACAGCAGAGCAGGTGGGCACCTGCACGCAGGTGGCTGGGTTCTGTCACCTCCCTGCCATGGTTCGGGTTGTACCTGTGCTGGGAGGTCGGTCCTCGGTGTGGCCAAGTGGGGAGATAAAACAGCAAGCCTGACCCCCAGAATCTCTCCCAGGGGATCCCTCCTGCATCCCCTCTGACCACAAGGTCATCGGCCCAGAGTCCCTCATCAGAGGCTGCACTGTCAGCCTCCCAACCTATCAGCTAAACCAACCCCACTGCTTTCAAAGCACCCAGCCTCAGGCGCTCTGCTGAGCAATGGGACACTGATTTCATCCCCGTGGAGCAGGGTCTGGTGTTGTCTTCCCAGCCCGGCTGGGGTCCCCTGTCATCAGTGCTTTTGCCCTGAACATCTGCAAGAAGTTCTACAAGGACCCTTTAAAAAAAAAAAAAAAAAGTACATGGAAAATGGAATTAAAAGAGACGGTGCCAGAAAATCTTGAAATCTATGCAGTGTTTTCCTAGCATGCATCTTCCATGCATGTTATGAAGACCCCCTGGCATGCACGAATTCCAAAGGGTTTTGCCCCCAAAATCAACTTATGTGCTAAGTTCATTTCCATGTACTTTTTGAGGGGTCTCATACCAGCCCAAGCTGGTCCAGCAAGGCCTGGGAACCACTCCACTGGAGGCAGGGAGAACTTTCCCTCCCTCCCTCCCGGAAAGACAGAAGGCGGGGCCACCACAGGCCACGCCCCCAGCCCGCACTCACCTCCACGATGCTGCGCAGGTCCTGCACGTACATGCGCTCGGTTTCCACAATCTCCCGCACCACGCGGCCCAGGTAGCTGAGCTTGTGGTGGGCAGGCCCTGTTGCGGCGCGGCCGCTGAACGGGGAGAGGGGCCCCTTCACGCCCAGCCAGCTGTTGGAGTTGTTGCTGTTGGGGACGTGCCGGCCGCGCGGGGAGCCCGCCCCGTTCTCAGCGGGGGCCTCGGGGGCGCTGGGCTCCTCCATGGCACCGTGGCTGTCACGGGACGAGCCGGACGAGGAGGTGGTGGAGGTCAGGCTCACCGGCCGCTCCTGGCTGCCGTGGTGGCGGAGGGAGGCAGAGACGGGCATCCTGGCATCGCTGCCTGGCGGGGGCGCCCCGGGGAGGTTCTGGAGCAAAACAGACAGAGGATCCCCATAGAAACAGCAAAGTGGCTGCCCGGAGACGGGGAAGCGATTAGGTAATGGGTTCCGAGTTCAGCTTTACAAGCTGCACAACACTGAATGCGCTGAATTATGTCACCGCACCCTGCACCGAAAAGTGAGGCGAGGCTGCGAATTTCGCTGTGGTTAAAAACCAAGTGCAAAACCGAATGCCAGGGGTGCCCCCAGCAACTGCCTGCAACAGCCTTGCACCCTTGTTGGGCTGGAGCAGAGGTCGCCCACGGCAGGGACAGTAAAGGACTCGGAACTCAGGGTCCCAGGAAACCAGACAGGGCACGGCCGCCCCCGCCCTCCACAGCGCAGCCAGTGGCGCAGGCCGCCCCCAGGGAACTCACAGCTCAGCCCTGCCGTCTGGGTGCTCAGGAGATGGATACGGCCTGCCCAGCGCTGGGGCTCCAAGGAGGAAGCACCCTGCTGCCCACATGGCTCTGGGCACAGTGTCTGGCACAGGGCAAACACTCCATTATGGAAGCTGGGAAGAAAAAGCCCCGAGCAGCTGTCGGGGCCTTGCTGGGGATACCTGGGGGACAGGCAGAGAGCTGGCCCTTCCAGCAATGAGACAACACATGTACCAGTCTCCCCAGGACTGCAAAACCCCAGGGGCCCTAGCGACTTCACCGTGAACTTGAAGGCTGTGGATACTGATGGGGAAAGGAGATGGTAGCAAGCCAGCATTACCTCCTGCCCCACACCTACCACCTGGCACTGGCAGGTCCCTGACTCACACAGGGTCCAGGAAACTCCCCGGGCCTGAGGCACTGCTGAGGCTCCGCTAGCTCCCGTCAGAGCCACACGGAAAACCGGAAGCTGCGCCCAGGTAAGGCAAACAGGGCCGCAGCCGCGGGTGGACTTTACTCCCTGAACAGCTGGTGTAGCTCACAGACAGGCCCACCCGGAGCAGGTGGGGCCAGGCCCGCATCAGGCAGTGGCCTCTGGGGAGAAATGGGCCAGCCCGTGCCCAACCCACAGGACCAGAGCTCACAGACATCAGGAATACACATCTGTCGCCACTTCCACAGGGCACTAAGGCGATTCTGGGGCATCCCTCTCACCATGACTGGCCCACGCCTCCCACCCCTAGCTCAGAAACTACTGGACCACAGAGACAGCCCAAGGGAGAGTGCTCGTGCTCTGAGGAGAAGCTTCTGGAAGGTGGCATCCCTCTGGCACCCTTGACAGGCGGCCCCTGGTTTTGGTGCCTCTGCCCCAACCTGAAAGTCAGTGGCTGCGAGCTCCAGTGTTGCAAAGGGTGTTTGTTCCCTCCCCCACCCCACCTCCAGCCTCTGTGACGCACGCCAACCTCTATGCCTTCTGGGAGCCTCCCCAGCTTCCCAGGCCTGCAGTCTCCTGCATACTCAGAACCTCCCAGCGTTGCCAGGCCAGCCCCTCCAGTGTCCCAGCCACAGAGGGTCACCTCCGAGGTGCTCTGTAGCCCCCACTTGTCAGAGGGGCACGCGCGACAGCACCAAGGCCACTCTGGCGTCCCCTTCCACACGCAACACGAGGGAGGAAGCTGCTATATTCTGCCCCCTCCTCCTCAGAGCCCTGAGAGTTAAATCCATGAGACCCTCCCCTCACACAGAAGCAGCCCCAGCCCCGTCACTCCAGCCCTAAGAAGGAGAAAGACCCAAGCTCCTGCCCTGCCCCAAGGCCCTCCGGATCTTCACAGCGCGTTGCGTGGCCAGGCACCACCCCCAGCCCCGTCCGTCCCAGCTGGAACAACAGGATCTTTCCCAGATTCACCCAGCTCCTGTGGGGAGGCTGAGCGGAAAAGGCCCAAGTCCCAGATGGATCTCACAGGCAAGCAGGTCACAGCCTGAAGGCCAAGGATTAACCACAGCCCTGCCCCGAGACACACACACACACACATGCACACAAGATCAGGGGATCCTGATCAGGGGACGCGTTGTCACCAAAGGGGGATCCCACGGCAAACGGCCACACAAGGCAAGCCCACTTGGAGCCCAGAAAACAATGCACCTGTTCCACTCGGCGTAGTCTTCCTCAGTTGAACACAGCAGCCAGCCTGCAAACCAAGCTCATGTTTTGAAAGCAGTACCCAAGTTCAAGTCCTCCTGGAGCTAAAACAAAGCCTAACGGCCGACTGCTAAAACATTCTAAGCGCTGTGCACCTGCTGGGCCACTTATCCCCTAGAACAGCTCTACACGATGAGGGCCAGGGTTGGCCACGCTGAGGCCACGAAGCAGAAACCAGAGCCTGGATTTGAACTTAGGCTCCACAGTGCACACTCTCCTGCCACTGTGTCTCTAGCGGATTTCACACCAGCCAGGGCCACAGGCAAAGGATTAGTCAAAGCCCCCCAGATGCCTGGCTGTGGGCTTTGCTTTTGCATAAGCTGTAGGGGGCACAGGGAGACTCTGCTGGAGCTTACCCAGCAATGCTCCGGGAGGCTTTACGGCTATTTATGGACCTGCTTCGATGTGACCCCTGGCCATTCACTCTCCCCTTGGAACAAAATGATAAATCCAGATTCCAGGTCGAAGGGTCGAAGGTCATGGGAAGCAGAGAGGAGCAGGGGGAAAGCTCGGGTCACCAGGATTGAACTGTAACTTTCTCAGGAAGGGACCAGCAGGCCCACACTCACAGGCGCTCTCTCTCTCCTGGACAGGAGCCCAGCGCCCAGGAAAGGGAGGGCTGAGGGACAGGGGGCAGGGCACACGAGAGGACCCGTGTGATGGTGACACTCAGCGTGAGTGTATCTGCCCTAAGAGATGACAGGAACCAGTGCCAGTGCAGAGCCCAGAATGCCACAGAAGCCCTAGCCCAGCGCCCAGGGCAGGCAACCTTTCCTTCCTGTCCAGTGAGCACTGCCCCATCCTGAAAGATTCACCCTCGAGCCAGAACGAGCACCCAGGCCTTCCCAGTGCATCCTGGGAGATACCATGTGTTGGGGAAAGAGGAGCCCAGAGAAGGAGGTGACGCAGTGGACAGCGGCCAAACCCTCCAGCCAGGTGCCCATACCCACTCCACCTGCCACGCCCCAGTCTCCAGGTTCCCAACACTCCCCCTGCCCACTGTGACCTCTTTCCAGGTGACTCCATGCAGCCAGTTACCAATCAATGACTCAGTATTCCAGAAACCCTGTGTCTCAGGCCCGGCACCTGCAAAGCCCTCTTTGACAAGATCCCCAGAGACCTTTCTTTCCAATGGGCCCGAGAAGCTCCCCCAAAGCCACTGCTCCCTAGACCATGAGCTCGGTAGGGGAAGAACTCCACAGGCACCTGCTGTAACAGCGGCACCTTCACACCCTGGCATTCTCAAAGCCTGGATGGCCCAAGGCCCCCTGACTCCACCCCCGAGAATGCCTGAGAGAGCAACAGAGAAAACCCACACCTTGGCCAGACTAATAGGGTGGAAGCAACGTGAACTTCCAGAGCTCTCAGCTGAGACCCTGGAGTCTCTGAGCTATGCTCACACCTGTGGCTCGGCTCCCCTCCCTGCCACACTGCTCCCCAGTCTGCACCTACTGTCTGGGACCCCGCCCCCCTTCCTCAGCAGCCTCCTCCCCCTCACCCTTCTCAGTGTCCCTGGGGACTTGGGGCCCTGAGCACCCTAAGGACACAGGAGGTGCCCCGGGGAGGGGCCCTTTGTCCCTGGTGAGCAACGTGACTGTCCCCAGACTGCCACCAGGGTTTCTAGGCCATACGAACCCAGCCCAGCCGGCTCAAATTCGTTTTCCCTGGAGAATTTGTTTCCCACCACCAAAGAGTGGCTGGGGCCCACGGCTTTTGGCTGGGTCCCCACAGCAGCTGCAGCCGCCAGGAAGGCAGAGGGCCGACCCCCTCCCACCTCACCCCCCGGAATCAGGGGACGAGGCCTGGGCCTAGGGACTGAAGCCTGGAAAATTCCACCCAGCCTGGGAAGGGAAGAGACGCGGCCCGCACCTTGCTACAGGGTTATGTCCACGCCCCTCGGCTCCCACCCCCCGGAACCCCAACATTTCTCCTGTGTCTGCAGCATATCCCCAGATCTCTCCCTCTACTCACTGAGCCAAGTCACCTCACCAGAAAGGCCGCCTCAACCACTTCCCATCCCTCCCAGCACATATGAGGGAGCTCTCCATTCATGGAGAATGGAATTTCAAAAATTTGGGCAGCTAGTGTTATGGTGTAGCGGGTAAAGCAGCCACCTGCAATGCTTGCATCCCATACAGGCACTGGTTCGGGTCCTGGCTGCTCCACTTCCCATCCAGCTTCCTGCTAATGTGCCTAGGAAAGCAGTGGAAGATGGCCCAAGTGCTTGGACCCCTGCACCCATGTGGGAGACCTGGAAGAAGCTTCTGGCTCCTGGCTTCAGATTGGCTCAGCTCTGGTTGTTGCGGTCATTTGAGGAGTAAACCAGCAGATGGAAGACCTCTCTCTTTCTCTGGCTCTACCTCTCTCTATAACCCTGTCTTTCAAATAAATAAAACAATAAATCTTTTTTTTTTTTTTAACTTATTTGAAAGCCAGAGTGACAGAGAGGCAGAAACAGAGACAGAGAGATTTTCCATCCAATGGTTCATTCCCTAAATGGCTGCAGCTAAGCTGATTCCAGAAGACAGAAACTCCATCTGGGTCTCTTGTGGGTGGCAAGAGCCCAAGAACTTGGGCCCTCATCTGCCGCTTCCCAGGCATATCAGCTGGGACCTGGGTCAGAAGCACAGAGCAGGCAGGTACTCTGATATGGGATGCAGGTGTCACAACCCTCACCCTACCCATGACCTTGTGAAAGGTCCTGTACCACAGGCGGAATAACGCCCCTAGCAAGGACATGCTCACTCTAACCCTCAGAACCTAGGCACATGACTGTCCAAGGCAAAAGGAACTCTGCAGGTGCGATCAAGTGAAGGATCTTGAGAAGGGGACACGGCTGATCCTGGGTCAGCTGGGTGGGCCCAAGGTCATTGCAAGGGTCAGGGTCCGAGACTTGTTTCTATGATGGACTGATGGACGGAGGAGACTGGAATTTGCTACGCTGCTGGCGAAAGATGAAAAGGAAGGGGCCTAAGTCACCTGGGGAGGCTGGAAGGGGAGGGGAGAACTGCTCAGGAGCCTCCACAAGGAACATGGCTCCGAGAACACAGCCTGGCTTACATCTCTTTACCTATTTTTTTAATATTAGGCCTACAAGGCTTTTTTTTTGGGGGGGGGGGCAGGGGTGGAGGTATTTATTAGCAAGAGGGAGAGAGGCAGGCAAGCAGAGATCTCCCATCCAATTGTTCCCTCCCCAAATGTCCACACTAGCTGGGGCCGGGCCAGGCCGAAGCCAGGAACTGAACCCGGGTCTCCCACGTGGCCGGCAAGAACCCCAGGACTTGAGCCATCACCTGCTGCCTCCCGGGGTGCACACGAGCAGGAAGATGGAATCAGCAGCAGAACCGGAACTCGAATCCTGGCGTCCCACTGTCAGACGCTGGTGGCCCACGCGGCTGCTTAACCACCGCACCAAATGCCCGTCTCCCCGGCCTAACTTCTGACATCCAGACCTTGCAGGTGGTACACCCGTGTGTTGTGTTAAGCCACTAACACTGGTGAGACTGACTGCTACAGCAGCAGTGAGGAACAGGCACACACGCGGCTCTGAATTCTAATGACCCCGAGAGTCATTAGGAGAAATGCTCCCAGGTGCGTTTCTTCTCAATGAGACAAAGGCCAAGGCACCACTCGGTGCTCCACAAAAGCCGGCAGGACTGGGGATCCTGTCTGGAGCACCTCGCACCACGCCCACAGCAGGAGAAAGGTAAGCAGTGGTCCAGGCCAGGCCCGGAGCCAGTTCCTCCTCATTTATCAGTTTCCACATGAGTCACTGCCAGCAAGTTTCCAATGAGCCAGGAAACGGGGGATGGGTGACTGCTCATCCACCCCACAGCCCTGTGCCACCTGGCCCAGATGAGGGCCAGAGCAGGGGCTCAGCCACCTGCCACGCCACAGGGAGGAAGGGAAAAGGGACCAATCTGAGAAAACAGACTGCAGTTCAGCCTCCCCCACCCCATCTCCCAGGAAAAGCGGTCCACCAGGAAGCTTCATGGTGTAGTACGTAAAGCTGTCGCCTGCAGTGCTGGCATCCCATGTGGGTACCGGTTGATTCCCAGCTGCTCCACTTCTGATCCAGCTCTCTTCTATGGCCTGGGAAAGCAGTAGAAGATGGCCCAACTCTTTGGGCCCCTGCACCCACTGTGGGAGACCTGGAAGAAGCTCCTGGCTTCAGATTGGGGCAGCTCTGGCCATTGTGGCCATTTAGGGAGTGAACCAGCGGATGGAAGATCTTTCTGTCTCTCCTCTCTCTGTGTAACTCTTTCAAATAAGTAAATCTTAAAAAAGAAAGAAAGAAAAAAGAAAAAGAAAGAAACATACACAAAGGTACTTCCAAAAGCTTGTGGAAAAGTGGAATTAAAAGGTAAAGTTTACTTTGGTGCAAAGAAATTTTGAAACCCGTGAATAGTTTTTTCCTAACACACATTTTTCATGAACTCTTTGAAGGCTCCTCATATGCATGGATTTCAAAAACTCTTTGCACCAAAAAAGTCCTGTTTCTATAGCCCCTGGACTGAAGCCAGCTGGGGACAATTACCACTGATCCTACATTGCTGTTGCTCACAGCCGGGTGGCTTCCAGCACAACTTGTCACCAAGATGGTACCGTGTCCCCAGAAGATGGTACAGCCAAGGAAACCACTAAAAGAGGGTGCTGAAAATGATCCCTGCTCATCACAGACAGAACCCAAGTTCCCAGAGGTCCTCTCTCTTTCAGCTCTGGTCCAAAAGGCTCACAGGACCACTGCTAAGTCGCAAATTCAGGGACCCAACCTTTCAAATGAGCCCCACCAGCTGCCCTGCAGGGCTGCTTGCTTTGAGGCTTGTAGGCTGCCGGGGAAAAGGGAGCCACACTCCAAACCATCAGCACTTATCCTGCCTCCGGCTCCCAGGCACTGAAGCAGCTCAGCGAGAATGGCCAGGCATGGGGGACCCCATCGGACCTGCTGAGTTCCCCACAGAGAAGAGAAAACCCCAAGGGTGTGCAGGATCCCACAGAGGCTACCCGCCCTGCAGCCCAGTCAGGCAGGCTGGCTTCCACTGAAGCTCCTCCAACTTTCCTGGCTCCCTGTGGCCTTGGGCAAGTCCCTGGACCTCACCGAAGTTCAAGGTCTTCATCAGCAAAACAGGCATAGTAGGTGGTGCCAACCTCAACAGGTGTCTCCAGTACCAAGACGAAACAAGGAAGGAACCTGTACCCAGCGAGCCCACCGAGAACGGTGGGGGGTGGGGGGGATGACGCATCAATCCTACTTGTCCCACGAGCACCAAGGCAAGAGATTGTTCAGACTTGCACCTGAAAATTTTGACCCACATCTCAAACTAACAAGGAAAGTACAGGGCCAGCAAGGTGGTGCAGCAGGTAGAACTGCCACTCGTAACTCCAGAATCCCGCATCAGAGTACCAGTTCAAGTCCACTTCCAACCCAGCTCCCTGCTAATGCACTTGGGAAGGCAGTGCATGAGGGCCCAAGTACCTAGGTCCTTGCTACCTATGCAGGAGACCAGGATGAAGTGCCAGGCTCCTAGCTTTGGCCTGCCCCAGCCCTGGCTGTTGAGGGCATTTGGTGAATGAATCAATGGCTGGAAGATCAATCTCTCTCTCTCTCTGCCTTTCAAATAAATAAAGTCTTAAATAATAATATAGGTAGAAGTTAAACTTGGTGAACCAGCATGACTCAACCTCCCCCACCAGCCTGGTGTTTACCCATCCCCTACGATGCCAGCACCACTCTGGACCATGACCTTATAAGGGAAAATACAGAGCGATTCAGGTGGACAGGAAAAGCTTCTGATAGGCCGGCCCGACAGAAGGTCGACCAGATGATGAAGGGTGAGTGAGTCAGAGCTGGAGAGGAGCAGAGCCAAGGCAGACCATGGGCCTGCACAGGCACAGGAGGAGAGGCAAGTAGAGAGAGCCAGAGCACAAGGAGGGGGCCAGCAAGTACCATGGAGACACAGGCCTGGGGCTTTCCACCCAGCTTTAGGAGGCACGCCAGGGAAGAGGTGTTCACAGGGACTATCACACGGGGAAAGCTGTAGGACAGGGCTCAGGACTACAGTCAGCGCTCGCCAAAGCAGCCCAGCTCTGGGGCGGGATGATCCCATGGGAGCAGGTGGGTAGGCCCCATGGGCCGCCACTGTGGAAGTGGCACCTTGGTTGCAGTTAAAACACACCAGTTGCCCTTCATCCTGGAGCTGTGAGCTTCAGGCTTCATTCACTTGATAAATATCTCTCAAGCACCTCCTTGGCCCAGAAACAACACAGCAGCATTGTGGGAGGCACAACGGTGATTGACACTCAGGCCTTGCTCCCAAGAGCTTATACTGCAGTGAGAGAAACAGGTGCATCGGCAACAGCAGCCAGCCAGAGAGTGGTGTCGTGAGTGGCACAGGAGTTCGAGATGGCCTTGCCTCTGTGTGTTCAACACTTCTGAGCACGATGCTAAGCCCTGGGGACACAGAAATGAGTAAGCTGTCCTGTCTTTTGAGGAACTTGAAGTCTACAAGGAAAAGCAGCTACAGAAACATTATTCACAAAACAATGCCACCAGTGCTGGTACAGGAGCAAGAATAAACAAACTGTGCTAAGACGGGGAGTAGCCGGTGCTAACTGGGAGGCCAGGGAGCTTGTGCAGGTGGAGGTGACGTTCTAGCTGAGTCATGAATGGTGAGTAAGCGTTTACTGTGGAGGGCAGGAGCAGATGCCACGGAGGGAGAGTTCAGGCCCAAGCACCTGGGCACCTGGCAGCAAGAAGCCAGGCCGGAAGGCAGGTCAGGACAGACAGAAGGAATGTGTGGGCCTTGTGAGAAGGGACACACCCAAGCCAGGTCAGGCAGAGCAATTACCAAGACAGGCAGGAGCGGGGCAGGAGAGTATGCCCTAAAAAAGGCACTAACTGCAATGAGGTGGGACTGTAGCGGACGGCGTGCACAGGGCTGAGGACTGTTCCAGAAGAATGCAGGGGCCCCCTGGAAGGTGCTGACTGTTCAGCGAGAGCTCCCAGGAGGAGAGCGAGCCGGGGACGGGGCTGCAAGAGGAATGAGACCCACTCCAAGGCGTGTGCCGGGAAGAAATGAGGCCCAAGATAAATGTGTGGCCGTGAACACTACCTGTTCTAGAAAAAGAAGCAAGGCTGGAGGTGGGGATCCCCACTGGGATTCCGGGTGGGGGAGAGGCTGCTGTGCCTCCCACAACCTGAGTGAGGACTGTCCATTTCCCCAGATTCCCAACTTTCCCTTTCCAAAGCATAACAGAGTTGGGGGAGGGGGCAGGGCGGAAGGCAGCTCCCCAAACACAACCCTCCCCCGGTCCTAAGCCTCCAGATCCAGAACCTCTGGCAGCTGGGAACCCCACCCCAGCCCTCCCACGCCTCAGGCAGGCTCCAAGGAGCCCCCACGCTCCTCTCAGCCCAGGCCGGCCTGTAGAGAAGTCAGGAAAGGGAATTCTCCCGGGCTCCTGCACAGGTTAGGGACTCTCCAAGGCAGCCGGCCTCAAGGGGGCAGGGGTCACACACTTCCCCTGGGGGATCGGAGTCCTGCAGGGCCCATTAGGCCCCTCCCACCCCACAGTGCCTGCCCATCCCCCACGTCCCTGCCTCCCAGGCCAAGAGGCCTCCCGAAGAGAGGCCTGGGAAACTCATCCAACCAGTTCCTGGGTGGAGGAGAGGAGCTTTCTCCCTGGCCCAAGGGATACTCAGACCAGGATTCGGGCTGGCCCACGGGACAGCGGCAGTCACTTAAAGCCCAGATTGTGGGCACAGGCCGCAGGGCCACAGAGGTCACTCCAGGAAAAGGGAGAATTTGAGTCAGGGTTTGAAAGACATGGCCAGGGTAGACACGAGCTTCCCCGGCCCTCTAGCTCCCACTCCCCACAGCTGCAGAAACGGGGGGCACAGGGCGTCCATCTGGTGTGGGAGAGAACCCCTTTCACCTGCCCCACCAGCCACCACTTGTTTGATCCAAAACAACCACCCCCCTGTGGATTCTGGGAAAAGGAAATTTCAGGAAGAAGTGGGATTAACTCTGCTCTCCCCGGTGCCTGCCACCAGGGCCTTCTACTACCACCCCAACTCCAATGGTTCAGGCCAAGAAGACCCTCGCAAGCCCCCTCCCTGATGCCATTTGCTGTCACCTCCCAAGGGATCACGGGAATCGTCTCGCAGTCGCCCAGGCACGCGGACAGATCCACCCCAAGCAGCCAGGGCACCTGTCCCCAGTTCCTGAGCTCCCAAGGGAGGAAGCTGCCCTCTGGCCCCCACGCCTGTGGCTGGCCAGGCTCCCTGGCAGGTGGCTGCCAAGGCTCACCCTCCCCTAGCGGCCCAGCCGGTACCTACCGCCTTCCTCAGCAGGGCTCCCATGGGCACACGGAGAGTGCGGCATCCTCCCGAGCCGGCAGCCCAGCAGTTAACACGCTTGAGGCCAGCAGCAGTGAGCTGCCACCACCAGCCCCGGGAATTAAAGCGCCCGTGCGCCTCCTGCCCTCAATAAACGTCCTATTCAGACGTTCTGCGTGTGGGTCACACTTTCTGCATTTCTCTCATTCCTCGCTGCCGTGACGGGGGAGGGGGCAGCTCCCCGCGGGTGCACAGGCCCAGGGCTGCCGCTGCCGTGACGGGGGAGGGGCAGCTCCCCGCGGGTGCACAGGCCCAGGGCTGCCGTTCTCTCCAGCAATGAAGCACGCGGGACACGAAGTGCAGGAAGTCAGACTGAGGGCTCATTCACTGCACAACAACGCTCTGTTCTCGCCGCACCTCCCCCCACCATCACAGGCCCTCCAAGCTGGAGGACGTTAACCCTTGCACTCTCCACAGCAGCAGGGCGGAGCGGGGACAGGGGGGCATCTGGCTTTATTAGCCCAGTGTGACAGATCAGGAGGGTGGAGCTGAACTGACCAGAAGTCTCCCTAACACCTGTTTCCATGCAACTCCTGACCCACACTCACCCAGGGCCGGGCAAGCCGGAGAGTCAGGGCTTCTTCACCACCCACACCGCCTCCCACCGGGCCAGAGGCAGGGTACGGAAAAGCACAGTCCCTGAGCCCCCATCACCGGCATGCCCCTGCCGCCGCCTGCCCTTCGACAAGCCACTCAGGCCCAGCTCCTACACCAAGGGGCACGCTCAGAATGAAGCCATAAGGAGGTCCAGAACCTCCAGAGGCCATTTATGGACCAGCAGAATACAGCTGGGAAGAGCACACAGCCTGGTCCTTCTCCACCCCCTCACCTGCCCGGCCCCTAACTCCATGGCAACCTCCTAAGGAAAGGACCACAGCGGCTGTGCCCTCTGCCCCAGACGTCGGGGCACTCACGTCCCCACGATGGATTTCAGCAGCTGTGTGGACACAGGCAGGGGTGGCAGGCAGTGTGTGGGCACAGGTGGAGGAGAGGAGTGGAGGGCCACGCTGCTCACCCCCTGCTCCAGGTGTGATCCCAGCACAGGCGAAAGCTGCAGAACAGGCTGAGAGGATTGCGTGAAAAGAGCACGCCTCGGGCTCACTCACGGGCAAACCACCCGCCAGGTGCTGGGGCCAGAGCAAGGACGAAGACTCATTCTCACAGAGCCCACGTCCTAGCGGGGGGGAGAGCGCTGCAAAGATGAGTGACGGTGGGAGAAGTGCTCCGGAGCAGGTGCAGCAGGGAGAAGGGCGTGTGACGGGGTCAGAGGGACTTTGTTAGGCAGGCCTGGGGGAAGGCGGTGAGGAGGAGACAGCTATCGGGCGAGCAGCAGCTGGACAAGCCAAGCTCCAGGGACAAGGGCCTCTCGATAGCTTTGTTCCACTGCCCACCTGGACAGTCCACTCAGGCTCCTGACGAGCAGGGACTTCATCGTCAGACTTCCAGAATGTCTTGTTGGTAAGCAGCCCACCCTCTGCAACTCAAGACGAAATGCACAAACCAAGGGTAGGCACTGTCGGCAGAGGGCTAAGCCACCAGCTGGGACACACACACACCCCCTATCAGAACGGTGGCTGGCGTCCTGGCTGAGCAGTCGCTGGTCCAGTTTCCCGATGATGCATGCTGAAGGTAGCCAATGACGGCCTAGTAGTCGGGTTCCTGCCACGCATGCAGGATGCCCAGATGGAATTCTGGGCTCCCGGTTTCAGCGGTGCCCAGCCTTGGCTCTTTGCAGTGTAGGCATGTAGGAAGTTGACCAATGGACGAAGATGTGTGTGTGTGTGTGTGCAGGCGCTCATGAATGTGTGAAAGAGAGAAAAACAGAGACACTCTGCCTTTGAAGTAGGTGAAAATAAGCATTTTTACAAACTACGAACCCCTTGAGGAAGCAAGCCATCAGGACCACTGAGAAGTTGCTAGGAAAACATAAAACATCTGACAGACTCGAAAACAAATGCCTGTATAAAGTGACAAAAACCATAATGGGAGGTCAGACAGCGCAGGGGAAAAGGCAGTTAGGAAAGGTGCGAAATGGGCACCTGGCCTGGCGGTTCAGATGCTGCTCCAGAAGCCCACACCTGGGACTGCAGGCCTGGGTTCGAGTCCCAGCTCGGCTCCCACCCCAGGCTCCTGGCAGGCAGCAGGTGATGGGTCAGGTAGTTCGGGCCCCTGCCACCCACGCGGGATTCAGTTTCAGGCTCTCAGCTTCAGACATTCGGGGACTGAACCAGCAGGTGGGAGAGCTCCGTCTGTCTCTCTCTCTCTCAGTAAACATTTTTTAAGAAAAACTACTAAGTAGGAATAGAAGACAATGATGTTGAAGTTAAGAGCCCAACAGTTAGGTTCCATAAAAAATGAAATGCAACTACAGAGAGAATTGGTAAAATAAAAAGTAAACTGACGCGGCCAGCACTATGGCACATAGGGTTAAAGCCCCAGCCTGCAGCGCCGGAATCCCACATGGACACCGGTTCAAATCCCCGCTGCTCCACTTCTGATCCAGCTCTCTGCTGTGGCCTGGGAAAGCAAAGGAAGATGGCCCAAGTCCTTGGGCCCCTGCACCCACCTGGGAGACCCAGAAAAAGCTCCCGACTCCTGACTTCAGATCAGCTCAGCTCCAACTGTTGCGGCCATTTGGGGAATGAACCAGCGAGCAGATAGAAGACCTCTCTCTCTCACTTTCTGGCTCTACCTCTCTCTGTAACTCATTCAAATAAATAAAACAAATCCTTTAAAAAAAAAAAAAGTAAACTAAGGAAATGATCCTGAATTCACTTCTAAGAGATGAGATGGAAAATATGAACATAAACAGACTTAGAGACCCATGAAGTTCCGTAAAAACAAAAAGGAAAAAAGGGGGAGGGGAGCAAATTCCAAAGAAATCATGTCTGAATTTTCCAGATAAGCGGTCAGGCAGAAGTCTTCAGATTAAAGGTACACAACAAGTTAAATGTAAAAGAAATTCACATTTGCACACAAGGTAGTATAAGTGCACAACACTAAAGATAAGGAAAGACCATAAACAATGAATAAACCAATGAATTCAATAACTTCAATGACACATACAGATTCCTAGAATGACACAAACCACTGCCCGGCTCATGAGAAAACAGGAAATCTGAGGCAAGTAAAGAGACTGAGTTAGTCATCTGAAAATTGCAAATAAAGGGGCTGGCACCATGGCGCAGTAGGTTAATCCTCCGCCTAGGGTGGAGGAGAGAGGGGGGAGGGGAGAGGGGAGAAGGTGCTGGTTCTAGTCCTGGCTGCTCTACTTCCGATCCAGCTCTCCACTGTGGCCTGGGAAAGCAGTGGAGGATGGCCCAAGTCCTCGGGCCCCTGCACCCACATGGGAGACCTGGAAGAAGCTCCTGGCTCCTGGCTTCAGATCGGCGCGGCTCCAGTGGTTGTGGCCATTTGGGGAATGAACCAACGGAAGGAAGACCTTTCTCTCTGTCTCTCTCTCTTTCTCTCTGTAACTCTATCTCTCAAATAAATAAATAAAATCTTTAAAAAAAAAAAATTGCCAATAAAGAAAAGCCCAGAACTACATGGTTTTACTGGTAAATTCTATGAAACGTTTAAAAATTAGTATCAATTATTCATAAGCCCTTCGAAAAGACAGGAGAGGAAGAACACTTTCCAGCTCAACCTAAGGTGAGAATTAACCTGATGTTAAGACATCTCAAAGGGGCCAGCGCTGTGGCGCACTGGATGAAGCCACATCCCATATAGGCACCGGTTCAAGTCCTGGCTGCTCCACTTCTGATACAGCTCCCTGCTCACGTGCCTAGGAAAGCAGCAGAAGATGGCCCAAGTGTTTGAGCCCCTGTACCCTCGTGAGAGACCTGGAGGAAGCTCCTGGCTCCTGGCTTCAGGCTCCTCGTCCAGCTGTAGCCAGAGGCCATTTGAGGAGTGAGCCAGCAGATGGAAGATATTTCTCTCTGTATCTCTGCCTTTCAAATCAATTAATAAATCTTTTTTAAAAAATTGATCTATCGGGCCAGCGCGGTGGTGCAGTGGGTTAAAACACCAGCCTGCAGCACCGGCATCCCATATGGACACCAGTTCGAGTCCCGGCTGCTCTACTTCCGATTCAGCTCTCTGCTGTGGCCTGGGATAGCAGTAGAAGATGGCCCACATCCTTCGGCCCCTGCACCTGGGTGGGACACCTGGAGGAAGCTCCTGGCTCCTGGCTTCAGCTCCTGGCACAGCTCCAGCCATTGCAGCCATCTGGGGAGTGAACCAGCGGATAGAACACCTCTCTCTCTCTCTCTCTCTCTCTCTCTCTCTCTCTCTCCTTCTCTCGCTATGTAACTCTTTCAAGTAAATAAATAAATCTTTAAAAAAAAATTGATCTATGTATTCAACACAATCGATATCAAAATCTTGGCTGACTTTTCACAGAATTTACAAGCTGACTTAAATTCATATGAAAAGCAAAGGACATCGAATATCCATAACATAAAAAACAAGGTGAGAGAATTCACATTTTCAATTTCAAAACTTACTACAAACTACAGATAAACACTGTGCTACACTGGCCTCAGGCAGACAACAGGGACTAACAGAAAAGATGAAAGGCACAAGAAAAACCTCACAGATACACTCAACAGCTTTTCAGCAAGGGTCCTTTCAACAACTCATGCTAGGACAACTGGGTATTCAAATGCAAAAGAATGACTCCACTTTGCACAAACCACAAAATCACAGACCTAAATACAAGAACTAAAATTATCTCACAAGAAAAGAGAAATCTTGGGACTGATGCTGTGGGGCTGTGGAGCACAGCGGGTTAACACCCTGGCCTGAAGCGCCGGCATCCCATATGGGTGCCAGTTCGAGACCCAGCTGCTCCACTTCCGACCCAGCTCTCTGCTGTGGCCTGAGAAAGCAGCGGAAGATGGCCCAAGTCCTTGGGCCCCTGCACCCACATGGGAGACCCGGAGGAAGCTCCTGGCTCCTGGCTTTGGATCAGTGCAGCTTCAGCCGTTGCAGCCAACTAGGGAGTGACCAGCGAATGGAAGACCTCTCTCTCTCTCTCTCTCTCTCTCTCTGCCTCTCCTCTCCTGTGTAATTCTGACTTTCAAATAAATAAATAAATCTTAAAAAAAAAAAAAAAGGAGAGAGAAATCTTTGTGAGCTTGGATGAGCAATGTTTCTTCAATACAACACCAGAAGCATAAGGGAAAAAAAATACAAGCAAAACAACAACAACAAAAACCCAGATAAACTGGACATCATCAAAATTAAAAACTTTTGTGTTTCAAAGAGCACTGTCAAGAAAGTTAAATGATAAACCACAGAATGAGAGTTCTAGAACAAGAAGGACTCAAAAAGGCATGGAAAATGAAATTAAGTTTATTTTGGTGCAAAAATTTTGAAAACCAAGCAACTTTTTGCATAATATGCATTTTCCAAAGCATTTTTGAAGGCCCCATGTATGTGTGGATTTCAAAAAATTTTTGGATCACACAGCAAGCTTATCTTTTTTTTTTTTTTTTGAAAGTCAAAGTTACACAGAGAGAAGGAGTGAGAGAGAGAGGTCTTCCATCTGCTGGTTCACTCCCCAACTGGCCACAATGGCCAGAGCTGTGCTGATCCAAAGACAGGAGCCAAGAACTTCTTCTGGGTCTCCCATGTGGGTACAGGGGCCCAAGGATTTGGGCCATCTTCTACTGCTTCCCCAGGCCATAGCAGAGAGCTGGATCGGAAGTGGAGCAGGATTTGAACCCACACCCATATGGAATGCGAGCACTTCGGGCAGCGGCTTTACCCACTATGCCACAGCGCTGGCTGGCCCCGCAAGATAAATAGCCCAATTTTACAACTGGAAAAGCATTTAAATAGATATTCCTCCAACAGCCAATAAGCACATGAAAAGATAGCA
The DNA here is from genome assembly GCF_033115175.1 of Lepus europaeus. Classification (NCBI taxonomy): domain Eukaryota; kingdom Metazoa; phylum Chordata; class Mammalia; order Lagomorpha; family Leporidae; genus Lepus; species Lepus europaeus. Next base: position 41,503,124 of record NC_084848.1, on the reverse strand, counting down.
TCATTAGAAAATGCAAATCAAAGCCACAGTTAATACTACTTCATACTCACTAGTATGGCTAAAAATCAGAATGACAGAGATTAACAAAAAGAGTTGGTGAGCATCTGGCAAAATCGGAACCTTCCACTTGTCTGTCAGGAGTGTAAAAACAGGGCAGTTTTTACTGGAACAACCTAGTAGCTTCTCAAAAACTTACATGTAGGGTTACTACAGGGCGCTGCAATTCTGATCCCCAGATAACTGAAATCTAAAGTCCACACAAAAACCCGTGCAAGAGGGTTCGCATCACTCCCAGCAACCAGCAAGAGGAAGCAAACCAAATATCCATCAGGCCACAGATAAGCAGATTCCACCCCTACAGTGCAACAGCATTCCTCAGTAAGAAAGAATGAGGCCCTGATAAATGCTACAACGAGGAGGAACCTGGAAAACACATTAGGCCAAGTAGAGGAAGCCAGTCCACAAAAGGCCACGTGTGACACCGTTCCTTTCGAATGACACGTTCAGAGCAGGCAAACCAGGGAGTGGCCGGTTGCCTTCGGCTGGGCGACAAGGGCAATGGGAAAGTACTGGTGACAGGTGCAGGGCTGGTTCTGCAGGTGCAAAAAGGTTTTTCAATGAGACAGCAGGGCTGGCCGCACAACTCTGGATACACTGAAACCGATGAAGCCTACACTTCACAGGCGTGAATTTTACCGTAGGTGAAATTATCTCACTGAAAGGTGGCAGCAGCGAGGGGCAGCGGGGACACTGTGGACTACTGAACTGCCACAGCTGCAAGACAGCGGCCATTTCTCCGGGAAATCAGTTCCACGGTGCGAGGCTGAACGGTTCTCCACGCTGTCGATGTGTGGGAGTCACCTGGAGCGTTTTGCAAGCGTGCTGGGCGCCCCCACCAGGGTGTTTGTATTTTACTGGTCTGATCTAGGGTGAGACTTCAGTATTTTTTTTTTTTAAAGCTCCTCGTGAAGCTTTTGTGTACAGCCAGGATTGAGAACCAGCGTCATATGAAAAAATACTTTCCAGGGGCCAGCGTGGTAATGTAGCAGGTTGGACCGCTGCCACCGGCTACCCCAGCATTCCATAGGGGCGCTGGTGTGAGTCCCGGCTGCTCCACTTCCGATCCAGCTCCCTGGTAATGCGCCTGGGGAGGCAGCAGGAGGTGGCCCAAGTGCTTGGGCCCCTGCACCCATGTGGGAGACCCAGATGAAGCTCCTGGCTTTGGCCTGGCTCAGCCCTGGCCATTGCAGCCGTTTGGGGAGTGAATCAATGGATGGAAGATTTCTCTCTTTCTCTCTCTCTAACTCTGTCTTTCAAATTAATAAAAATAAAAAGCTTAAAAAAAATACTTTCCATCACTAGGCTAATCCTCCGCCTGCGGCACCAGCACCCCAGGTTCTAGTCCCGGCTGGGGCACCGGATTCTGTCCCGGTTGCCCCTCTTCCAGTCCAGCTCTCTGTTGTGGCCCAGGAGGGCAGAGGAGGATGGCCCAAGTACTTGGGTCCCTTTACCCACATGGGAGACCAGGAAGAAGTACCCGGCTCCTGGCTTTGGATCAGCACAGCGCCGGCCGTAGTGGCCATTAGGGGAGTGAACCAACGGAAGGAAGACCTTTCTCTCTGTCTCTCACTGTCTATAACTTTCTCTGTCTCTCTCTCTCACTGTAACTCTGCCTGGAAAGAAAAAAAAAATACTTTCCAGGTGAATTTAAAACATGTGGCTAGCAAAACAAATTCAGAAGAAAATACACTAAAATGTTCACATATCTTTATAAAATCATAGTAGGAAAGGATTCCATGAACAAGACACGAAGTACAAACAAAAGACTGGTATAGGTGACATTGCAATCAAAATTTTCCTATGAAGAATGACATTAATAAAGTTAAATCAATCCACAAGGCCAGCTTTGCGGTAGAGCAAATTAAGCCACCACCTGTGATAGCGGAATCCCATATGGGACACTGGCATCCCACATCAGAGCACCGGATGGAGTCTTGGTTGTTTCCTTTCTGACCCAGCTCCCTACTCATTCACCTGGGAAGGCAGCAGAAAATGGGTCCCTGCTGCCTACATGGGCAACCCAGATGGAGTTCCAGACTCCTGGCTTCAACCTGGCCCAGACCTGGCTGTTGCAGACATTGGGGAGTGAACCAGCAGATGGATGACCCCTCTCTCTCTCTCTCACTCTTTCAAATAAATAAATAGTAAATCATTTTTTAGTAAAAGATAATCCATAGATACAAAGCATATAACTTAAAAGATTAATTATCTAAATATATATACACACTTGTATGTATATCTTTATGCATGTTTCTAACTCCTACAGATCAACAAGAAAGAACACAATGGCAATTAGGAATGCATAAAGGCAGAATTATCTTTATTACTTTTTTAAAGATTTGCTTTATTTTTTAAAATTTTTTTATTTGTTGACAGGCAGAGTGGACACTGAGAGACAGAGAGAAAGGTCTTCCTTATTCCGTTGGTTCACCCTCCAATGGCCGCTGCGATCGGCGCACTGCGCTGATCCGAAGCCAGGAGCCAGGTGCTTCTCCTGGTCTCCCATGGGGTACAGGGCCCAAGCACAGGGGTCATCACTCACTGCTTTCCCAGGAGCATTAGCCAGAGAGCTGGATCAGAAGCAGAGCAGCTGGGTCAGAACCAGCGTCTGATTTGGAAGGCTGGTGTCATAGGCAGTGGCTTATCCCCCTGGGCCACAGACCAGCCCCAGGCAGACTGACCTTTAGCCTCTAACACAGCTCCAGGTCGGGAGCCAGCTGGCTAGGGAACCAGAGACGGGAGACTCTTCCCATCATCCCTTTTGGCATTTGAATCAGATGAATGTTTTGCCTGGCTGGCACAATTGCTAATGTCAAGGGAAAATACAGAAAAGTAAATTCACCAATAAACATGAGAAGTGTTCACCCTACCCATAATAAAAGTGCTAATGAAAAAACAATTTTCAAGATAATTTTAAAATACTCTTTATATCCACCAGACTGAAGGGACAACCCAAATACTAGTGAAACAGGACCGCTCATATTTCTGGTGAGACTGGAAATCAGTTACAAGGCTCTCGGGGGCATTACTTGGCAGTGTCTTATCAGGCACACTGTATGACCCAGCAATCCCAGTACTGGCCTACACACCAGACAAGACAGACAGGTAGATGTTCAATACAGTATTGTTTAAAATAGTGAGAAGGGCCGGCGCTGTGGCGTAGGGGGTAAAGCCACCGCCTGCAGTGCCTGCACCCCACATGGGGTTCTGGCCACTCCACTTCCAATCCAGCTCCCTGATAATGCACCTGGGAAAGCAGCAGAAAATGGCCCAAGTCCTTGGGGCCCTGCACTCATGTGGGAGAACCAGATGAAGCTCCTGGCTCCTGGCTTTGGCCTGGCCCAGCCCTGGCCATTGTAGCCACTTGGGGAGTGAACCAGCAGATGGAAGCTCACTCCCTTGTCTCTCCCTATCTCTGTAACTCTGCCTTTCAAATAATTTTCTTTTTAAGAGCCTCCTCAGGGGGCGGTGCTGTGGCATAGTGGGTTAAGCCGCCACCTGCAGTGCTAGCATCCCATTTGAGTGACAGTTCAAGTCCCAGCCACTCCACTTCTGATCTAGGTCCCTGTTAATGGCCCTGGGGACAAAGTGGTCCAAGTGCTTGGGCCCCTGCACCCATGTAGGAGACCCAGATGAAGTTCCTGGCTCCTGGCTCCTGGCTTTGGCCTGGCCTAGCTCTGGACATTGCAGCTGTTTGAGGAGTGAGCCAGCAGAAGGAAGATCTTGATCTCTCTCTCTCTCTGTAACTCTGCCTTTCAAATAAATAAAATCTTTTTTTTTTTTTTTTTTAATGGCCAGCGCCGTGGCTCAACAGGCTAATCCTCCACCTAGCGGCGCCGGCACACTGGGTTCTAGTCCCGGTTGCCCCTCTTCCAGGCCAGCTCTCTGCTGTGGCCTGGGAGTGCAGTGGAGGATGGCCCAAGTGCTTGGGCCCTGCACCCCATGGGAGACCAGGAGAAGCCCCTGGTTCCTGCCTTCAGAACAGCGCGGTGTGCCGGCCGCAGCGTGCCGGCCGCAGCGTGCCAGCCGCAGCGGCCATTGGAGGGTGAACCAATGGCAAAAGGAAGACCTTTCTCTCTGTCTCTCTCTCTCACTGTCCACTCTGCCTGTCAAAAAGTAAAAAAAAAAAAAAAAAAGATTTTATTTATTTGAAGGGCAGAGTTACAAAGAGGTAGAGGCTGAGACAGAGAGAGGTCTTCCATCTGCTGGCTCACTCTCCAAATGGCCACAATGGCTGGAGCTGGGCCGATCAGAAGCCAAGAGCCAGGAGCTCCTTCTAGGTCTCCCACTTGGGTGTGGGGGCCCAAGGACTCTGGCCACTGCTTTCCCAGGCACATCAGAGGCAGCTGGATCAGAAGTGGAGCAGCCAGGACTCGAATCGGGACGCATATGGGATGCCACTGCTGCAGGCTGAGGCTTTAACCTGCTGCACCACAGCGCCAGCCCCTAAAATAAATCTTTTAAAAAAAAAAAGTGAATTTATTTTGGTACAGAAAAAAATTGAAACCATATACCTCTTGTTTTCATAGCATAAATTTCTGTGAACTTTTGAAAGATTCTTCCTATGCATAGTTTCCAAAAAATTTTAAGCTTATCTTTTAATTCCATTTTCTGCAAATTCTTTGAAGTACTCCTATACATCAAAATTAAAATACCAGAATACTTGGGGCGGGCGCTGTGGCACAGTGGGTGAAGCCAGCGCCTGTGGTGCCAGAATCCCATATGGGCGCCGGTTCGAGTTCTGGCTGCTCCACTTCCAATCCAGCTCTCTGCTATGACCTGGGAAAGCAGTAGAAGATGGTCCAAGTTCTTGGGCCCCTGCACTCACATGGGAGACCCAGAAGAAGCTCCTGGCTCCTGGCTTCGGATCAGCACAGCTCCAGCCATTGCAGCCAATTGGGGAGTGAACCAGCGGATGGAGGACCTCTCTCTCTCTCTCTCTCTCTCTTTCAGTGTGTATCTCAGACTTTTAAATAAATATTTTTTTTTAAGATTTATTTATTTATTTGAAAGTCAGAGATACACAGAGAGAGGAGAGGCAGAGAGAGAAAGTCTTCAGTCCGATGGTTCACTCCCCAGATGGCTGCAACGGCCGGAGCTGCACCGATCCAAAACCAGGAGCCAGGAGTTTCCCCCAGGTCTCCCACGAGGGCGCAGGGGCCCAAGGCCTTGGGCCACCCTCCACCGCTTTCCCAGGCCATAGCAGAGAGCTGGATTGGAAGAGGAGCAGCTGGGACTTGAACCGGCGCCCATATGGGATGCTGGCACTTCAGGCCAGGGCGGTAACCCACTGCGCCACAGCGCTGGCCCCTAAATAAATAAATCTTAACAAAAAAAAAAAAAAAGTCAGAATACTGTAAGTTGCTTATAGGCTACAGAAAAAAATACAAAAACATACACAGGAGTGATAAACACCATTTTCATGAGATGCTACTTATGGGAAGGGAGGGAAGAGAAAAGGATTAGGGAGAAAAACAAAGGGAACAGAATTTTGGCAGAGCAGGCTTAAGACATCCCTTGAGATACCCACATTCCACCCATATCAGAGTCCCATGAGTCTCTGGTCCAGCTCCACTATCCATTCCAACTTCCTGCTAATACACACCTTGGCAGGCAGCAAGAGGTGGCTCAAATACTTGGGTTCCTACCACCCACAAGGAAGAAAACCCAGGTGCGGTTCCTAGTTCTTGGTTTCCACCTGGCCCCGTCCCAGCTGCTGCAGGTATTTGGAGAGTGAACAGCAGATAAAGATCTGTCTGTCTCATAAGATCAAAATAATTTTTTACAAAAGAAAACCAGAACGCTTCAGCAGTATCCATAACATCTTATCTCTATAATGAGAGAAATAGGCATGATACAATGAACTCCGGCCGGGGGGGGGGGGGGGCCTTCTCCTGCAGGGGCAGGTCCCAGCCACTCTGGAGACCAAATGCAGGACCAGCACCATGGCTGCACAACACAGCATCCTAAGCCCAAACGGGAACAGCGCTGCCAATGGGAGAGGCCTGGGGGTTTTTAATTGCAGCTCTTCCCTGGCGCTTTATGGCCTCATGAAGTCCTGTGTGGCAGCCCGGTAGATGCTTAGAATGTAAATGCGTTGAAAGCGTTCCAATGCCTGCAGTGCCCGCATTCCATATGGGCGCCAGTTCGAGTCCCAGCTCCTCCTCTTCCAATCCAGCTCTCTGCTGTGGCCTAGGAAAGCAGTAGAAGATGGCCCAAGTGCTTAGGCCCCTGCACCCACATGGGAGACCCAGAAGAAATTCATGGCTCCTGGCTTCAGCCTGGCCCAGCCCTGGTTGCTGTGGCCATTTGGGGAGTGAACCAGCAGATAGAAAAATCTCTCTTTTTCAAATAAATAAATAAATCTTAAAAAAAAAAAAAAAAAAGGAGTCTTCTCTTCTCTACTGGATCCAAACCTTGGCTAGCTGGATCCGTTTTGGAGACAAGCATGGCCCAAAAGCCACATTTGCAAAAGAGTGCGGAATTTCAGAACAGTGTGGAGCAGAGCCAAGAGCATGCACCCCCGTCCATTCAGAAGTTCAAACTTCATCCCTGCCAAGTTCAAGGGGTCTTCAAAAAGATCATGAACTTGTGTACTGGAAGAACTACATGGTTTTCAAAATAATTCTGTACTGAAATAAACTTATCTTTTCTCCACTAATGTGTATTTAAGAGACAGCTGTAGTCCACTGGTTCACTCCCCAAATGCCTGTGATGGCTGGCACTGGGCCAGGCCAAAGCCAAAAGCTGGGAACTGAATCCAGGTCTCCAACATGGGTGGCAGGAGTCTAGCTACTCGAGCCATCACTGCTGTCACCCAGAGTTCATTAGCAGAAAGCTGGAGCCGGGAGCCAGGGCTGGGAATTGAACACGGGAAACAGGCATCTTTTCAAGCAGCATCGTAAGTACTAAGCCAAACACCAGCCCCCAAACTTATCCTTGTTTCCATGAACTTTTTGAAGAAACCTCATGTGACCTGAGTGATCCTGGACCAAGTCACCCGACCTTGGGGAGGCCTGGCCTCCTTACCCCGAAGGGGTAACAACCCTCACTCTGCCTCCTTGAGAGGCGCAGTAATGTTGGTGCCTAAGTGTCAACATCTTTTGAAATTTTAGCCAATCGGACTGGGGAACCTTTTATTTATTTTTTTAAAAGAGTTTTGAGCATTTTCTTTGTTTCTTTCTTTCTAAGATTTATTTATTTACACAGAAAGAGAGAAGGAGAGGCAGAGAGAAAGAGAGAGAGAGAGGTCTTCCATCCACTGGTTCATTCCCCAATTGGCCACAGCAGCCAGAGCTGCACCGATCCAAAGCCAGGAACCAGGAGCCAGGAGCTTCCTCTGGGTCTCCCACGTGGCTGCAGGGGCCCAAGGACTTGGGCCATCTTCCGCTGCTTTCCCAGGCCACAGCAGAGTTGGATCGGAAGCGGAGCAGCGGGATTCAAACCAGTGCCCATCTGGGACGCCAGCACGGCAGGCGGTGGCCCTACCCGCTAGGCCACAGCACTGGGGAACCTTTTAAAAATTCGTCATCCATTTCGCCATCTTCCTGAACAGTTAAGGGAACATAAAACCTTGTGTGGATGACTCAGGGTCACAGTCACCAGCAAAGCACCAATTACCCAAGTGATGAGCCTGCAGAGCAGGTGTGTCAGGCCACTGCCCTCACGCAAATGACCCCAGCTCTCCGCAGGGACTTGCTCGCCCTGAGCCTCCCGGTGATCACTTTCTCCTCTCTGGGCTGGCTCCTCCACCCTCCTTCATTTGCTGCTGCTTATCTACGGTGGGACTGGAAAGAGGACGCCACCGCTTCACACGTCCAAGTCAAACTGGTTCTCAGGAGGCTGGCGAGATGACAATGGAGGAACGTGAAGTGCTGGCTGATGCGAGGCCTCCTGGGCTGTATGAGGGACTTCAGAGAGTGCGGGAGAAATGGAAAGAAAATGTGTGGGGGTGGGGACTGGGCCCAGCACTTGAGACAGCACTTGGGATGGCCACTTGACACACTGGAGTACCTGGGTATCAGTCACAGCTTTGCTGCTGACTCCAGCTTCTTGCCAGCAGGCACCCTGGCAGGCAGCAGGTGATAACTCAGGTCACTGGGCCTGTGCCACCCACATGGGAGACCCAGACTGAACTCCTGGGAAGACAGGTGGCGAGGGCTGCAGATGCCCTTACACTCCCGGAGGCTGGAGGCATCCAGGGCAGCCTGCCCTGTGTCAGCCCAGCTGATCACAGGTGCCCTGCCTAGGCATCTTTCATCCGGGACACTTTGAGACAGGAACAGGACATCTGCGAACAGCACAGGAATTTCTCTAGTTCCTAAGGTTTCAACACACAAAGGGTTTCCTTTAGTTTGACAACCATTTCTTGGAATCCTATTGCACAACAGGCATTGAGGATGTAGGGGAATGAGCAGGACACATGGAGGCAGGCAGCCTGTTTCTCTCCATAAACACCTGCTGCCCACTGCCCCAGAGCCCCTGGTTTACGGAAGTGATAGCTCTGTGGAGCTTCCAATGCCCGCTGGCCACATCTCTCCTTGTGGCACCCCTCCCTCGCATCCTTAGCGGTCTCTAGCAAGAAACAGAGCAATGTCCAGCAGCCCCCAACCATGTTTTGCCCAAGGCAGCCACCTCCATGCCCTCTGGAATCTTCTCCAGCCCCATAGTCTGAAACAGGGGCCGAATCCATAAAAACCCAGCTCTTGCACTTCAGTCAGGGCTGCCTCCCAAAGACCAACCAAGACTGTGTTCCAGAAGAATCATCTACCCCAGCAGCTAAGATGCCCACATCCCACAGTAAAACACCTGGGTTCAGTTCTCAGCTTCTGATTCTGATTCACAGCTCCCTGTTAATGCAGACTCTGGGAGATAATGGCGCTGGCTCAAGGAACTGGAGTCCTGCCGCTTAGGTGAGAGATCTGGAGCGAGTTCCTGGCTCCTGGCTTCAGCCCTGCCCCAGTGCAGGCCCGGTGTTGTAGGCACCTGGACAGTGAACCAGCAGATGGTGCTCCCTGCCTCCAGCCCTCTCTTTTTCCCTCTCTCTCTCTCTCTCTCTCTCTCTCTCTGCCTCTCAAATAAGCTGAAATCCATGCAAGCCGGCACCATGGCTTAACAGGCTAATCCTCCGCCTTGCGGTGCCAGCACACCGGGTTATAGTCCCGGCTGGGGCGCCGGATTCTGTCCCGGTTGCCCCTCTTCCAGGCCAGCTCTCTGCTATGGCCCGGGAAGGCAGTGGAGGATGGCCCAAGTGCTTGGGCCCTGCACCCGCATGGGAGACCGGGAGAGGCACCTGGCTCCTGGCTTCGGATCAGCACGATGCGCCTACTGCACGGCCATTGGAGGGTGAGCCAATGGCAAAAAGGAAGACGTTTCTCTCTGTCTCTCTCTCTCACTATCCACTCTGCCTGTCAAAAGAAAAGAAAAGAAAAAGAAATCCATGCATAGAAAGGTCTTTAAAACGTTCATGAAAAATGCATATTAAGAAAAAAAAAATACAGGGGCCGGCGCTGTGGCATAGAGGGTTAGGCTGCTGCCTGCAGTGCCGGCATCCCATGTTGGCACCAGTTCGGGTCCCAGCTGCTCCACTTCCGATCCATCTCTCTACTATGACCTGGGAAAACAATAGAAGATGGCCCAAGTTCTTAGGCCCCTGTACTTGTGTGGGAGACCTACAGGAAACTCCTGGCTCCTGGCTTCAGATCAGCACAGCTCTGGCCGTTGCAGCCAACTGGAAAGTGAACCAGCGGATGGAAGACCTCTCTCTCTCTTCCTCTCCTTCTCTCTGTGTAACTCTGACTTTCAAACAAATAAATACATCTTAAAAAAAAAAAATACTATCCACGGCCTTCAAAATGTCTAGCACCAAAATAAACTTGATTTCTAATTTCATTTTCTACAAACTCCTTCGAGTACTCTCATATAGTCCTACTCTCCCTTTTATTTGCATTCCCAGATGGCCCCAGCCTACCCAGACCCAACTCCCCTCCCCCACTGTCCTCCCCCCTCCCCCACCCATCCCATGGGATCAAAGGTCCAAGCTGGGATCACTCAGAGGGTCTGACCAGCACAAGCCCATTGCCCTGTGCACTGCGGCGCACAACGGAGATGAGGGAAGCATAGTTGCTGTTGTTGAAATACAGACAACGGAGGAGGGGCCAACAGCAGGGCTAGCCTCTGTCCTTGGGAAGCCGACACCCAGAGGGGCTGCCGGCCTCTCCCAGGTGGGCCAGCTGTGGATGACAAGCTGGCCAAGCCTGCCCGGTGTCCCCGAAGCCAGCCAACTTCACAAACATGCTTGGGACAGACGGCTCAGGGCCCTTCTCTTGCAACTTCCTCTGAGGCCAGATGGTATCTAGCTGTCTACCCCAGCTCGCAGGCCTGGAGTTCCTTCCTCACAGCGGCTGCCAGGCTGCTCAGCCTGCACCACCAGGCGCTGGGAGGGAGAGGGCTGGCCAATGACCACTTGCCTGTGCCTGGCCCTCCACACCCATCCCACACTTCCTGAGCCAGGGCAGGGCCCCCAGGAAACAGCTGACCACAGTTTTGACAAGAGGCCTGGGCTTCCAGCTGAGGGAGTGGCCATCAGGTCAGCTGGGTTGGAGGGAGGGGCCTGCAGCTGGGGGACAGACAAGCCTGACCCTGGGTTCCCCTGGGCTCTGGCATCCTGTTACTTTACATTCTGGGCCTGAAGGGAAGCCGGCATGGCTTCCTGGGACAAGCTCTTGCCACCTTTCTGGCTCTCCCA